>NC_136904.1:47840056-48037556 GCF_949606895.1 Notothenia rossii
AGATAATACCAGTAAATACAGCATGGAAGTACCGGAAACCATTCAGCGCAGCTTTTATGTGGATGATTGTCTCAAATCTGTGGCTTCTACAACTCAAGCTATTGATCTTACCAAGGATCTAGTGAAGGCATGTGCCGAAGGAGGATTTACTCACCAAATGGGTGAGTAACAGCCAAGACGTGCTTAGAACCATCCCTGAAGTGCACAGAGCTACAGATGTAGCACTGAATTTCGGACTCCAGCTTACAGCTTCCTGCCTACGGCCTGCCAAAGACCAGTATAGAGGAATTTTAAGCCCTCCCACTATTTCCCAAGAGGGCGTTGCCAGATTTTCAATTTCAGGTTTTAACCAGGAGATGGCGCTTCATTCAGAAATACACAAAGACAAGTTTCATGGACTTTCAGTTGTGTTTTGAAGAGCATTTGAACACATCAATATTTTAGATCAACTAAAGTATATCTAATCTTGTAATTCAATAATATATAGTCTTTATATATTAAATAATCATAATTATAATGTAAATGTTTACATTACACTTCTTTATTTGTTATGCTCATACTTTAACCTTTACAATCGTTTGCTTTAATATGCAGTATATTTTTGTGTTTGCTTCCTCCTGCTCCCTTTCGTACACATACTGTATGATTTATTATTATTATTAATATGAAGATATTATTAAGATAAGATAAGATGTTACTTTATTGATTGAACATTTTAGTTTAGAATGTGCTGTCCCACGGTAATTCAGAAGGCTCACAGGTCACATTCCGACCATTATTTAAAACAATAGGTGCTTTCACACCGTCTACAGTTTGATTTGTATAGAGGGAGCTCTGTCAGTTTTCGAATTACCCATTTGCTTTCGGGGAGCCCTATTTTTCAGAGCACATCCTGCTACTAAATATGTCACACGCACGCTCTGTTGACTGGCGCAGCAGCGCGGATGCGATCAATTGCTATAAAAACACTCTTCTACTAATACAGACGGTGTCACTATGCCGGCGGATGTGGCCGTTGTTGAAGCCTCTTCAGGCTCCGCATCGGCAGGCCTCTCCCTCGGTGTGGAGCTGTCAAACTCGACCCTAACGCCGCTTACAGCCGGCCAACTAAAAGTTGTTTTCCGTTCACGTTGTCATTTTTAGACTCCTTCGCTTCTTTGCTTGTGAATCCAAAAGCTGTGACGCTTGGCTGTTTTCGTTTTGCCATATTTTTTTATTACACAGCCAGAGTTAAAAAAATATCAATATGAACATTTCAAATACCGCGCCGGCATCACCGCCATAACCATAGCAACGTAAGTAAGAATGCAGCGCCGCCACGTACAGATGGCAACACCCAGACATATTCACAAATATAAAACAAATATTCAGAAACTGTAATGAACAATAACTATTATTTATTTCAAGAACTGTTATTTACAGAAACTCAACATTTCTAATCTGTGTGACACAAATATGCACGATTGTTTTGGGCTCCCCCTATTTATCTCAAAGTCAGCTATCAAGGGAGCTCCCTCCCTCTTCGGGGGAGCCAAGCTCCCCCTAGCTCCCTCCCATTTCGAACAGTGTCTGTGGCTGAATGGCCAGCGATTAGGTGCGGCGCATTTATCATAGGTGATCAGAGCTAACTGCCTGCCGTCGGATTTCATTTAAAAAACAGATCTGATTTTAAGACTATTTCTGCGCTCATAAAGAATGATAAGAATAAGAATAATGCGTATTGAACTGGTTTAATTAATTAGTGAGTTTATTTAACACTAGAACCGCCAATCGGGTCAATTTGTGTGATGTGTGTTGTGTGTGTGCAATGTAACTTTTTTTCAATAAAATATTAAAGTCTCCCATTCCGTGACTTTTCCTGAAAGTGTGTTATGTAGCACCCTATGTTGTTAAAAAATTGCATTCTAATAGCGGGATTTGACGGGTTTAGGTAGGCCTATACAAAAACCTCTGGCGGTTCTAGTGTTAAGGTAATTAGGTACAGTAGAAGCCCTTTTTTTATCAGTAACAAATGTAGCAGTTGAACATAAAAGTCAACTAACTGAGGGTCACTTGCAATGACAGTGTTGTGTCTAACTGTAAGCTTGTCACGATTTAGATGCTGGAGAAGAAAGATGAAGGGGGGAGGGGGGGAGAGAGCTGTGGTTGATGGGCCATTAGTTGTGTAAATACACAGCTGAGAGCTGCCGTTTCATTCAGACTGTTTAAAAAACTGTAATAACGGACTATTTTTCTTAGCGGATGCATGTCAATTTAAATCAATACAACTATTTTTTAAATCAATACATACAACTATTTTTTAAATCAATAAAAACATTTTCTAAATCCATAAAATCATTTCAACTAATATTGGGAGTCATGTCGTTACTTTGTTGAGAATGTGGCCGCGTAATAAGCGGGATAATTTGCAGCGACTTGTTCCTTATGGGGAAAATAACACCCGTCATGTGTGTGTAGAGGTGTGTGTGGTTAAAACACTTTCATGAAGTGAAGGAATTTCCTTCTATAAAACAGCTGTGGGCAGCAGTGAGTGTCACGGACATGAATTCATAGATCAAGGCAGACTGGTGCACACACTCTCCTGTCCTGCCAGGCGACCCGCCCGTTCTAAGCCGTGTCCCTCACTCCTCACATCCCAACCATCCCCACAAGTGTATTATGTTGTTACATCGTTTCGGATGTTATGTTTAAGTTGTGCTCTGTCTATGTTCAGTGATGCAAACTTGTCAACTTTCGGCGAAATTCGCCGTTTTGAATCCAAAATAAGTCGTTTGTGTGATTCATGTAGATCTGCAATACAAATATTTTTGGGGTATGGGGGGGGCTGGGACCCGGAGTAATCTGCGGCCGTGAGCTGTTATGTGCCATCATGACACGCATGGTGTTCTTTTTTTATATATTATAATGAAGTACGAGCTGTGTGCTCGAGTCTTCCTGCCTGTCGGCTCTGCTCATGGATGTATAATAAGGCTCTGCTGCTCCGAAATGATGGTCTAGCTTCAGCAGCTGCATTACCTACGGGCAGTGTTGGGTGTAACGCGTTACAAAAGTAACGGAGTTACAGTAATATATTACTTTTTGCTGTAACGAAGTAATGTAACGCATTACTAATGAAATGTGGGTAATATATTACCCGTTACAATGCTCAGTAACGCAGTTACAACACATTTTAACCCGAAATTAAATGGTGTTTTGTTTTTTAAGAATGTACTAACATAGCGAGACATTCCGACACCCGACAAATTGTGTGGGTAGATTAGTAAACCTGGTGTTTACCCTTCAGGCTTCGCGTCGAGATCTTCGGGGAAGTTGAACGTTATGCAACCATTCAAAAAAGAGAACGTAGCGAAAAATACTAACAACAAATTGTGTCAGGTGCGCGTGACCTGCTCCGCTGCGCGTGCATCATTTCCAAAGTGCTTCCACAGCAGTGACACACATCTGATCTGTGGATAATCATTTATACGAAAATGGTTAAAGCAACCATCACTAAACGCCAGCAACACTGCATCTACTGCAGACAGTAGCAACAGGTCAGATGCGGACATCACGTTACCCTCCGTTGTGGACACTAGCTTACTCCCGCCTGACTCGCCGGCCCCGGAGCAGCAGTCTTCGTCGCCCGAAACTACGCCGCCCCTCTGCGGCCCGCAGGTGCCAGGTATATCTAAACAACTACCCGCCTGTACAGTGGGGTAAGGTGGTCATTTGGCAGCTTGTGGTATAAAAATAGACAATGGCTAGAATATTCATGTGAAAATAGTACCATATTCTGACATGCCTGTAGAAATGTTGGGTCAAAAAATAATGCATACAATAGCACAGATGCCTTCACCACGAATGGCTACAAAAATATCTCATATCCCAAGCTTATTATCAACGAGCTGATGTTGCAGCTGAAATGTTCTCCAGGTCACAAAGTCAACCTCACATGATGATGTGATACCAGTTTTCAAGCACAGTAAATATTCTCTTCCCAGCGTATATGATGGGACCAAGGTGATGATGTAGTAGGATACATGGTTTTAATAATACTTTTGCCTTTCAATGTTTGCCATTTCAAACCATGAGCATGGTTTAAATAATATTTGCCTTGATTTACAATATGTTAACCTTCATTATAGTCCTTGACAGCGGTCTGTACTGCTGTATTAACAACGTGTCACATGTTAAGAATTTACAATCAGTATCGAGTATTCAACTAAGCCCTGTAATACAAGTTGTTAGTAGCCTTAAGGGCCTACACAGTTGTTATGCTATACCACATTGCCCTTCACTGGATGCATAATGAGCTGCACTAAACTACATTTTAGCATTTAAAATACCTAGCTATTCTTTTGCGGTTATTTTGGTGAAAGTAACTAAAAAGTAACTAAAGTAGTGTAACTCATTACATTTCAGAGACAGTAATATTGTAATGTAACTTATTACTTTCAAAAGAGAGTAATAAGTAATATGTAATATATTACATTTTGGAAGTAACTTGCCCAACACTGCCTACGGGTGCGTTCGTTAGTTCAGAGCAGAGCTCCCTGTCGGAGCGGCAGAGCGTGATGTGAACTGAAAAGTTTTTCTGTGGCAATATTATTTATAGTTGGGGGCCTAGGGGGGAAAAAAGGACCGTTTGGTTCAGATTCTCGCAAATTCGCCAAATGTGGCACAGATGTTGTCCATACCGTACTTAATCATTTTAAGATGGGTGCCAAGATTGGCGCCCCATGGTACTGCCATATTGCGCAATCCAATATGGCTGCCACCCGAAAAAAACAAAAAGGCCTAGAATCATAAATGATACCACTTTTTAGGGGTTTTCTGGGCCGTAAAATCTGATTCTGGTGTTATTTAAATGATTTGAGGTCAAGATTACCCCTCAAGGTCAAGTTTACTCATCAAAGTTAGTATATAAAGGTAATATCGGGGTAAAATTCAGTATTTCTGGTGCAACATGCCAGATTCTACCCCCATTTTTTTTTCTCATTATAAGCTATACTTGTATGTATCAATGTTTTATTTCACAATTCAAAACAATCTGATTCTGGTTTCATCTCAATGATATGAGGTCAAGTTTACCCCTCTAAGTTAACATAAAGGTCATTTTGTGTCATAAAAAATAAAATGGTATCATTATTTATTGGAAATAATGTTTTGCCATTTAACCTATTTTCAAACTTGTTTGAGAGACAAGGCAGGAGTCAAACAGTAACAACATGTGCTGTGTTTGCTGAATCAGCCTGCCAGTTAAACCAGGTGAAGGTAACCTAATGAGGCTGTACTGGTGATTCATGGTCCACATACAAAAGACAGGTAAGTTGTAATGTTAGCAAAAGTGCATGCATTTTCTGATAGACAACATAATGAAATTAGTGTGCTGTTATAGTTTCATGGTGTGAATACTGTCAAAGAACATGTAGTTGATGTTTTCAAGCTAGCTAACATTAGCTATATTAGCTCTGACTAACATTAGCTAACAATTGCTCAGAGATTAGAAGCTAGCTAGCTCAGTGATTGTTGGTGAATGATATCTTGCTGAGCTAAGGTTAATCTGCCTGTACACTTGCCAGCTAATAAGATAACTAATGTCATTTTGAGAAATTTCATTATTAATTCATTATTTTGCCCAAATAAAGTCATCAATAAATTAGAACAATGATATGAAGTGAATTAAATGAAGTCCTGGGGATACTAATATTGCTATCATTTTTGCATGTGCACTCTGCTCTCTGGTCCCAACCAACGTTGATACCAAACCTATGTCCTTGTTTTTAGGTGCCTGCTATGTCACCTATAAGACGGGATGGCAAGTGAAAGTTCTTTGTGTCGACGAGCCTACATCATCATAATGGACTAGAAAAAGAGTGTCAAGTCAAGCATGTCTTCTATCAAAATTATGAACTGGGAACTCTGTTGTCTTTGTCAAATGGTCAAACCTGGAGAAAGCTTGACAACTCCAAAGACAGAGGGACTTGTATCACTTGAGAGGGATCTAAAAGACTTCAATGATATCAATGCCAATGATCTTCCTTGTAACGTCACGATTAGTCAGTTGAATGATGGTTCAGGCATTGCAGCAACTCTTACATTGCATAAGGCTGTGTATCACAAAACGTGCAGGCTTTATTGTAGTAGTTCTCGGGTTAAACGGGCGAGAGAGAAGCAAGACAAAGAAGCTGCCCCCAGTGCAGAGACTGGCCCTAGTCCCAAAAAACTCAGATCATCTGGGAATTTTCAGCAACAAGGCAATGTCAAATATTGTATCATCTGTGAGGGCGTGGATCCAGCTAACCTCCACAGGGCAACATCTGATGATGTAGATAACAATCTAAAGAGTTGGGCGAAGACCAACAAAAACTTTGCTTTACTTGGCAGACTAGTTGCCCCAGCTTCTGATGCACATGCGGCTGATTTCCATACTCACCATAACTGTTATGTAAGTTTAAGAAACACCGCTATCGCTACTGAGAAACGTGATTCGGTGCGGCCTGCACCTTCGCCCTTCAATACGATCATCTGCGCTCAGATAATAGCCCTGATCGAACATTCAGAGAACACTTTATTCAAGCTCTCAGAGCTACGCAATATGTATCGAAAGTTTACGAGTGATCAAGGTCATCAATGCCAAGATGAAAAAGTGCCACACTCAACCCGATTCAAGGATCACCTTCTCAAGTTTCTACCTGAATGGGTTGAGGTTTCCAAGGAAAATAAAGGCCGGAAGGATATTTATCTATCTCACAAGTTTAAGGTTGCTGATGAGCTTGCCAAGACATATAGCGCACAAATTGGTCAAGAAGATGCTCTTATTTTCATGCGGGCTGCCATGATGATGCACAACTTTATACAGAGTCAACTGCCTTTTGATGGCTCCTTTCCTGCTAACTGCCTCACAGCTCCAGTTAGTGAAGAGATGAGGAGTTTCTTCAATGTAGTGCTCCAGGGCCCATCAGCTCTTGAGAAGATTAGTGAAGACAGCAATCTGAATGCAAGGGAGAGAATTGCATGCAACATCTCACAACTGCTTATCTACAATACTAGTAAGGGTACACACCACGCTGTGAAGACGGATACAATACGCCACAACAAGGAGCGAGAAACCCCCTTCCCCCTGTATCGTGGCCTCAGGCTGCATGGACATGGACGGAACAAAAAACAGATTGATATTGAACATGCTCAAGGCATGTCAGTATCATACAAACGGGTCATGCAAGTTAAGCGAGGTATTGCTCAAGCGGTGTGTGCTCGCCATGTCTTAGATGGAGTGGTACTACCAACCAACAGCCGTCTCAATGTCTTCACCACCCATGATGTGGATAATTTAGACAGCAAGGCTCAGGGCAACTTCTCACTTGATGAGTTCCACGGATATGCCCTTAGCGTGACCAACCATCTCTCGCATGAGAACCTAGGTGTGAAGCGGGATCCAATTAAGCTTGACCCCTCTGACACGTCGACTCCAAAGCTACCAGACTCTTACGTGATCCAGCCCCCAGTCCAACTTACTCAAACAGATGTCTTTGCACCAAAATATGGCAACAGCAAAGTCAGACCACCGCTTGATGTGCAAGGTGCCACGGTCAAGGATGAGGTATGGATGGCACACGTTAACAGTGTGCTGAAGCAAGGCACGTTAGCAGAGGGTGACATCATCACTTGGTCGGGATACAACTCTATGCTAGCCAGCGAGCAATCAGTGAAGCCCCCAGCTGAGATCGGCATCTACCCCCTATTCCCAGACAAGGCCGCATCCGCATCTTCAATGAAGCACGCGATGGAGCTGACGATGCAAGGCACAGAGTTCCTCAACCCAGGCCAGACTAGCGTACTCGGTGCAGATCAGCCACTATTTGCTATCATCAAACTGCTCCAATGGCAATACCCCAACACTTTGGGAGAAGACAAGTTGGTTGCCATGATGGGTGCGCTGCATATTGAAGACAAGATGCACCTAATGATTGGGAAGCTGCTGCTCGACTCCGGGTGGGCCACCATCCTCGCTAAGGCTGAGGTCCTGACATCCGGTCGCGCACAATCTGCGCTCAATGAGCATCACATCAAACGCACAAGGTATGCCCATCAAGTTTCTCTCATGTCACTTTATGAGCTCAAACAGACCGCCTACGCAGAGTATTGTGAGAGTATAATGGGCCCACCTGAGTCATTTGATATGTGGGATCAACGTTCACAAACTTTTCCCCAGTTCAAGTTCTGGTCAACCATAATGAAGCTGGAGCTTCTGATGTGTCGCTTTGTGCGGTCCCTGCGGGAAGGGGACTTTCCACTATATGTGCAAGCATGTGACGAACTTTGCGGCTGGTTTCACGCCCTGTACCACACAAACTACGCACGTTGGATGCCAGTCCATGTCCGTGACATGGTTCAGATAGCTGATAAACACCCTCAAGTACATGCTGAATTCATGAAAGGCAACTTTGTTGTGCAGAAATCAGCTAGAAAGTTCAGCCTCATGGCCAAGGACCAAGCACATGAGCAGTCCAACAAAAGCCTCCAGGCGCATGGCGGAGCCGTTGGACTCTATGAGAATCCTGAAGCCCTTACATTGTTTATGCTGGCTGGACCTGATTGCACACGGATAGTTGAGGAGTTTGAGGCCATCAATGACCCACCAACGTCATCCACTGCTCATCATGAGGAAGGACATAACTTGCAAGTAAAGTTTCGCAAGGATGTACTCTCGTTCATCGATGTGGTACAGCAGCTAGGCAACCCCTTCCTTGCTACAAGCCAGGAGCTTATTGCACTCGATACACAGAATGTCATGGAGCCGGCAGTTGTTGCTTCTTTATCTCAAATCCATGAAGCCGGCCAGACCCTTCATGCAGCATATGTCAAGGAAAGATTGGAAATGGCTTCAGTACCAGTATCTGATACCGTCAAGCGGAAAAACATGCTAACATTCGCCAACCGAACTGGCCCCAAGAAAAAAGGTACAAAGGACGGTGGCATACAGAAGCAGAACATGGTTTTAATCACACAACTGTTCCTTTCACTCCAGTCACGTCCCAATGCTGACATGACAGACTTCTTTCAATTCGAAAATCAGAGAGAGCCACCGAGCCTGGCGGACAGAGGGTCTCTGCGATCTGGGACAAAGTCTGACATTCTTCAATGCCTCAATGCTAGCACAGGTCGTGCAGCTTCTGCCAAACAATCTACCGTTGTGGTGTTGGATATGGCAGCAGTCATCCACATGGTGCGCCCCACAACAGCAAAGACATTCAGCGAGTATGTCTTGCTCAACATTACACCATTTCTGGAGGCCCAAATGACAACTAGTACCCACCGCATTGATGCTGTATGGGACAACTACCCAGAGGAAAATAACCTAAAATATCTTACACAGAAACGGCGTGGGAATGGTTCACGGACAAAAGTCGGTGATGGTAGCACTCCAATCCCTAAGCATGAATGGAGTGGCTTCCTAAAAAACGAGGACAACAAAAAGGAGCTCTTCTCATTCATCAGCACACAGATCTCAAAGAATGACATGCGTGGAAAGCTCCTTCTGACTACCCACTTTGAGACTGTGCTCTCCAACATGCCTTGTGATGTCACAAAACTACAGAAGTGCAACCATTCTGAGGCAGACACCAGGATCCTCCTGCATCTGGCACATGCAGCAGAGCAGGGTCATACAACAGCCTTTGTTCGCACCGTAGACAGCGATGTTGTCATTTTGGCAATCCGGTTTTTCGAGACCCTTGGCCTAACGGAGCTCTGGGTGGGTTTCGGTACTGGTCGAAAATATCGTGACATACCAGTCCATACCATCTACTCTGATCTCGGTCCATCAAAGTCATTGGCACTACCCCTCTTCCACAGCTTAACAGGGTGTGACACAACTTCCCAGTTTCTTGGATGTGGCAAGAAGACAGCTTGGGCAGCCTGGAGAAGCATACCAGACCTCACCAACACACTAGTTGCTCTCACAAACACCCCTGACCTCTTCAGTCTTGAGTCTGTGCATATGCAGAACATTGAACGATTTGTCGTGCTCATGTACAGCAAGGGGTGTGGTGCAGCTGGTGTCAATGAGGCCAGACATTGCCTCTTCACCACTGGAAGTAGATCCCTGGAAAACCTCCCACCTACCCAAGCTGCACTGTTCCAGCATGTCAAGCGAGCGCTACTGCAGGCAAGTTTCTACTGGAATCAGGCAACCTCGGTCCAGCAGGAAATTCCTGACTTCAGTGAGTGGGGCTGGCACAAAGATGGCACTGGCACATGGCAACCACTGTGGACCACTCTTAGTGATGCATCAGCAGCATGTGACCTTCTTGTGCGCTGTGGCTGCCTCAAGGGATGCATGGGAAAGTGCAAATGCCACTGTATCGGTGTCCGATGCACAATCCTCTGCAAATGCGAAGGTGGGTGCCTTAATAATGAAGATGACAGCCAGTAACTCCACACCTTGCAAGGGATGGAGACACAAAGAATGTGAAAGACAACATTGTGATCTAACTTTTTGATTTTAGCAAGTTTTACGGAGTAACTATTTTGATTACATTGTCCCCTACTGTTGTTTACTGTTGTTGAAGTTGGACTTGTATTATTTTGTTGTTTATAATAAACAATCTACTGTTTTGAGTTGTGAAACATTGATATATATACAACTACAACTTATAATGGAAAAAAATAACTTTTTGGGGATAGCATCTGGCATGGCGCACCAGAAATACCGGATTTTACCCCAATATTACCTTTATGTACTAACTTTGATGAGTAAACTTGACCTTGAGGGGTATTCTTGACCTCAAATCATTAAAATAACACCAGAATCAGATTCTACCACCCAGAAACCCCCTAAAAAGTGGTATTATTTATGATTCTATGACTTTCCGTTTTTTTCGGGTGGCAGCCATATTGGATTGCGCAATATGGCAGTACCATGGGGCGCCAATCTTGGCACCCATCTTAAAATGATTAAGTACGGTGTGGACAACATCTGTACCAAATTTGGCGAATTTGCGAGAATCTGAACCAAAAAATTCCCTAGGCCCCCGACTATTAAGGAATCGTTGAGCTAGCTAGCTAGCATACATTGTCACTATCTGCTAACGTTAGCTTTAGCCTTCTATTTCTAATAGTTTTTTTCATAGGCTATAAACAGAGGTGGTATAAGTATATATATATTGTACTTGAGTAAAAGTAGAAGTACTCAGATCTTGTACTTGAGTAAAAGTAGAAGTACTCAGGTCTTGTACTTGAGTAAAAGTAGAAGTACTCAGATCTTGTACTTGAGTAAAAGTAGAAGCACACAGATCTTGTACTAGAGTAAAAGTAGAAGTACTCAAATCTTGTACTTGAGTAAAAGTAGAAGCACACAGATCTTGTACTAGAGTAAAAGTAGAAGTACTCAAATCTTGTACTTGAGTAAAAGTAGAAGTACTCAGGTCTTGTACTTGAGTAAAAGTAGAAGCATACAGATCTTGTACTAGAGTAAAAGTAGAAGTACTCAGGTCTTGTACTTGAGTAAAAGTAGAAGTACTCAGATCTTGTACTTGAGTAAAAGTAATAGTCCCAGAGTGTAGGAATACTCTGTTACAGTAAAAGTCCTGCATTCAAAATGTTCCTCAAGTAAAAGTAGAAAAGTATTATCATCAAAATATAGTGAAAGTAGCGACAGTAAAAGTAGTCATTGTGCAGATTGGTCCATTTCAGAATAATAGATATGATAATAATAACTGTGCGTCCGGAGTCACTGTGGCACAGACTGGACCGCTGGTGAACAGCTGTTAGAACGGGCCGTTCAGGTGTTCAGAGCAGAGCTCCCTGTCGGAGCGGCAGAGCGTGATGTGAACTGAAAAGTTTTTCTGTGGCAATATTATTTAAGGAATCGTTGAGCTAGCATACATTGTCACTATCTGCTAACGTTAGCTTTAGCCTTCTATTTCTAATAGTTTTTTTCATAGGCTATAAACAGAGGTGGTATAAGTATATATATATATATTGTACTTGAGTAAAAGTAGAAGTACTCAGATATTGTACTTGAGTAAAAGTAGAAGTACTCAGGTCTTGTACTTGAGTAAAAGTAGAAGTACTCAGATCTTGTACTTGAGTAAAAGTAGAAGCACACAGATCTTGTAATAGAGTAAAAGTAGAAGTAGCCTACTCAAATCTTGTACTTGAGTAAAAGTAGAAGCACTCAGGTCTTGTACTTGAGTAAAAGTAGAAGCACACAGATTTTGTTTTATAATGATTGATCATGAAAGTGTTCTCAAAGCTGGTAAAGGTTCAGCTAGTTTGAATGACTTTGTATACTGCAGGGTAGCTTGTGGATTTACTCCAGGTGGAACTAAAGTCTGATTTAACACTTGATTATATTTCACTTAATTAATCCAGATCTGTGAAGTAACTAAAGGTATTAAATACATGTAGTGGAGTCAAAGTACACCATGTACCTCTGATCTGTAGTGGAGTAGAAGAACAAAGTAGCAAAACATTGAAATACTTAAATAAAGTACAAGTATATCAAAATTGTGCCCAAGTATAGTACTTGTTGAGTTTATGAACTTAGTTACTTTACACCATGTGGCTATAAAGATAAAAAGACTTAAGCCTTGCACAGAGGCACGAAAATACATTTTCAAAATGCTCAACAGTGCTGCCAAAATTATAAACTGACTGCTCCACAATTTAAAATAAATGCTTTTATATAGTTCTATTAGATGTGACTCTTTGGCTTTTCTGTTATTATTAACACTGCTGCTTTAGTTGTTCTGACTGCTAAAATCCTCTGTCATTCCGTGGGGTGGGGGAGCCCGGGGCTCGGATCCTTGTCACCTTTTTCGTACCTGATGAGTTTGCATCCCTGTATGTTAAAAAGCCTCAGTCACCTTAATTCATGTAATAAAAACATCTCAGGTCAGTAACACTCAAAGCTAAATGTGCAATACCATGTTCAGCTATGTTACTATTTATAATGTTATTGTTGTTACATCAGAAGTTGTACATATTGAAATGATTTCTTAACTTACAGTAGGCTATTTTTTACAATGTGTGTTGGAAGGATTTATTAAATTACAATGAATATTGTCATTGTTGAAGGCTTTTAGAGAAGGTTGAACTATAAGCCTGAATTACATAACATTTTATACCTAAAAACATAAAAGCCACAATAAATAAATCACAATTATTCTAGTTATTTTTACCTCCCGTATTGCTTTCAACCCACCAGATTTTATGGTGTTGTTACGTCACTAACTGTAAGCTTGTCACATACAGTCTATGGTCACTCAGAGTAACCTACTGTTAATTTAGCTGCTGGAGAAGAAAGATCAGGGGGGGGAGGGGGGGAGAGAGCTGTGGTTGATGGGCCATTAGTTGTGTAAATACACAGCTGAGAGCTGCCGTTTCATTCAGACTGTTTAAAAAACTGTAACAACGGACTATTTTTCTTAGCGGATGGATGCATGTCAATTTAAATCAATACATACAACTATTTTTTAAAACAATAAAAACATTTTCTAAATCCATAAAAGCATTTCAATTAATATTGGGAGTCATGTCGTTACTTTGTTGAGAATGTGGCCGTGTAATAAGCGGGATAATTTGAAGCGACTTGTTCCTTATGGGGAAAATAACACCCTTCATCCAGATGAGGATCCCTCCGCTACACTTTGGGATCCTGATCGACCGACGAAGCTCCATTAAAATATACATATTTTTGGTGAATTACTGAGTTTAGGCACGTTAATAACGTTTTAATGAAGTTGAATACAGTATATTCATATATGTCAGTGATTTCATGTCAATTTGGCGAATATAAACATAAATGATCGTGGTGAAGATGATGATTAAATTAGGATTAAAAATCGAGAGCCGGGCTGCACTTCCTCCCGTTCTTTTTTTTCGAATAACAAAATTATTTTGTTAAATAACAACATGGTGATGTTTTGTAAATGATTACATGTCTCTTATTTAGCACAGTAGTATGATATCCGTGACATATGGATCTTAACAAAGTTCCGCTGTACATCCAGCATACTGTATCTCACTTTATTTCACATGAGCTCCAGTGTGGAACCCCACTGCACCCCCTGGTGGATCAATGATCCATTGCAGCTGGCTTCATTATAATTACATGTATCTATCACGGGGGCGGTCTCAAGTCAAGCTGGAGGTTTTCCCTTGAGCGAGGGCAGATCACGTACCAATCACGGCCCTCGCGTTTCAAACTGTCTGAAATGAATCGCTACATCTGTAAACCAGTTGAGCAACAAGATCTGGACAAAGAAAAAACACCTCTAGAAAGAGTTCTAGGCATCCAGTGGAATATCGTGAGAGATACTTTTACCTTCACTGCTGCCATCAAACACAGAGTTCCTACAAGAAGAACAGTTATTGATATTGTCAGTTCTATTTACGACCCCCTTGGTTTCCTTTCACCATTCATTCTCAAAGCCAAGCAAATCCTTAGAGGACTCTGCATTGATAAGTGTGGATGGGATGAAGTTATTCCAGAACACCTTTCAAAGTCATGGCAAAGATGGATAGCAGAACTAGATCAGCTGAGCAGATTTGAAGTGGACAGGTGCATGAAGCCTGAACAATTTGGACTCATAAGGACTGCTGAGCTGCATCACTTCTGTGACCCAACTGAAACAGGGCATGGCACTGCAAGCTACATTAGATTCACGAACCACAAAGGAGATACTCATGTATCATTCATTCTCGGGAAATCCGGAGTCAAACCTCTGAAGCAAATCACCATTCCCAGACTGGAGCTCGCAACTGCTACACTTGCTGTAAAAGTTGACAGGATGTTACAGAAGGAACTAAACATGAAACTACAGAAATCAACCTTCTGGACAGATAGTACATCAGTACTAAAAAACATCCACAACCAAACAAAAAGATTCCATACCTACGTTGCTAATAGGATAGCAGTGATTCACAACTTGTCCCAAGAAAGCCAATGGAGGCATGTAAATTCCAAGGACAATCCAGCAGACTTTGCATCACGTGGATTGAATATTGAACCATTCTTGGAGTCCACAAGATGGTTGAATGGCCCTGACCTCCTTTCAAAGGAGGAAAGTGAATGGCCCGAAGTGCCAGAGGATCTTGGCCACATCCTCCTTAATGATCCAGAGATTAAAAAGGACATCTCTGTTAACAGCTTGAAAATAAATAACTGTGCAACCACCGACCTCATTGAACACTACTCCTCTTGGAAAAAACTACAGAGAGCAGTTGGTTGGTTGTTGAAACTCAAAAGACTGCTTCAATCCAAAAGAGCTAAAGCACCAGAGACCCGCTCCAAAACTGCAGAAAGACAAGGACTATCTATGGAGGATTTGGAGGAAGCAGAGAAATCCATCATTCACTATGAACAAGAGCTCTACTTTGAATCTGAGCTGAAGCTGTTAAGGAAAGGAAAAGCTGTTAAAGCTGACAGCCCCTTACGCAAAGTTGACCCTATTCTGGATGAAGGTATCCTACGGATTGGAGGACGCATAAGTAAATCTGCTATGCCAGTACATTTGAGAATCCCGATAATCCTTCCAAAAAACTCCCACATATCCAAACTGATTCTACGCGATATTCATCAGCTGGTCGGACATTCTGGGAGGAACCACATGCTCTCCAGACTAGGCCAGACATTCTGGTTACCCTCTGCCAACTCTTCTGCAAGGAAAATAATAAAGGCTTGTGTTTTTTGTAGACGCATGCAGGCTAGAGTTGGAGAACAAAAAATGGCTGACCTACCTGAAGAACGTGTGGCTCCGGACCTTCCACCTTTCTCTCATGTGGGAATTGACTATTTCTGACCAATCGTGGTTAAAAGAGGTCGAGGCCATGTGAAGCGGTGGGGGGTAATATGTAACTGCCTTGTGAGTCGAGCTATTCATCTGGAGGTGGCGAGTACCTTAGATACTAACTCCTGCATCAACGCCATAAGGCGGTTTTCATGTCGAAGAGGACCAATTCTAACAATCAGAACAAATTGTGGGACCAACTTTGTAGGCGCTCAGAAAGAACTGGAGACTGCTCTAAACCAGCTTGATCACAAAAGGATCCAGGATTCCCTGCTCTCGGAGCAAGTCAGGTGGCTGTTCAATCCCCCATCAGGAGCACACTTTGGAGGAGTGTGGGAAAGACTGATCAGGCTGGTGAAAAAAATACTCTTTTCAGTTCTTCAACATCAGGTCATGGATGATGAAATGCTACAAACTGCCTTTTGTGAAGTTGAATCTATTCTCAATGACATACCAATCACAACTATGTCAGCTGATCCTAATGAATTAGAACCCCTCACGCCAAACCACCTGCTGCAGCTGAAAACCAAACCACTCTTACCACCTGGACTCTTCTGCAAAGATGACCTCTACACCAGAAAGAGATGGAGACAAGTTCAATACATTGCAGACCTCTTCTGGCAGAGGTGGGCTAAAGAATATCTGCCACTCATGCAGCAAAGGCAAAACTGGGTCAACACTAGAAGGAATCTTCAACCAAACGATATTGTGGCCATCGTCGATGAAACAGCACCAAGGAACTCATGGCCCCTCAGCCGTGTGGTTAAAACCCTGCCTGGACCCAAAGGTCTTGTCAGAAGTTTGTTAGTTCAGACCAAGACTAACATCCTGCAAAGGCCCATTAGTAACCTCAGTCTACTCCTGGAAGCCAACTGAGCCAAGAGCTAGCCAATGCCCTACCCCTTATCACACACACACACACACACACACACACACACACACACACACACACACACACACACACACACACACACACACACACACACACACACACACACACACACACACACACACACACACACACACACACACACACACACACACACACACACACACACACACACACACACACACACACACACACACACACACACACACACTCACTCACTCTTACATCTTTCCATACACAAACCTCTCTATTTCAAACTACACTAATACCCTTTTGACTATTGTCTCCTGCCTCAGGGACAGTGAGTGGTGATACCACAAGCCACTGATGCAGCATGAACTTTGGGGGGGATCTAAGTGGGGGCTAATTGAAATGACTTGTTGAATGTATATATGCATATTAGTAGATTTTGTATGATAAACAGAAATGTGATTAGATATTTTGCGTAGTTTAAAATATTTTAAAGGTGTTACCTGGCTCCATATAATGTTTTGTTGTCATTGATTTGCTATAGCATCACAATTAGGGGCCGGTATGATGAAGCCATATCTAGGAGCTTATATTATTTAATAGTTATCCTTTTATTGTATTGTTCTTTTCTGTTTATAATAAATCTTCCTTTTAATTGTTATTTAAGTTGATCAAATAAGTTGTCCTATGCCTCAGTTTTTTGTAAGGGCAGCCTTTGGGCACCGGGGGAGGGGAGACCTGCTCTTTATAAATATGGGAAACAGGTGTTAGTGAGCGGCGCACCCGGTAGGCTTACAGTTTTTACCATCGGATAAGAAGGAAGAAAAAATCCTTGATGTGTATAATAAATTGCACTGAAGCGACTTTTGCTCGGATCTTGATTTTTACCCATGCGTAAGATTCGCTGACGGGTGCCTCAGCGGCACTTTGCGTTATATTTCTTTCTTCTATTTTTATGATTTTGGCCGCTATAGCCATGGTTCCGGCTCCAGTTCCAGCCATGGTTCCAGCTCAAGTACCGGGCCCAGCAGCCATGGTCCCGACTCCGGCTCCTCGTCACTTGTTGGCTCTCTGGCCACCGCCAGCTCCCCGTGTCCTGTCGGCATACCGACCGTCTCAAGTCCCCTCTCAAGTCTCTTCTTGAGTCCCCTCTCAAACCCCCTCTCGAGTCCCCTCTCAAGTCACCTCTCAAGTTCCCTCTCAAGTCCCCTCTCGAGTCCCCTTTCAAGTCACTTCTCAAGTCCCCTCTCAAGTTCCTTCTCAGGTCCCCTCTCGAGTCCCCTCTCAAGTCCCCCCTCAAATCACCGCTCAAATCTCCTCTCGAGTTCCTTCTTAAGTCCTCTCTCAAGTCACTTCTCGAGTCCCTTCTCAAGTCCCCTCTCGGGTTTCTTCTCAAGTAGCCTCTCAAGTCCTCTCTCGAGTCCCCTCTCGAGTCCCCTCTCAAGTTCCTTCTCAGGTCCCCTCCCAAGTCCTCTCTCGAGTCCCCTCTCGAGTCCCCTCTCAAGTTCCTTCTCAGGTCCCCTCTCGAGTCTCCTCTCAAGTTCCTTCTCAGGTCCCCTCTCGAGTCTTCTCTCAAGTCTCCTCTCAAGTCTCCTCTCGAGTCCCCTCTCAGGTCCCCTCTCTAGTCTCCTCTCGAGTTCTCTATCAAGTTCCTTCTCAGGCCCCCCCTTGAGTTCCCTCTCAAGTTCCCTCTGGAGTCCTCTTTCAAGTCACCTCTCAAGTCCCCTCTCGGGTTTCTTCTCAAGTAGCCTCTCAAGTCCCCTCTCGAGTCCCCTCTCGAGTCCCCTCTCGAGTCCCCTCTCAAGTTCCTTCTCAGGTCCCCTCTCGAGTCCCCTCTCGAGTCCCCTATCAAGTTCCTTCTCAGGTCCCCTCTTAAGTCTCCTCTCAAGTTCCTTCTCAGGTCCCCTCTCGAGTCTTCTCTCAAGTCTCCTCTCAAGTCTCCTCTCGAGTCCCCTCTCAAGTTCCTTCTCAGGTCCCCTCTCTAGTCTCCTCTCGAGTTCCCTATCAAGTTCCTTCTCAGGCCCCCCCTTGAGTTCCCTCTCAAGTTCCCTCTGGAGTCCTCTTTCAAGTCATCTCTCGAGTTCCCTCTCAAGTCCCCTTTCAAGTCTCCTCTCGAGTCCCCTCTCACAACCCTACCCAATGTCCTGGTCCGCTGGAGGTTCCGCTGGGGGTCCTGCCAACTCCATATCCTGTGCCGTTGGAGGTCCGGCTGGGGGTCCTGCCAACTCCATGTCCTGTCCTGTTGGGGGTCCCGCCGACTACTTTTCTGCTAGGGGTCCTGCCAACCCTATGTCCTGTGCCGTTGGAGGTCCCGCCGACTACTCTTCTGCCGGGGGTCCTGCCAACCCTATGTCCTGTGCCGTTGGAGGCCCCGCCGACTACTGTTCTGCCGGGGGTCCTGCCAACCCTATGTCCTGTGCCGTTGTGGGACCAGCCAACACCTGTTTTGTCGGAGGTCCTGTCAACTCCATGTCCTGTCCCGTTGGGGGTCCTGCCGACTACTCTTCTGCCGGGGGTCCTGCCAACCCTATGTCCTGTGCCGTTGGAGGTCTCGCCGACTACTGTTCAGCCGGGGGTCCTGCCAACACCATGTCCTGTCCTGTTGGGGGTCCCGCCGACGCCTGCTCCGCCAGGTTTCCTGCCAACGCCATGTCCCCTGCCAACGCCATGTCCTGTCCTGTTGGGGGTTCCGCCGACACCTTCTCCGCCGGATTTCCTGCCAACATTATGTCCTGTCATGTTAAAGATCCCGCCGACAGCAACTCTTGCTCCGTCCGGGGTCCAATTGATGCCGGCCCATGTTCCGTCCAGAGTTCTGTCTACGCCTGTCCCGCCAGGGGTCCCACCAGCCCCTGCTTTCGATCCCAGTGCTCCGGCGATCCAGCTGACACTGGAG
The DNA here is from genome assembly GCF_949606895.1 of Notothenia rossii. Lineage (NCBI taxonomy): Eukaryota > Metazoa > Chordata > Actinopteri > Perciformes > Nototheniidae > Notothenia > Notothenia rossii. The sequence goes on from NC_136904.1 coordinate 47,859,588, forward strand.
GGGTCCCATTGCGGCGTACATCGTCCTCCGGAGCTATACCGTCGCTGCCTTCTTGTCCGACCTTGTGCCCGGCCTCCTGAGTTCCCCAGCCGTGGTTTTCGCCCTCGAGCCCGGCCCCCTGACTTTTCCAACTCTGCCTTGCCCCCGGGTCGTCCGCCCGAGACCCCACCTCGAACTCTGCCTTGCCCCAGGGCCGTCGGCAGAGACCTCCTCCTCGAACTCCTCCTCGAACTCTGCCTTGCCCCCGGGCTGTCAGCCCAACCCGTCCTCCAGACCCCCTCCACCCACCCTTTTGGAAATGTTGGATTTTATTATGGACGCCTGGAATCGTCCCTTGAGGGATGGGGGGGGGGGGGGGGGGGTTCTGTCACGATGTTGGTGTTTTGTCACGGTTTTAGGGTTATCTGTCTGGTAATGGGTTTTGTTTTGCTGTTCTGTTCTCCCTGTCTCTTGTTCTCCTCCAGTGTTTGATTGTCTCATTGTGTTTACCTGTTGCCCTTGGGTTTCTGCGTCCCTTACCCAGCTGTTTCTCGTCCCGTGATTACCCCTCTCTGTATTTAGTTTTGTCTTTCCCTGTGTTCCCCTGTCGGTTCATTGTTTGTTTCTCCTGTCTCCATTCATGTTGGTCACGATCGTTTTTGTTATGTTGTCTTCCTCGTGTTACTCGTGTATATCCTTGGCATGTTTTTGTTGATCAGCTTTTGTTCAAGAAAGCTCGCTTTTGTTTATAGACCTTTACTCTTTTTGTAGTCTGCTTTTGGGTCCTACCTTTTCCGCAATCCTTGACAGTGATTCTAACACACGTAACTCTGGATTTGTTTTAATTAGGGCTGTCAAGTTAACGCAAAAAAAATGTAACGCCACTAATTATTTTAACGCGATTAAGGCATGTGTATTTGTTGTGTATTTTTTGTCCTCGGCCGCCCCGAGTTTAAAATATCAATTACAAGCTGATGCTGACAGCCCCGTTCCTGCCGTCCTCTTGCAGCAGACCACACTTCCACGCTCACCGGCAGGCACCGACTGGCCATCGGGAGGACCGGGAGGGTGTGTGTATGTGTGGTGCGAGCGAGAGAGAGAGAACGGGCACACCTTACGTGTATTGTTGTTGTTAGCATCTGGTACGAGCTAGCTGCGCTAACGGATATAAGGAGCTGTTTCAATGAAAACAGAGGAGCGAAATTTCGTAGACAACTGAGGCGGATATTGGTAATGTTCAGAGGTTGTTATGTTTAATATTCATGAGAATATTTGTCATTGATCAAATGATAACAAACATTTGCATAAAGCATATTTGTCCACTCATATGTTGATAAGAGTATTAAAAACTTGAAAAATATCCCTCTAAGGAACATTTAGAACAGATACAAAATGTGCGATTAATTTGCGATTAACTATTTTAACCGACTGACAGCCCTAATTATAATAAACATACATACTGTATGTTAAATGGATATACCCGCCTTCTTTGATTTATCTTTCCATTCCCACAATAATATACATAAAGATATTACATATTTTGGACATAGTTCGAATGATGATTAATCATGATTACCGGTAATTATTTTTTAAGCTTCGATTAATCTGATTAAACATTTTAATCGTTTGACAGCCCTAGTTTTAATGTTTGAGGTGCAATAAACGACACAGCAGCTTTTTGGCATGTTAAAACTATTATTTTCTGCCTCGCTCATGAGAGTGACAGCTGGCGAAATTACAGCCTTGCCTACTGATTTTAATTTAACCATATATCGAGCCCGATTCACGATTTCAAATGTGTGCTCTAAAATGATATTTATAAATATTTAGAAAATAAACGTATTTAAGATACGTTCATAACAAACGTAACGTGGGAGAAAATATGTTTCTAGAAGATATGTAGAAAATGAACGTATTTGAGATACGTTCATAACAAACGTAACGTGGGAGAAAATACGTTTCTAGCTAAACGTAATTGAGAACGCAGTTTAGTTCTTTGGGAAAGTAATTTTTAGGAGACAGGGTTGGATTTTTTTGAATTTGTTTAACACTAGAACCGCCACATGGTAAATTTTACCCTCAGCTGTTTTTTTATTGTATGTAACTTTTTTTCCATAACATATTAAAGTCTCCAAGTCCGTGACTTTTCCTGAAAGTGTGTTATATAGCACCCTCTGTTGTTAAAAATTGTCAATAGGAAGTCAGATTGAAAAAATCGCCAAATAAATTGCCATTTATACCCATATCCGCCAGCGGGTAATATTTACCTAATAGAAAATGCAGCGTAAACATGACATGTTGGCGTTTCCTTATAGATAGAGAGATAGATAGATAGATATATTGAAAGATAGATAGAGAGAGAGAGAGAGATACATATATAGTTATAGGTAGTGTAACATCTTGGAGAATACAAGATATTTGATGTTTGAGCTCACGTTGAGGACGTAATGCATGTGTGCAGGTTACGTGCCAGTTGAATAAAGATGGACACTCGGAATGAGAGAAGTAGTCTGCGTCGTCTGTTTATGTAGACAATTATATGTCCATAGAACAGAACATTACAGATGGATTGATAGATAGTTATAGATAGAGAGAGAGATTGAGAGATTTGTACCTTAGCAAAACACAAGTCTAACACCAAGCCTTTAAATCAGCACTTGTAGCGATATTTTAGACTTCATTCTATCTGCACAAACTATATCATGAAAAGCTGAGAGTCCACAGATTCTGTTGGTATAAGTTTCATCCCTGTGCGATCAAAACTCACTGTTCTGTGTGATAAATAAAAGAACATTGTACCTTGCAAATCAATAGCGGGTACATTTTACCCGTTGGCGGTTTTAGGTATACAGCGACCTCTGGCGGTTCTAGTGTTAATCCAATCACAGAGCTTGTTGACCTATCAAGAGGTTTGTCGCAAAGCGGACAGGCATCGTCACAACAATAGCTGGGGATTGTAGGTAGTGTAGTCTCTTTGGCGCTCCACATTTCAGAGAAAACAAGTTGTACCGGTGTCCCGGTACTCACGGGGGGCGGGCTGCCCGACCTCGGCAGGCTCCGCAGCAGCAGAGAGCGGCCGGGTGGAGTGCTCCGTCTTCGCGGAGCTGACTGGCTGGGGGAGGAAGCGTCTCGGCGGGGGGAGAAAATCTCTCCACCTGGGACACGAGGGCGAATCCCGCCTCTTCCCTGTATAATGCACAGATCCCTACGTTGTCAAATAAAAATGAGGTTGATCTGTATCCAAGTCTGAGTGTCATTTGTTTCCACAATTCTACACTCACACATTATGTTGACCGTCCAAATTCCCCACTCACTGCCCCAGTTGTAGCTCCTGTAAAGGAGGTAGCTATTGGGCATGCGCAGATGAGAGTGATAAACCGCAGGAAGTGCTATCAAAGCGCTATGCGGGTACATGCAGTTAACACGTAGTGGTAAAGGGGACAATATGGCGGAGACGGCGGTGCATTCAGGGACCGCGGTAAAAAATCGGCCCTTTCTGTGTCAACCCTCCATGGGCCGGGTTTTGCGGCGGAACGGGTCACCAGGGAGTATCACAGCTTCATACCTGGGGCCCCGCAGCTCAGGGCTTGTCCCCTAACACAGTGTTATGGGGAATAGAAACTCAGCTGTGTGTTAACAAAGTGGATGTACAGGACGCTGAAACTGGGTTATTCACTCCAGTTTTGCAGCATCCCACCTTCATTCAAAGGCATGCAAGAGGTAAATTCAGTTATACTGAATACACTATAAAACAGTTACTGGGGCCAGTGCAACCGGGCGATTGGTTCAGCACCATCGACCTGAAAGACGCGTACTTTCATGTGGAAATTGCTCCAGAGCACAGAAATGATTTGCGTTTTGCCTTCCAGGGGGTTAGCCTACAAGTACAACAGATTACCGTTCGGCTACTCCCTATCCCCACGCACGTTCAGCAAATGTGTGGCCACTGCGCTCCAGCCGCTGCACGTCCATGGCATGATCAATCAATCAATGTTTATTTATATAGCCCAATATCACAAATATTACATTTGTCCCAGTGAACCTCACAGTTTGTACAGAATATCAGTATGGCAATACGACACCCTCTGTCCTTAGACCCTGTGATGGAAATTATGGTACTAACGCTGAATACAGTGTAAACCTAATGAAATGTAAACTGCTGTATTCTGAAAATGTCATGTCAACGGTTTGACTGATTAGGTCAAATCCCTGGAGTGACCTTTGAATGTGTGTGAGTGATCAACAGATGTTTTTGCAAGAGGGTTTTATGACACTACAGAAAGGATGAGGGGAAGGAAGTTAGGATAAGGGTTTATCTGTATCCCTTTTGCTCTGTATTGAGTGAAGGTTTTGCATACTGTGTCTGAGGGGTATCTGTATATCCCATTGTCTTGTATGGAGTGATGGTTTTGCATACAGTGCCAGCGGGTATCAGCTGGCCTAACCAAATATTGTTTGTAATGTAACTAAGCTTTGATGTCCTCCTATAAAGGAGAGACTGTTTCACTCTGAACAGGACATGCTCTTTTGGAGGAGAGGTCCTACTTGCAAGTATAAAAGATCCTTATTGCTTTTAATACGAATATTGTGTTGCTGTAAGTTTATTACCTTACCGATTATTCTCTCTAGACCACAGCTGATTTTAAAGCTGCTACGACATTTGGGGGCTCGTTCGGAATTGTTTACTTGAGTAATCTACTGTGAGGCGTCCTCTCCGGGTAAACTGTGCACAGCCAGATACCGGATCCTGGAGGCAAAACCTCTCCCTGTAGTAACTGATCGCAGGGGAGAGCAGAAGCCGCCTGCAGAGAGGTAATCACAGACTTGCTCGGTACGACATTTTTCCAATGGAATTATTTATTTATTTTTTCAAAAAGAGGAGAAAAGGTGAGAGCACAATATTTGTATTGAAAGGGAAACATTAAAAGTTAACTCGAGGGCTGACAAGCTAATACATGTTTGGTACATTAATCGAGTGTAACTCAAAACAGTTTTGGTAACTGTTTGGACAAAACAGTTTTGGTAACTGTAGCAGTTTTGGTAACTGTTTAGACAAAACAGTTTTGATGACTGTAGCAGTTTTGGTAACTGTTTAAAAAGTGCTATATAGAAGAGTTATTGATGGTGGTTTATTGACAATAATTCACGACGTCAAAACAGTTTTGGTAACTGTAGCAGTTGTGGTAACTGTTTAGAAAGCGCTATATAGAAGATAAAGGCCTATGAGAAATATATATATTAAGTGATCACGCGTAGTAATAATAGTTATAAGAAAATTAAGATAATCATGAGTAAAAAAATTGTAATTTTGATGTATGTTTTTAACCTAAGTGAACACATTTCAGGTGCTGTTTACTGATGTCCTGTATTTTAAAGTGGGATTTTTTGTTGTTTTAGGCAATATATTTCTGTATTTCTAAATACAAAAAAATAAAGATGGGAAAGTCAAATAGCAAAAAGGTAATTTTGGAGTATGAAGGGTGTGCACAGGTAATGTGCGACAAGCATGGTGCTTGGACATGTGAATATTTAAATATGTGGGTGAAAAATGGTTTTCGTGACAAAAGGCAGTTCAAGTCTAAATCAGTTAGACAAGTTAAGACAGGGTTTGGAAAAAGTAGAACATCTAAAAAAAAAAAAGAGAGAGGAGAACAGGGGGGTGGTGTCATCTGAACTCAGTGTGCTAGGGTCCTTCTGGATAAACTGGACCGTGACCTGGACTTTCCCTCTGGTTCTCAAGTACAGAGCCCCGACCCTCCTGATCTGGATGACGCACAAGGCCTCCGCAGAACTCTTCATTCTCCTCCGCCATATGATGGACAAAAAGCTGAATCAACAACAAGGCTGTGTGCAGAACACCATGCTGACAGAGATCTACTCTGCAACAGTCCCTCAGGAAAAGGGTGTGAAGTCCCTCTGGAACCACGTGTTTTGACCCCTGGAGGGCCACTTTCAGGCTGGGAAACAATACGGGACAGGAAAGACAATTGCATTTTGATGCCCATTGTTGAAATTCTTGATCCTAGAGGGGATGTAAATGATGCAGGAATCACGTATGTTTTCCATCCCTGGTCTTCAAGAGAGAGAGAAGTTATAAACAACCTGCATAACCCAGTTGAGGTTTGGGAAGGACATTTGAAACCTGTCCTCACCTATGACCGCCCTGCTGGAAAAGTAATGAACAATTCTACTGAAGAATTAACGAAAACAAAAGATAAGACTGGAAAGTGTTTGCAGACAGCAAAGCTCCAAGCTTTTGAACAGCAGATTCAAAGGGGCAGAAGGACATCGAGTAGAGCAGTGACCATCAACTGGCGGCCCGCGGGCCACATCCGGCCCGCCAGACATTCTCATCCGGCCCGCACGACGGGGGTGACTGTGGCGTTGGCGGAGGGGTTACTGCGTTTGGCCCCCACCCTTTTTTCTACAACGGCTCCTGAGTAAGGTGCAGTACCGGAGTCCAACAGAGAGGCAGCGGCTGCGGGTCAGTAGACTGCGTACTGCGAAACCTTCCCTGCCTTGAAGAAGAAGCGATCCTTCGTTGTGAAGAGTCTGGTTAATGCGATCGGCACCACAGCAGCAGCCCCGCTGCGACAGAGTCCAACAGAGAGGCTTGAGCTGCGGGACTGTAGCCTAGAAGCAGGGTTGGGTTGTAACGGAATATATGTAACGGCGTTACGTAATCAGAATACAAAAATAGGCTAACTGTATTCAGCTGGCATTACATTTGAAAAACGAGTAATCTGATTACAGTCACTTTCGTAAACCTGAAGTTAATACATTTTGGAATACTTATTGGAATTATTGGTGGAAAAGTTTCCTCACAAAATGTAATATTCATTACCGGCAGAACTGTGTGCACAATGCACAGCGCTGCAGAATGTCTGTGAGCGAGAGAGATGGTGTCTGTGAGGCCCCGCCCATCCACGAGAAATGAGAGAGAGAGATCTCTTTTAAAATATATTGAAAGTTACAGACGTAGATGGTTAGATAAAATGTGCAAGATAACGTTTATGTAGTATTTATTTATTGTCGAAATTATGACATTTCATAACGGGATAAAATCAAAGTGAATGGCCTGCTGCTGCTGAATGCATGGGGCAAGTGACTGGAAACAGTTTTAAAAGTTATTACATCATCTCAGATAATAAATAATAATGATAATTCATTCTATTTAGGGGCGCCTTTCAAAGCACCCATGGACACCTTACAATTCATAACGTATTCCAAGGAAAGATTTTAAGACAGTATCAGAATGCAGTACGGGTGATGTTTTTTATGCGGGGTGCAGATGAGAGAGCTGCCAGAATGACACCAAGATGTTGTGTTTGAGTTCTTGATAAGCCATTTAAACAGTAAAATATGTGTCTCCTGTTCACCAAAACTGTTATGGAAAATAAAAAAAATTCTAAAAGTAATCTGAATACGTTTTTAAGACACGCAACTGTAACTGTATTCTGATTACTTTCAAAAATTGCTGGCCCGCGAAAGTGGCCCTTGGACAAATGTAGTTGATGATCCCTGGAGTAGAGGAAGAGGCAGAGGGTCCAAAAGACAAGAGGATGTTTCCGCTGTGGTTCATTGGAACATGGAATTAAAGATTGTATGGAACGGAAGGGAGGAGTAGCAATATGAGGAAGAAGAAGGTGGGACTGTTCTATTTCGTATATGGCTTCGCCCTCTAAGGCTATCGCTATTGGGTAATCCCCCTGCGCCCCCGCGCAGCACTGAAACACTTGTAGTCCACGCCCACCCGCAAGGTGGGCCACACCCTCGGGCCTCCTTCCGGTATAAATAGGAAGGAGGCCCGGCAATCTGCTCCCTCTTTTTTTCAGCAAACCAGCACAGTTACTGAAGCAAAGCAATTGAGAATCATCATGAGCAACAACTGCGTCCATGATTGTCCCTCATGTGGCTCTGGGTTCATAATGAGTTATGACCTGCAGAGATAAAAGCAGTATGCGAATCCTGCCGGGGGTCAGAGCACGCGTACGCGGCTCTAAACCAGCAGGTAGCATGCACGGCGCTCGTCTCCCCTCGGGCGACAGGAAGCGGAGAGCGGACACTCTTGCTGCTGTGGCCGAGGAGGACGATTGGCCCGTCCAGGCTTACGAGCCCGCGGACGGGGCCTCGTGTCCCTGGGGCAGAGTGCCGGGCAGGAGTCCGAAGCAACTCCTGCCCCGCCTCCCTCCACGGTTCACCGTTCGGTTCTCCCCTCCCTCCTCTCCCCCGGACGGGGGAGACAGAGTCGGAGCAGGGTGCCAGCTTGGCGGCCGAACATGCTTTCCCCCTCTCCGTCACCACAGCGCGGTGGCGTCTTTACGGAGACGGCCAGAAAAGTGCTACTGGACGCTCCAATCAGCCCGGACGAGCTGTTCGGACCCCAGTTCCACGCCATGGTGGAGTCCATGAAGACGGCCGCGGAACAGGTGGACGGCATTCGCCAGCATGTACAGCTGGCTCCAGTCGGCTGAGCTGCCACAGCGGCACCAACGCCCGCAGTAGCCGTGGCGTCCACACCGGCCACAGGAGGCCGCAAGCGGAGAGACGCCCACAGCAACCGCCCCGGCGGCTGCAGGGGCTCCGTCCCACGTCTCCGCTCCCCCGCCACCCCAGAGACAGGGTCTCCCGGCGGCGAGTCAAAGGGGAGTGAGGCTTCCCCGCTCCTGGTCTGCTCCGCGAGAGCCTCCGAGGAAGCGGAGCCGGTAATTAAGCCGGCTGGCACTAATCTGTTGATTAAGTAGCAGGGCTCCCTGTAGAAGCCTGCTGGTTTTGACCTATCGTTTATTAAACCTTCAGAGCTCGCGGCATTCCCTTGTCCGAGATACGCCTCCTACACACGGTCATAACAACCCATGAGCGCCGGTATAACGCCTCATGTGGACAGCACTGCAAACACCTCCACTCATCCTCTGAGCGTGTACACGCCTCATGATGACAGCCGGAGTGAAACGCAGCGTGTGGAGGTTTCCTCGCGGCCCTTTCGCCTCACGGGCAGCGGCGGCGAGGGCAATGGCGTGGCTCGTCACCATGACGACCATTACAGCACATCACAGAGAAGCCAGAACGGGGGAATGAACAGTATTCCAGGCTGAGTGCCACCAGCGGAAGCGCCGCAGCGCCACGGCACCAGGGCTCGCTGCAGAAGCCTGCTGGTTTTAACCTATCGGTTAATTAACTGCAGAGCTCGCTAATTAAGCCGGCTGCCACTAATCTGTTGATTACCAGCAGGGCTCGCTGCAGAAGCCTGCCCGTTTTAACCTCGGTTAATAACCTGCAGAGCTCGCGGCATTCCTCTGTCCGAGATACGCCTCCTACACACGGTCATAATAAACCCATGAGCGCCGTTATAACGCCTCATGTGCACACACCTCCATCCATCCCCTGAGCGTGTACGCGCCTCATGATGAGAGTCGGAGTGAGACGCAGCGTGTGGAGGCCCCCGCGCAGCCCGTTCGGTCCAAGCCCACCTGGGGTTGCCTCACGCCCTTTGTAAACCAGCTGCCTATAACCTGTCGGTTAATAGCCAGCAGGGCTCGTCGCTAAAGCCTGGTTTTAACCTGTTGGTTAGTAAACTAAAGAGCTCGCGGCATTCCTCTGTCCGAGATACGCCTCGGACACACGGCCTTAATAAATCCATGAGCGCCGTTATAACACCTCATGTGGGCAGCACTGCACACACCTCCATCCATCCCCTGAGCTTGTACGCGCCTCATGATGAGAGTCGGAGTGAAACGCACTGTGTGGAGGCTTCCTCGCAGCCCTTTCGCCTCACAGTGGCGGCGAGGGCAATGGCATCACAGAGAAGCCAGAACGGGGGAATGAGCAGTATTCCAGGCTGAGTGCCCCCAGTGGCAGCGCCCGCAGCGCCACGGCGCCAGGGCTCGCTGCAAGAAGCCTGCTGGTTTTAACCTATCGGTTCATAACCTGCAGAGCTCGCTAATTAAGCCGGCTGCCACTAATCTGTTGATTAAGTAGACAGCAGGGCTCGCTGCAGAAGCCTGCCGGTTTTAACCTCGGTTAATAACCTGCAGAGCTCGCGGCATTCCTCTGTCCGAGATACGCCTCCTACACACGGTCATAATAAACCCATGAGCGCTGTTATAACGCCTCGTGTGGACAGCACTGCACACACCTCCATTCATCCCCTGAGCGTGTACACGCCTCATGATGAGAGCCGGAGTGAAACGCAGCGTGTGGAGACTCCCTGGCGTGGCTCGTTGCCATGATGACGACAGAACATCTCGAGCATGTGCGACCGCTCTTAGAGTGTTTCTCAGAGTGGCAGCGCGTGTGTCTGATGGACAGATGGATGAGCAGGCTGATCAGCAGAGGATACGTCCTGCAGTTCGCCTCTCTCCCCCCCCCCCCCCCCACAGTTCAATGGGATACAGGAAGAACTCCTGTTGAAAGAGGATATTTCCAGGGTTCCTCAAAGGGAGGAAAATCAGGGGTTTTCACTCCCGTTATTTTTCTAAATCCCAAAAAAGACTGGGGGAATGAGACATCCTTGATCTGTCAGTATTCCACATGCTGACGATCAAACAGGTGCTGGAATGTTTTCACCAGGACGACTGGTTCACTTCCACCCGAAAGATGCATACTTCCACGTACCCACCATCCCGAAACACAGGAAATTCCTGTGTTTTCCATTCAGGGAATATCAGACCAGACGTCTGCCGTTCGGATATTTCCTGGCTCCTCGCATTTGTGTAGAGAAGGCTGGAGCCACTACACAGAGGAGGGATGAGAGTGTGGTTTTCTCTGGACGACCTGCTATTTGCTGGCTCGCTCCAGGGAGGAAGTCGCTTTACAGACGGTACATCTCGTATCGCATCTGTCAAAGCCTGGATTTCATAATACATTGGAAGAAGAGCTGTCCTCTTCCCTCTCAGACAATCGTTTATCTGGGAGTGGAGTTAAACTCAGCCAGCATGAGAGCGCGACTCTCGCGGCAGCGAGGGGAGGAACTGACAGCTCTCCTCCGGCATGTCACAACCCACACAGCCCTCTCCGTGACGCAGCTGCTCGGCGTTGGCGTCAGCTGGTCACGTGATGATCCCCTTGGGTCTCTTCCAACAGAGGGACACTCCAGAGGTGGTTCATTCACTGCAGAAGCCTGCTGTTTTAACCTATTGGTTTATAAACTGCAGAACTCGCGGCATTCCTCTGTCCCAGATATGCCTCCTACACACGGTCAAAATAACCCACGAGCACCGTTATAACGCCTCGTGTGGACAGCATGCACACACCTCTCATCCCCTGGGCGTGTACGCGCCTCATGAGGAGAGACAGAGTGAAAGGCAGCGTGTGGAAACTCCCTCGCAGCCCTTTTGCCTCACGGGCAGCGGCGGCGATGGCGTGGCTCGTCACCATGAAGACCATTACGGCACTTCACAGAGAAGCCTCTCCCCCCAGCAGTTCCATGGGATACAAGAAACACTCCTGTCATCCCAGGAACAGTGCCTTGCGCAGTTTTTACCCCCGCTATTTTTCTAAATCTCCTCTGTCCTGTGCGCGCTGTCTTGCTATGTGGCGCGCACGGCTGCCTTGCGCCATTCTCAGCGCCTGTTTGTGCACTATAGAGAGCGCTCGATCGGGCAACCTCTGTCTGCACAACGGCTGTAACACAGGTTGTGTGAGGCTGTGTCACAGGCATGTCTCCTCTGGGGTGGAGCCCCCCGGAGAATGTTGTGGATATTTTAAACTCGTCAATACTGTAAAGATGTACAATGAGAGTAATCAATAATAAACTGGTGAAAGCAAGCAGCGTTGTCTTTTAAGATCTTTATTCGAGGCGCCTCGAAGGTACATGTCTCACAGAGTATAGAGTAGTCTGCAGGAGTGCACACAGGGTATAATGTGTGTGTGTGTGTTTTATAGAGGACTGATTGCTGTGCAGGAAGTAAAAGATAAGACAACTACAGAAAACTATTATCTTACAATCCGCCCTTAGGGAGGGCCGGATTCTTCAGGTACGACCTTGGCGGGCTGCTCCCTTGTGGTTCAACAGGTCGAGTTGCTCCAATACAATTTCTAAGCATAATATAATCATTTGGCTTTACCATATAAAGTAACATAAGAAATTGCCACTACATTCCCCCCTTTTGATCATATTTGATCAATCAAGAAAATAAAACAAATGACAGGAAAGACTGATATAACACATCAATGAATACACTCCATCGCTGGTTTAAGTAAACACATCATAAACATATCATGGAAAGTGGCTGTTTTTGTGGAGGACAGACTCTGTATGTAGAAAGCAAAAGAATACTGAAAAGAGGGAATGGCAATTTTACACACAATTTTACAGTTCAGTGTCTGACTCTTCAGTGTCGGAATCAGTGGGGGCTGAAAATGGGTTGGTCGTAACTTTGTCAATGGTTTGAGGTAGAGCGGTGTATTGTACGAATGCAGAGGAGATCATACTAGAAAAACATTTCTTCATGAGGGGAACTACACAGCATGTACAACAGAGGAGCAAGGCTAAGATGGTGAGGAGTGGTGTGACTATTCTGGCCAGCCAACCTTCCCACCCTCCCGATGTGAGCCAGGACCACCAGTCCCAGCCTATAGGGTCATAGTCCACATCGTCAGCCTTCATGTCTGCCAGAAGTGCATTAAGGTGTTGTATGGTGCGAGTCATGTTCTCTGATATGTCTGGAATGTATGTGCAACAAGAGTCTCCAATAACATGACATAGGCCCCCCCTTGAGGCAAACAGGATATCTAGAGCAAATTGATGTTGCATTAGCATATTTCTAGTTGCTACCATAAACGGATTCAGTGCCTGAAAACGTTGAGTAACTTCGAAAGTGAGGTTTTCCAATCGTGTGTGTATTTTGTCTATATTATGAGCGTTATTCACGGAGCCCCACCAGGGGAACGCCCCGCTGAAACCCTTCTCGCCCTGAGATGTCATTGAAGCCCTCTTAGCCCTATGGTGGTCGGGATGTCTGAATTCTGGATAGTGGTGTGTGGTATGCATCAATGAGTCGAGAACGGTGATTGCTGGAGTCAAATCCACTAAGGTGCACGTGCCCGTCCAAAAGGGTGCTAAGACTTGATACAACTTGTTTCCGCACAGCAACACATAGTCTTGCGGAGCCCCTGCCCCAGCATCGGTAGGCCATGCTAGGAGAAGAGAGGTATGCGTGACATTAGGGAATGCTTGGGACGAATTGATTCTATCGGGAAATCCTTTTACTAGACAGTCTTTGAGATTGAATTTTTCAGCGCCGCATGTGTTTTTTATGATACGAGTACAACCCGTGGTTGTGCCAAGGGGTAAGCCTATGCGGTTTTTCCTTCTACTAATGCAGAGACTATGGGTTAGGGAATGTTCCGGTATTTGGACAAAATTAACATGGGATCACTCCGGTCAATGTACGTACTTCGTCTCACTGGAATATTAATGGCCAGATTGAATACAACATCGACCCAAATTCTCCGGTCAATGACAGGAGAGTTTTGAAAGTGACAAAACACTGTTCCACACATTTAAAAACACTTAATCAATGTTTACCCAGGATCCATGCATCCTGGCTTGTAAAATGTGGTGATGCGCCCTGGAGGTAGCGGGCAGGCTCTGTGCGTGGTGCTGAACCCCAGCCTGTCTATGTGGAATACAAAAACAAACAAAGACAAACACCTTTAAGGTCACCAGGGTCGTGAGGTTCTGGTTCTGGCGGTGTGCATGGAGGGGTTTGACCTGGCTCCCCGACACAATGCACATAGTCTGGAGCAGCGGAGCAGCGGCTGGGCCGTGTTCCCCCTTCTGTCCATTTGCCTATCAGTTTGTTAACGAAGTGGACAGAGGCTGTTTTTCGCCCCTAAAAGTCACTTTTAATGGTGGGTTTTGCATTTAAATGATGGGTCTTATCATTGTGGAGGGTCCCCGACACAATGCACATAGTCTGGAGAAGCGGAGCAGCGGCTGGGCCGTGTTCCCCCTTCTGTCCATTTGCCTATCAGTTTGTTAACGAAGTGGACAGAGGCTGTTTTTCGCCCCTAAAAGTGACTTTTAATGTTGTTTTTTGTATTTAAATGATGGGTCTTATCATTCTCCAGGGTCCCCGACACAATGCAACTAGTCTGGAGCTCGCTGGTGTCCCGCATATGCTTTAATCACACTTTTGTCCATTTGCCTATCAGTTTGTTAACGAAGTGGACAGAGGCTGTTTTTTGCCCTTAAAAGTGACTTTTAATGGTGTTTTTTGCATTTAAATGATGGGTCTTATCATTGTGGAGGGTCCCCGACACAATGCACATAGTCTGGAGCTCGCTGGGGTCCCGCAAATGCTTTAATCACACTTTTGTCCATTTGCCTATCAGTTTGTTAACGAAGTGGACAGAGGCTGTTTTTCGCCCCTAAAAGTGACTTTTAATGGTGGGTTTTGCATTTAAATGATGGGTCTTATCATTGTTGAGGGTCCCCGACACAATGAAACTAGTCTGGAGCTCGCTGGGGTCCCGCAAATGCTTTAATCACACTTTTGTCCATTTGCCTATCAGTTTGTTAACGAAGTGGACAGAGGCTGTTTTTCGCCCCTAAAAGTGACTTTTAATGGTGGCTGTTGCATTTAAATGATGGGTCTTATCATTGTGGAGGGTCCCCGACACAATGCAACTAGTCTGGAGCTCGCTGGGGTCCCGCAAATCGTTTAATCATACTTTTGTCCATTTGCCTATCAGTTTGTTAACGAAGTGGACAGAGGCTGTTTTTTGCCCCTAAAAGTGACTTTTAATGGTGTTTTTTGCATTTAAATGATGGGTCTTATCATTCTCCAGGGTCCCCGACACAATGCACATAGTCTGGAGCTCGCTGGGGTCCCGCAAATGCTTAAATCACACTTTTGTCCATCAGTTTGTTAATGAAGTGGACAGAGGCTGTTTTTCGCCCCTAAAAGTGACTTTTAATGGTGTTTTTTGTATTTAAATGATGGGTCTTATCATTCTCCAGGGTCCCCGACACAATGCACATAGTCTGGAGCTCGCTGGGGTCCCGCAAATGCTTAAATCACACTTTTGTCCATTTGCCTATCAGTTTGTTAATGAAGTGGACAGAGGCTGTTTTTCGCCCCTAAAAGTGACTTTTAATGGTGTTTTTTGTATTTAAATGATGGGTCTTATCATTCTCCAGGGTCCCCGACACAATGCAACTAGTCTGGAGCTCGCTGGGGTCCCGCAAATGCTTTAATCAGGCGTTTTAACACTTTTCCCCACAAAAATGATTTTTAATCATTTTTTGAGGGTCCCCGACACAATGAAACTAGTCTGGAGCTCGCTGGGGTCCCGCAAATGCTTTAATCACACTTTTGTCCATTTGCCTATCAGTTTGTTAACGAAGTGGACAGAGGCTGTTTTTCGCCCCTAAAAGTGACTTTTAATGGTGGCTGTTGCATTTAAATGATGGGTCTTATCATTGTGGAGGGTCCCCGACACAATGCAACTAGTCTGGAGCTCGCTGGGGTCCCGCAAATCGTTTAATCATACTTTTGTCCATTTGCCTATCAGTTTGTTAACGAAGTGGACAGAGGCTGTTTTTTGCCCCTAAAAGTGACTTTTAATGGTGTTTTTTGCATTTAAATGATGGGTCTTATCATTCTCCAGGGTCCCCGACACAATGCACATAGTCTGGAGCTCGCTGGGGTCCCGCAAATGCTTAAATCACACTTTTGTCCATCAGTTTGTTAATGAAGTGGACAGAGGCTGTTTTTCGCCCCTAAAAGTGACTTTTAATGGTGTTTTTTGTATTTAAATGATGGGTCTTATCATTCTCCAGGGTCCCCGACACAATGCACATAGTCTGGAGCTCGCTGGGGTCCCGCAAATGCTTAAATCACACTTTTGTCCATTTGCCTATCAGTTTGTTAATGAAGTGGACAGAGGCTGTTTTTCGCCCCTAAAAGTGACTTTTAATGGTGTTTTTTGTATTTAAATGATGGGTCTTATCATTCTCCAGGGTCCCCGACACAATGCAACTAGTCTGGAGCTCGCTGGGGTCCCGCAAATGCTTTAATCAGGCGTTTTAACACTTTTCCCCACAAAAATGATTTTTAATCATTTTTTGAGGGTCCCCGACACAATGAAACTAGTCTGGAGCTCGCTGGGGTCCCGCAAATGCTTTAATCACACTTTTGTCCATTTGCCTATCAGTTTGTTAACGAAGTGGACAGAGGCTGTTTTTCGCCCCTAAAAGTGACTTTTAATGGTGGCTGTTGCATTTAAATGATGGGTCTTATCATTGTGGAGGGTCCCCGACACAATGCAACTAGTCTGGAGCTCGCTGGGGTCCCGCAAATCGTTTAATCATACTTTTGTCCATTTGCCTATCAGTTTGTTAACGAAGTGGACAGAGGCTGTTTTTTGCCCCTAAAAGTGACTTTTAATGGTGTTTTTTGCATTTAAATGATGGGTCTTATCATTCTCCAGGGTCCCCGACACAATGCACATAGTCTGGAGCTCGCTGGGGTCCCGCAAATGCTTAAATCACACTTTTGTCCATCAGTTTGTTAATGAAGTGGACAGAGGCTGTTTTTCGCCCCTAAAAGTGACTTTTAATGGTGTTTTTTGTATTTAAATGATGGGTCTTATCATTCTCCAGGGTCCCCGACACAATGCACATAGTCTGGAGCTCGCTGGGGTCCCGCAAATGCTTAAATCACACTTTTGTCCATTTGCCTATCAGTTTGTTAATGAAGTGGACAGAGGCTGTTTTTCGCCCCTAAAAGTGACTTTTAATGGTGTTTTTTGTATTTAAATGATGGGTCTTATCATTCTCCAGGGTCCCCGACACAATGCAACTAGTCTGGAGCTCGCTGGGGTCCCGCAAATGCTTTAATCAGGCGTTTTAACACTTTTCCCCACAAAAATGATTTTTAATCATTTTTTGGGGGCTATATAAATCAAATTCCGGTTAATGCCGAGCACAATCGTACCTTTTACTATTTTAATGTATTTGCATGATATATCTTTGGGCTATAAAAGCGACATATTTGGATGACTTTGTCAGTTTATGGAGCTTATCCCACAAATCCCGGATGATCCGGGCCAAATTTGGGAGCTCATAGGCAGCCTGCCATAGGCCCCCACCCGTGGAAAGAGAAAGAAAACGGTCAATTATATGTTAAAATAATCAAAAAATGAACTTTTAAAATTACAACAGAGAGGGGGAGAAGGGGCTCAAGTGTTCGGCGCTTCCCCTCCCCCGTTGCAAGGTACAACGGAGAGGGGAATCCAGACTTCCCCTCCTCCGTTGTAAAAAACCGTTCATGTTTTACAAGCTACCTTCTGCACGAAATCGGAAACCCGGTTTTTGAGAGGACTCAGAAAAAAAACGGCTGTGTAACTTCATGGAGGAATTCATCCGCTGTATGTGCACTTTGGCTCGGATACATTTTGTTGCCTGGAGACCCCCCAGCATGGTTCTTACCAAACTTTAAGTTTTTGAACTGGGCTCTGGAGGAAGGTAAGGGGAGTTGACAGGGGACTCAATCCGCCTCATGAGGCACTATTCTCGGATACATTTCAACACTTTTAGCCCTTTTTGATGGTTCTCCAAAAAATAACTGACTTTTTCAGAGTGTGGAGGAAGGTGAGGGGAGTTGACAGGGGACTTTACCCGCCTTATGGGGCACTATTATCGGATACATTTCAACACTTTTAGCCATTTTTGATGGTTCTCCAAAAAATAACTCAGACTTTTTCAGAGTGTGGAGGAAGGTGAGGGGAGTTGACAGGGGACTTTGCCCGCTTTATGGGGCACTATTCTCGGATACATTTCAACACTTTTAGCCCTTTTTGATGGTTCTCCAAAAAATAACTCTGACTTTTTCAGAGTGTGGAGGAAGGTGAGGGGAGTTGACAGGGGACTTTACCCGCCTTATGGGGCACTATTCTCGGATACATTTCAACACTTTTAGCCCTTTTTGATGGTTCTCCACAAAATAACTCTGACTTTTTCAGAGTGTGGAGGAAGGTGAGGGGAGTTGACAGGGGACTTTACCCGCCTTATGGGGCACTATTCTCGTATACATTTTTTCATTTTCACCCATTTTTTATGGAACTCCAAAAAGACAAGTTAGTCTTTTTTTTCCCTTCCTCTTCTGATTTCTCACTGATTGAATGGCAAACGCGACCCGCCATCGGAGGGCCTCCGCCGGCCCGGCCTCGTGCCGGTGCTCTGGCGGTCGGTTCCTCCGAACTGCGGGTTCGACTCTGATGGCCGGGAGGGACGAGGGAAACGTCGGGGGGGTCTGCTGGAGGCTCCTGCTGGAGTCTTGCGTTCACTGGGACCTGTCTCGAAAAACTTGAAACCCTGACTCCAGTGCGGTGTTGCGGCCATGCGCCTCCGGGTACCAGACTCCCCTGCCTCCTCCGTGTTGCGTGGGCTGCGTGGGGGTAACCCTGCGTGTCCGTTACCCTGCGTGTCTCTTACCTCCCAGGCCGACCGATATGAAGCGTTTCCAAGACGAACCGTCTGACTCAGGGGTCCCACCACAGGTTCCGTAGCGGGGTGGAAGTTCCACCTCCCCACTTCGCCGCGGAATGCAAGACAAACACCTGTTTCTCTCATCCTCCACTGTGGCATAGCGGCCTTAGTCGGCTGCGCCATTCAGCAATTGGCCTTGCTCCGGGCACAGGACCCTACTTCATCAAACTACCTGTTTGATCCTGCGTAACAACCACATATATGCTTGTCTGCAAAGACATTGATCGAATGGCAAACGTGACCCGCCATCGGAAGGCCTCCGCCGGCCCGGCTTCGTGCCGGTGCTCTGGTGGTCGGTTCCTCCAAACTGTGGGTTTGACTCTGCTCCTGGGAGCGCATATATGCTTGTCTGCAAAGAGGGACATGCCTGGTCCCGCCCAGGTGTTCTTCTACGGCTAGTGTCCAGCCAGCTGCGGTATCATCAAATTTGACCCGCCATCGGAGGGCCTCCTCCCCGGGTCCAGCTTCCGGTGCTTGGCGGTCGGTTCATCCAAACTGCGGGTTTGACTCTGCTCCTGGGAGCGCATATATGCTTGTCTGCAAAGAGGGACATGCCTGGTCCCGCCCAGGTGTTCTTCTACGGCTAGTGTCCAGCCAGCTGCGGTATCATCAAATTTGACCCGCCATCGGAGGGCCTCCTCCCCGGGTCCAGCTTCCGGTGCTTGGCGGTCGGTTCATCCAAACTACGGGTAATCCTGGAGCGGACAAAGATATGTGTATTTGCCTGAAGGATGGAAATAAACAAAGAATGATATTTTACAGGACATGATGGATATGTGTTTTTTCCAGGCTTTTTGGAAATAAACCAAATGTGATTTTGCAGTGCATTATATAGCTCATTTTACCCATGTGATGTTGTGCAGTACATTACTGAGCTCATTTAACGATATGGTCTACCAGGCGAAGTGGGATGCTGCCATGTCCCAACTGGTCTCCGGAGGAATATAAGGAGAGTTGACAGGGGACTCTGCCCAGTGCTCATGAACCAAATGAGGGGTGTGTTAGAGGGGAAGGCTCTGGCTGTTTCTGCAGCCTCTGCATCTACCTTCTCTCCCCACCCCGATACCAGCGCGTGCCTGCTGTAAAAGGCAGGTGCACGGGCTCTCACTGCCACTAACTCTGAGCCTGGCTCCCGAGCAGCACGTTCTCCCCGGCAGTCCGCCAGCAGATGAAAAACACCCACCTCTCCGCCTCTTCCGAGGGACGAGGGAACCGCGCGGGGGGGTCTGCTGGAGGTTCCTGCCGGGTGCTCCGTACTGCGTTTCACCGGGACCTGGCTCGAAAAACTCGGAACTCTGACTCCAGTGCGGTGTGGCGGTCTCGCCCTGGCCGTCCACCGTGCGCCTCCGGGTACCTGACTCCTCCGGGGGCAGGTGCGAGGGGTTCAATGCACCAAATGAGGGGTGTGATAGAGGGGAAAGGCTCTGGCTGTTTCTGCAGCCTCTGCTTCTACCTTCTCTCCCCACCCCACTCTGAGCCTGGCTCCCGAGCAGCACGTTCTCCCCGGCAGTCCGCCAGCAGATGAAAAACACCCACCTCTCCGCCTCTTCCGAGGGAACCGCGCGGGGGGGGGTAGCTGGAGGTTCCTGCCGGGTGCTCCGTACTGCGTTTCACCGGGACCTGGCTCGAAAAACTCGGAACTCTGACTCCAGTGCGGTGTGGCGGTCTCGCCCTGGCCGTCCACCGTGCGCCTCCGGGTACCTGACTCCCCTGCCTCCTCCGGGGGCAGGTGCGAGGGGTTCAATGCCTCCTCCCCCCGCTGCGGCGAAAGCCGGAGCGGGACGGAGCGCCCGGAGGTACTGTTATCCCCACGTTTTTGGACCCAAAACTGTCTTGTGAGCTCGTGGCAGAACCATGAAACAAAAAACAATCAATGTATCGGACCCATCGCCAGCCGCGTGGGTGCGGAGGTGGGACCATTTTAACCAGGTGGTAACCCAAGTCCTCCCCTTGGTCCGTGTTCCCTGCATTGAAGCATCGGACCCATGGTTGCAATCACCAGTTGGCTAACGCATATAAACGGAGAAACAGAAAACCATTTAAATAGAATTCATTGTGTGTGTTTTTGGAAGGATGTTGACCGAATGCCCGGTTTGCAGTCTCCGCTATCTGGCTTTGAATAAGCACCTTAAGCACAAACATGCATTGCGGAACCTGGAGGAAAGAGGCATCATTCTTAAAATGGCCAGTGGTAGAATAAATGTTCGGACCAAACCCTGTCCCATCACAGGGTGTTCGTATGCTGGGAAGAAACTACACCGTCATGTAACTCGTGACCACCCTGAGTTCTCCCGAGATGAGGCACATCAGGTCATGGCAAGGCTGAAGCATAGTGTGGCCATGCAGTTGCTCCATGACCTCCGAGAGACTAATCCCATCATTGGAATGGCTACATTATTGGATATAGACAATGAGGAGGAATACCCGGTGCACCCTCCACCCTTCTCCCCACATACCGAGTGTGACGAAGAGGACTGCATGCAGGTGAGGCTGGACAATGTGGCATTGAGGGCTCAGAAGGATGCCCTCATTGATGAGGTGAAGACCCTGCGCTCCAGGCTAAAACAGGGTCTAAAACCCAGGAAGCAGAATGCCACTGCTGCTCTGCTTGAGGAAGACGAAGAATGTATACGATTTAAGGGCGTAGCAATCCCAAGTACCCCCGACATGAACTCAGTAGCCTCCGGCAGCAATACCCCTCTCAAGACCCCGGTGAAAACTGTCATGCGGTCCGACAAAGCCTCCGGTAGTGAGACCCCGGTGAAGACTGTCATGCGGTCCCCAGAAGCCTCCGGAAGCAAGACCCCGGTGAAGACTGTCATGCAGTCCCCAGAAGCCTCCGGAAGCAAGACCCCGGTGAAGACTGTCATGCGGTCCGACAAAGCCTCCGGTAGTGAGACCCCTCTCAAGTCTGTGATGCGGTCCCCAGAAGCCTCCGGAAGCAAGACCCCGGTGAAGACTGTCATGTGGTCCCCAGAAGCCTCCGGTAGTGAGACCCCGGTGAAGACTGTCATGCGGTCCATAGAAGCCTCTGCGAGTGAGACCCCTCTCAAGTCTGTGATGCGGTCCCCAGAAGCCTCCGGAAGCAAGACCCCGATGAAGACTGTCATGCGGTCCGTAGAAGCCTCCTGTAGTGAGACCCCTGTATGCCAGAAGACCCGTCCGTCTGTCTCCAATAAGCTGAAAGCTAATCTGGCTAAGGACTGGCCCTCTTCCCAAAATCAATGGTGCACTGGGAAGGGACTGCGGAATACCATGCGTGAAATCACGTTGCCTAAAAGCATGGAGACGTACATTCAGACATACAGAGGTCATTGTGAGGGTCTCGCACCGACAGTAAAACGGAAAGAGAATTGTATGTCCAATGTCAGCCGGATAAAGAACTTCATAGTATTCATGGCCCATGGTGTTGACCGGCTGTCAGACTGGCTGTTTCTAAAAGACACAAAGAGGGTCCGTGGCTGGAGCAAGTATATTTCAGAGTCGGGCCGGACAGTCACAACATCGCTGTTGTTCCTGAAGACTGTAAACCATTTTCTGAGGTACTTGTCTGCATCAAAGCTCCGGGGGTGCAGGCTCACCCAGTCTGATATGACCAACATCATCAGAGAGGTGAAAGCCAACATTAACGATTTGAAAAAGTCTGTCACTCTCCACCAGTTTAAGGTGAAGAGGGACAAGCTGGATCGTCTGCCGAGCCAGGCGGAGCTTCTCGCCGCCATGGCGGCCGCTGAGAAGTGCATCCCTGATCTCCTTGACCTGATGGCTAGCAATCCGACCTCAATCACCCAGTACCTGCTATATGGCTATCTAACCCTCCATTGGAGCCTCCTGTATGGCCACCGTCCGGGTGTGTACGCAAACATGACCAACACGGAGGTCTTTGAGGCGGACAGAAGGGGCACTGCTGAGGGCTACATCATCCACGTGCAGGAACACAAGACTGCCAAGACATTTGGTGAAGCACAGCTGGTGCTTACAATAAAGGAGTTTAGCTGGGTCATGCGGTGGATGGGGATAAAAGAGGGCTTGTCGGGTCCTCAGAGTGAATTCTTCCTTTTCACATCGGGGAAGCAGGCTTCCAAGAACCTGAACGCTCACTTGAAGAGGGCTTGGGCTGATGCTGGGCTAGAAACAGCCGTCACCTTCACCATCTTGCGCACTGCCCTGGCTGACAATATCAAGCATCACCAAGATCCAGAAAGCAGGTCGATTCTGGCTAGGTTTATGTGCCACGATGTAAGCACTGCAGACCGGTTCTACGCGAATACGCCTGGAATAAAGGAGGCATTGAAGATCCGCTCCATGTTCAGGGCGGCGGCAGCAGCTGCAGCAGCATCATCATCAGAAGGAGGTCTACCACCGTCAGCTACCTCCGAAGAGGATTCAGGGGCGGAGAGCAGCGATACCTCTTCTTCAGGACCGATTGGTACTCCTGATGAGGGGAAAGGGGCCGTGGACTCAACCTTTTTTCCCCGGTGCACTGTACAAGTTAGACGGCTAATATGGCCCCCAGGCCCCTGTTAATCATGTTGTAATCATGTTGTTATTATGTTTATTTTGTATACTGTTTTTGTAAAAATGGTGTGATAATTAAATTTAAAAAAAAAAAACATAAGTATAACCTTGAAGGTTCCCAGGGGCAAATACAGTGCCAGGTATCAGACTATTTAAACAATGTGTATATCAATGATTAAGACACCTTCCCCGGCTTGTAAAATGCGGTGATGCGCCCTGGAGGTATCAGACTATTTTAAAAAACTTTTCCCTGCCTTTCAAACACGTATCCCTGGGTGTTTTAGCCTGTCATTTTGCAGGATATAATTTAACATGTAACCTCTCCTGGAAATGGACATATTCTGTGCATTTCCAGGAGAGGTTACATGTTAAATTATATCCTGCAAAATGACAGGCTACAACTCTCTTCCATATGTTTAAAAACACTTTTCCGACTATTTTAAACAACTTTTCCCCGCCTTTCAAACACTTGTTCCTGGGTTATAGCCTGTCATTTTGCAGGATATAATTTAACATGGAATCTCTCCTGGAAATTGACATATTCTGTGCATTTCCAGGAGAGGTTACATGTTAAATTATATCCTGCAAAATGACAGGCTACAACTCTCTTCCATGTGTTTAAAAACACTTTTCCCGACCATTTAAACATTATTTCTGGCTTGTAAAGTGCGGTGATGAGCCCTGACAGTATCAGACTATTTAAAGGGTTACCAGGAGCATGAGAATATCCTCCAAAGAAGGGGTGGTAGTGTCATGAATAAGGCCGAATATGTATGTCGATGTGCGGACGGTAAAGCACCGCAAAATCCACCCCTTTAGGGTAACCAGGGGCATGAAGTTCTGTAGGGTGTGAACATCTGGGTTTAGTCCGTGGGGGAGTGCTTAAGTCCGGGGGCCCGGGGACTCACGGTGCACGAGGTTATGGAAGTGCCACTGTTGCCGGAGGTCCTTAGTCCGTCCTTTGGGGCTCTGTCAGGGGCTACAGAGAGGTGGTTTTCCCGGTCCCTCTCCTGGAGGTATGAAATAACCTGAGCTCCATGTGAGGGAGCCGTGCTGGAGCTGCTTAGTCCATCCTTTGGTGGTCTGTGAGGGGCTAATGAGAGTTGTTTTCCCCGGTCTATTTGATGGAAGTCTGACACGAGCAGAGTGTGCATGCTTTGAAACTAATCCACCCACACTTAGCATGCTATTTTAGGGTATAAATCGTACCTTGTCACCATGCACTGTGCTCCCTGGGACGACGCGCCCTCCTGTGGGGACACATGAGAACTGCACTCAAATCACTTTGTGCTTTTTAAACAGTTTAACATATTTTTTTCCACATTTAAAAAACGCTTTCTGCCCTGGAAATCATTTCTAATCATTATTACCGTTATGGAGGGGCTGCAGGAACACTTTCCCCGCCTTGCAAACATTTATTCCTGGTTAAAATAATCAATTTGTTCCACCTGCTTTCCGTCAGCACCTCTGCGGCTGTCGGATTAACACAGATGAATGCACTTTTAACACTCACGCAGCCAGAATTCCTGCTCTTTTCCTGGGTTACAAAGTGAGGTGACGCAGCCTGTCCTCTGAGTCTCCCCGCCTCTCATAGACTTATTTCTGGGTAAAAAAAGCCATGTGCTCCGCCCCCTGGATCTCTGCATGTGTGTGTGCCTGTGAGTCTCTGGCTACTGTCCACATGCCCGCATTATGAGGCACTATTTTCGGATACATTTTCTCATTTTCACCACTTTTCATGTTTTTATTATGTATATTGTTATATTATTATTATTGTATATATGTATACTGTGTATACTGTTTTTGTAAAAATCATGTGATTATTAAATAAATAATAAAACATGAATTTAACCTTGAAGGTTCCCAGGGGCAAATACAGTGCCAGGTGTCAGACTATTTAAACAATGTTTACCCAGGATTCAGACACCTTCCCTGGCTTGTAAAATGCGGTGATGCGCCCTGGAGGTATCAGACTATTTTTAAACAACTTTTCCCCGCCTTTCAAACACTTGTTCCTGGGTTATAGCCTGTCATTTTGCAGGATATAATTTAACATGGAATCTCTCCTGGAAATGGACATATTCTGTGCATTTCCAGGAGAGGTTACATGTTAAATTATATCCTGCAAAATGACAGGCTACAACTCTCTTCCATACGTTTAAAAACACTTTTCCGACTATTTTAAACAACTTTTCCCCACCTTTCAAACACTTGTTCCTGGGTTATAGCCTGTCATTTTGCAGGATATAATTTAACATGGAATCTCTCCTTGAAATGGACATATTCTGTGCATTTCCAGGAGAGGTTACATGTTAAATTATATCCTGCAAAATGACAGGCTACAACTCTCTTCCAGACGTTTAAAAACACTTTTCCCGACCATGTAAACATTATTTCTGGCTTGTAAAGTGCGGTGATGAGCCCTGACAGTATCAGACTATTTAAAGGGTTACCAGGAGCATGAGAATATCCTCCACAGAAGGGGTGGTGGTGCCGTGAATAAGGCCGAATATGGATACCGATGTGCGGACGGTAAAGCACCGCAAAATCCACCCCCTTTAGGTTAACCAGGGGCATGAAGTTCTGTAGGGTGTGAACATCTGGGTTTAGTCCATGGAGGAGTGCTTAAGTCCGGGAGTCCGGGGACTCACGGTGTGCAAGGTTATGGAGGTGCCCATGTCAGGGACACATGCTGGAGGTCTGTGGTCCGTCCTTTGGGGGTCTTGGAGGGGCCACAGAGAGGAGATTTCCCCGGTCTCTGTCCTGGATGAGTGAAATAAACAGAGTCTCCATTTCAGGGACACATGCTGGAGGTCTCTCTCCCGAGAGTGGGCGTCCATTGCCTGTAAATTGGTCTAACATTAGGTCTGTCACTTTGGCTAACCGCACCACTGTCTGTCGTCTCCCGCGAGTGGACATCCATTGCCCCTAAATAGGGGCAAGGGAAGTAGTTACACGGGTCTAACTGCAATGTCCTATCTTCCCCTTCTCCCAGAGTAATGTTACCAATCCCTGCTTTGATAAGCCCCTTTGACCATACGGTTCTCCCCGATTCCCCAACGTACCTTTTTGCTACTTTGACTTTGATTAGAGGGTTGTGTACTAACCATGGATACATGAAGTATAGGATTATGGCAAAACACAAAACCCATAAGGAATATGCAAAGGATCCACTCTACTAGTGTCCAGACCCTCCAACAGTTTCTGCATTGCTCACGGTTGCGTTGTCGTCTTTCCAGGTGGGCGTTAGCCAATTCTTGTACGAGGGGTTCCATCTTCAATCACTCGCCAGAGATCAGGCAAACAGTTTATGTTGGTGTCGTCGTCTGCTTCGTGGATGTGTCTAGTCTGACTGAGCCCGTGCCTTCATAACCATGTCAATTAAACCCCACACCATGACGGCAGAGACGAGGAACCAGAGGCATATGAAAAAGTACAGCTGGCCGTCGCCCATGAGTCTTGTGTGTGGTACTAGGGTGTATGTGCTGCGTGTGTGGTGCTGGTGGTGACTTGGCACGTCACTTGTCGTCGTCTGTTTCTACTGGACCGGCTAGACTGGGGCGGCGATGACAGCTTTGTAGTGGCTGGCGTGGACCCACGTGGCTCTCTCGGCGACCTTGACCGCTGTCTGGGTGACGAGAAGCACCTGGTAGGGACCTTGCCAACGGCTGGATCTCCAGCTCTTTCTCCGGAAGTCCTTGACCAGCACGAAGTCGCCTGATGGATACGGTGGAGTGGACCAGTGGCAGGGGTAGGTAGAGCTGTCGCTACCTGGCGTCTGATATCTGCTAAATTGGATGACAGGTTAACACAATATGACAACATAGCATCCTCACACAAAGTTGTGGAGGGGAGAGGACATCCTGGAGCCTTGATCCCAATCTGTGGAGGAGCTGCAAAAAGGATCTCAAACAGGGTGAGTTGACTCCGTGTTCGTTTCCGCATCCTCATGTACATCAGCACAATGGGCAGGGCTTGTGTCCAGGATAAACCTGTGTCTGCGCAGCATTTTGCTAGCTTGTTTTTGATTGTACCGTTCTCTCTTTCCACCGCACCACCACTCTGTGGATGGTAAGCACAATGCTTTCTGATGTCCATGCCAAGGTATTCTCCTATCTGTGCAATGGCCTCATTAGCAAAATGTGAACCATTGTCGCTAGAGATCTTGCTTGGTATCTTCCATCTAGGAATAATTTCCCTTAGTAAAGCTTTAGCCACAGCATTTGCTGTCTGTGCGTTAACCGGAAATGCTTCAACCCATTTGGACCACATGTCAACCATTACAAGACAGTGTTTCTTACCCTCGGATGGACTAAGTTCGATGAAATCCAGCATTCGGTGCTCAAATGGTCTAGTTGGGGGTGGGTGTGCACCTGTTCCTGTGACCTTTACCGGTCTACCAGACTTTTGCGTAATGCAAATTAAGCATGCTTCACAATGCTTTTGAGCTGTTACTGTGAATCCCCTTTTGAACCAATATTGATTGATAGCCTCTAACATCCCCCCTTTTGACACATGATCCAACCCATGTGTCAATTTAGCAAAATGTGAGAAAAAATGCCTCGGGAGACATGGATTGGAATTTGGACCAACCCAGATGCTGGAGGTGGGGTCAAAGGTAGCACCAGCAGTTTTCCACTGTGCTTTTTCTGTTGGTGGAGCTAACTGCTGCATGGCAGTTAGTGACGACATATTGTCAGTGATGGAGGAAACAGGGATGTTAACAAACGAGTGTGCGTGTGGTGCGAGAGGAATCAGGGCGGCCGCCTTTGCAGCTGAGTCAGCAGCAGCATTTCCTAATGAAACGGGGTCGGTGTTGCTGGTGTGTGCAGCACATTTACATACTGCGACCTCAGACGGGAGCAGAATGGCGTCCAATAAGCCTGCAACTAGGACATGGTTAAGCACTGGCTTACCGTCAGATTTCAGGAATTGTCTACACTTCCAGATAGCCCCAAAATCGTGTACTACCCCGAAGGCATAACGTGAGTCAGTATAGATAGTTACAGATTTGCCTTTTGCCAAAGTGCAGGCCTCAGTCAGTGCTATGAGCTCTGCTGCTTGTGCTGAGAGGTGGCATGGGAGCGGTCCGGAACAGAGGACAGCAGAATCTGAAACAACAGAGAAACCCACCCTATTAGTGCCCACAGGGTCGCGAGAGGCGGACCCATCAACATACAAAACAAGGTCAGGGTTGGTCAGGGGTACATCTTTTAAGTCAGGTCTGGGAGTACATACAATAAGAAGCTCGGCAACACAGTCGTGTTTGTCACCGTCTTCTGGGAGAGGCATAAGAGATGCTGGGTTCAGAGTGGTACAGCGTTTGACTTCAACATTAGGCATGTCTAGCAGGCATGTGTGATACCTAAGATAACGTGCAGCAGAGAGGTGTGATGTTCTCTGTTCACAGAGGATGAGAGAAACAGCATGTGGAACCAACAGTGTTAAAGGTGCATAACCTACAATGTCACGTGAGGAGTTGAGAGCTTTTTCAGCTGCAGCAACTGCACGGAGACATTTAGGCAGGCCAGCAGCTACAGTGTCCAGCTTGGAGGAAAAATAGGCAACAGGCCTCTGTTTTCCCCCATGATCCTGAAGGAGAACTGAGGTCATACACCCATCGCGTTCATCTACTGCCTGTGTAAAATGCTTGGTAGGATCAGGCAGACCTAGCGTCGGCGGGGATTGGAGAGCCAGCTTCATGTTAATGAAGGCTTCGTCGGCTTCCGGCGTCCATATAAGGCGATCCGCAGGTTTCAAACCGGTGACATGCGTGATTGTACGGAGTGGCTGTTCGAGCGGAGAATAGTTAGGAATGAATGACCTGCAGTATGAACACATACCCGAAAATGACATCATCTGTTGCTTAGTGACAGGTTTTGGCAGAGCAGCCAATGATGCAATACGCTTATCTGAAAATGTTTTTCCCTCTCCTGAAATGATGTGACCCAGAAATGTAACTGTCTTTTGCACATACTGAAGTTTAGACAAACTGGCCTTGTGGCCCTCAGCTGCGAGGTGTTGTAACAAGGAGATGGCATCAGCTTCACACTGTTCTGCTGTGGGTGCGCAAATCATGAGGTCATCAACATATTGTATGAGAGCGGTGCCTTTGGAAACTTGTAGAGAGGCCAAACTTGTACACAATGCTTGGTTGTACACAGTGGGAGATTCGCAGTAGCCTTGACACAAACGTGTTAATGTGTATGGCTTACCCTCATATTCAAATGCGAACCAAAATTGACTGTCTTTGTGTACAGGGACACTGAAAAATGCATTTGAGAGGTCTACAACAGTGAAAAAGGCTGCAGAGGCTGGAACCTGAGAGATAATGAGATAAGGATTTGGAACGAGCGGCGCACGTGCATGTGCGGCTTCATTTACAGCTCGTAAATCCTGCACAAATCTCCATTCGTCAGGAGGTTTGTCCCGGATCTTTTTAACAGGAAACACTGGAGTGCGTACCGGAGAATCATTACATGGAACAATGACCCCTTGTTTAAGCAGAGAGGTAAAAACTGGCCGGATGCCATCAACAGCTTCACGCTTTAATGGGTACTGGGGTTGGTCTGGGCGGTAGGTAGACTTTGGGGTGATAACAATAGGTTCGGCAGAACGGATTAGACCAACATCATATTTGTGAGCTGCCCAGAGTGTCGGAGGCACATCTTTTAGCGCGGCAGGAAGCTCAGAAATATGAGAGTAACCTGAAAACACAGGCTCCCCTGGGCCTGGCACAGGGTTAACAGAATCATCCCCAATCAGAGCCAGAGTATGCAGCGCGTGTACATTACAGTTGACATCGTACTTAAACACATCATGTGACATAGAGTACATGATCTGAGGTGTGTGTGTGGCTGTCCAATCAGTAATTGATTCCCAATCTTTAACGAATGGACCCAAATCCCTCCATTTATCAGTGGGGCCCCTTGCTAGTGAAATGTATGGGACCGCCCCTGGGATTTGATACAGCTGGTGTTGTGCGGGTGTGAGTGTGACAGAAATAGCGCTGCACAGCGAGCTCCAATACATCGTTTTAAGCATGATTTCATCATTCACACATTCCAACAGAAACTGTTCATCATAGTATTTGCATTTATCATCAGAAACACTAGCAGTGCAATGCAAATGAGGAGCTTCCATAAACACAGCCAGTGAGGAGACACGCTGACGGGCCAAACGCAACAGTTTCTGAGAATCAGGAAATGTTGCCAGCCATTGATACACATACAACAATTCTTCGTCAAATGCGAGCTTTTGGACCATAATAGGAGATTGTCGTCTGACTTTTAGACCCTCATTTGTAGAAATGAGATCAAGGCCAAACCGGAGGATCAGATCTCTGCCCAATAAGTTTATAGGGCAGACAGATGACAGAAGAAAACGGTGTTTTACTGATGTGGGAAATGGATGGCTGGCATCACCGTAATCTCTACACTGAATTGGTACAGAAAACTTCTCCTTTACAGTCACACCAGCAGCTCCTATTGAGTGGATAAATCTACCACTAAATTTACAATTTGGCAAATCTGCCAGTTTTACCACAGAATGTGTAGCCCCAGAATCAACCAAAAATGTAACATCAACACACATGATAGACAGAGTTAGTGTGGGACATTTCTTAAATGCTGTTTCAGTGTCATATTTCAAATATGTACCCTCTTTAACCACAGGCATGTTTTCAAATTTTTCTAATGTATCAATAGCTTGCACGATGTGTGTGTGTGTGTGGCACTTCCCTGTTTTGATGCTGCAGGCAGAGGTCCCGTCTCACTCGACCGAATTCCCTCCTCTTCCTCCACCTCCTCCCGCGGACGATGTCAGTTTGAAGAATTGTCATTGTTTTGAGCAGATTGAGTGTCTTTCTTTTGGGTGTTCTTCGGACATTCAGCGATAAAGTGACCCATTTCACCGCAGTGGAAACAAGCACCATTATTGCCAGTGTAGTTGCCTCCTCGTCCTCTGCCTTTTCCTCTGAAACCTCCACGGCCTCGGACACCTCCCCTGCCTCTTTGGCCCCCCCTGCCACGGCCGTCTCCTTGGGGTTGGTGTGACCAGGCGGTTGTAACGGCTTGGACCATGGTCAGTTGGGCCTTGTCTTTTCGGTCGCGGCGTTTCTTGTCGTCATTAGCTTTTTCTTCTGAGAGGCGCTTCTCGGCATGTATGGCATGTCGGCGGATTTCTTCCAGACGGGCACCGTCCATAACGCCAATGCAGGAGGCTCGCACATATGTAGAGATAGCAGAGGACAGGCCGTTGAGAAAAACATTGCTGAGATGGGTTTCCCAAACTCCTACAACCCCAACTGGGTAGCCATCAGGTTCTTGGATGCCGCTGTTTGCATTAAAAACAAGGTGCAGGCGGTGGTAATAGTCATTTACCGATTCATCAGGATTTTGTTTGCAGGCGGTGATTTTTTCCATATCAACCTTTGCGGGGAATTTTGCTTTAATTGCTGCGCAGAGGATGGCAATTGCGTTGCGGTATCCCTCATTATTGCGGTGGAGCCATTCTGTATTCATCTGGTGTTGGTGACCATTCATCAGACCAGTGAAATGGCTGGCATGAGTTGGGCCTATTTTTAATGCCAGCAATGTCTTTATCTCAGGCATGGTGGGAGAGAACTGTTGGCAGAAAAGGAGAAGGGCTGTGGAGAATCTTTCTCCGTCTTGTTGAATGTCAGGAAGGTGGTCATTCATCATGTCCTTCATGTCTCTGATGGTCCAAGGGCGATACACGACAGACGGTCCATCGTGTCCCGCTACCTGGACCATAGGGAAAGAATGCTGCATAATCCCCTTCTCTTTCTCCTCCGCTGTCGAAACGTCTTCCTCGCTGTCGTCATTGTTGGTTTGGTCGTAGTCCCGGAGGTGCTGTTTGTATATTTCAGAGTTGTTAGCTTTTTCTCTAGCAACTCTCCTTCTTGCGGCGTCTTGGCGTTTTTCTTCTTTCTCTATGATTTTTTTTAAGGTGTTCGGGCTGAGTTGTGTCCCCGTTTTGGGTGGTGTACATGGAGATGCCCGAACAGGTGGAACTGCCTCTGCTGGATCCCCACCCATGGCACCGGCGTCCAGATGGTTTGGGTCTCGATACGACGGGGGAGGTGGATGGGCCTGAGGGTGGAACGGAAATCCGTGGTCGAGGAGAGGGTCCCTCGTACCTGTAAGAGATGGATACAGAGAAGTGGATGTCTGGTGGAATGGATTGTGTGATTTCGGACAACATTTATTTTCCCTTTTTCCTTCACTTTCATCATCCACCTTTATTTTCTTTATTGCCGAGGCCAACTGCCTCCTTTCACGGCATTCTGCTTCACCCTCCCAGTATTTTAACCACTTTCTGTGACTTTCTATCTTTTCCAATTCTTTTACTTTAATTGTACTCTTCTTTCTCATTCCATCTTCACACTCTTGTAATTTGTCCTTTAGGTCTTTGATTTTTAATTTACTCAAAGATCCTCAATTTGGAAATCCGAACATTTCCGTCCATATATTTAATTTAGACAGACTGCTTTCACCATATTTTGCTCGCATGACATCTACAATTGGGCCCTCAGGAGGCTCTGCCCCCTTACTTTGCTTTGTCCCCATGGAGAAAGTCTTTAAGTGTTACCAAAACACCCCGTGTTACCAAAACACTATTTTTCACCCGTCGGTGATGTGATATTTGTTCCTCAGTACAAATCACACAAAAACTGATCGTAAAACCTTTTACCACGGATATACCAAATATCCTACGGATATACCAAATATCCTACTTTTGAGCAACACGCTTAATAAATGTCATGGAGGTTAATTACGTTTTACTTTTAAACAATTAGAAATTGTACATCTCACCAGATATTTTAGAGGAATTGAGTTCGTTGGATCTCGTGAAGTCAATCAGTTTCACTCAGGCGCTGGTCCTCTCGTCCCGTAACACTTTCTGTCGAGCTAGAGGAGAATCCGAGGATCCCGGCGGCCAACCACCAGCGTACCTGGGTGTCCCCGATGGAGCTTTCAGAGATCCCACTCTTCTGACACCAATTTGTTGTGGATATTTTAAACTCGTCAATACTGTAAAGATGTACAATGAGAGTAATCAATAATAAACTGGTGAAAGCAAGCAGCGTTGTCTTTTAAGATCTTTATTCGAGGCGCCTCGAAGGTTCATGTCTCACAGAGTATAGAGTAGTCTGCAGGAGTGCACACAGGGTATAATGTGTGTGTGTGTTTTATAGAGGACTGATTGCTGTGCAGGAAGTAAAAGACAACTACAGAAAACTATTATCTTACAATCCTCCCTTAGGGAGGGCCGCATTCTTCAGGTACGACCTTGGCGGGATGCTCCCTTGTGGTTCAACAGGTCGAGTTGCTCCAATACAATTTCTAAGCATAATATAATCATTTGGCTTTACCATATAAAGTAAAATAAGAAATTGCCACTACAAGTCCATCAATGCGCACTCCACCAGAGGAATTTCCTCCTCCACGGCTTTGCACGGAGGAATGTGGAGTGGAAGATATTTGCACTGCTGCATCTTGGTCTTCCCCCTGTTTGTTTATTCATTTTTATTTGAGGGATGTCTCCCATTCCTCTCTGACACACCCTGTACTGGGTGTCCTGTCGGAATGAGTGACGTCAGGGAGCCAGCTGTGCGCCTCTCTCCTGCCTCTCGGCACGCGGAGAGCGGCCCTTTTCCCCTCTTATAGGAGGGATGTTCCTTTTTCCTCTGACACACTTTGTACGGAGTGCCTGGTCAGAGTGAGTGACGTCAGGGATCCAGCTGGGCGCTCTCCTACCTGTCTGACACGCAGAGAGCTGCTGTTTCCCCTCTATTATCGCTGTGCAAGGTGGGACCTTCGTCTCTACTTTCTCACAGCGGCCGGTATGTATTGTTCCCAGCCTTCACCCCGTCGGGAAGATAGGCATGTTTTGCTATGTTCCAGGGACGGTGGTGCGCCATTACGCATGGCACAACAGGCATGGGGTGTTATTTAGCAGGTGTGTCTGTGCTTCTAGTGCCGGGCGGACCCAGTGGGGCGCAGACTACATCATGCTTCGCCCTTAACCCAATAGCGATAGCCTTAGAGGGCGAAGCCATATACGAAATAGAACTGAGGTTACCTACTGTAACCCCAGCTTCTATGAGTAAATGGCGCAGCCCTCTAAGCGCTGGGCCCCACTGGCTCTACGAATAGCTGAAGAAAAGTTATTTGGTATGGGAGCAGATTGCCAGGCCTCCTTCCTATTTATACCGGAAGGAGGCCCGAGGGTGGGGCCCACCTTGCGGGTGGGCGTGGACTACAAGTGTTTCAGTGCTGCGCGGGGGCGCAGGGGGATTACCCAATAGCGATAGCCTTAGAGGGCTGCGCCATTTACTCATAGAAGCTGGGGTTACAGTAGGTAACCTCAGTTTTCAAGTCTGCAAGGTCACAGAGTGAGAGGAGGTCGGGAGCGCCGGGGCTTGAGATAACCAGAGGAGACAAGGAAGGGAATTGAAAATGAGTGAGTTTTGCACATAAACACACTTACTCTCTAAAGCACACAAAAAGGGACCACATTAAAGAACTTGAACTGGCTTGTTAAATATAAACAATTGGTTTATTCCACAAGCATTAAGCAATCAAGCAAGTAAATTATAAATAGCAGAAAAGAGGATAATATTTATAGTAAAATGAGAAAATAAACTTAAAACACACTGTAGGCACTGTACGAGTACAGGGTAGAATACATTCTTTGATATTTTCATCATATTGACCAATTATTATTTTAGAGCTTTTATTCATGTGTGAACTTGGAAGTGTTTTAATTTGTAAAAATATTGATCTACAGTTTAAAGGGAGAGTTTATACCACGTGTAGATGCATGTTCGGATTAGCAGTGGTTTGAGCATAGATATTTCTAAGAGGGAAATAACTGTTGTCTGTAGTTCGAAATGCAGAGTTTTTAAAGAAGACACTTTGGGCAAATAGGAATGACAAATTAAATTTAGAAGAAGCAATATAACTGGGAGCAAACATGTGGGGCCCTTGGATCACTCATTGTAATGGTCCATATTCTTGGCAACCGACATCTGTTGGGAGAAGGGGTCATTTTACCCACCCTTCAGATGTTTTCAAAAATCTTATCTGCACCCTCCTAGGGAAGCATGCAAAGCACCCGTTTATGAGTTAAACACTAGAACCGCCAACGGGTAAATTTTACCTGCAGCTGTTTTTTTATTGTATGTAACTTTTTTTCAATAAAATATTAATGTCTCCCAGTCCGTGACTTTTCCTGAAAGTGTGTTATGTAACACCCTGTGTTGTTAAAAATTGTCAATATGAAGTCAGATTGAAAAAATCGCCAAAACAATGGCTATTTATACCTATTTCCGCCAGCGGGTAATATTTACCTCATAGAAATGCAGCGCTCCTCGCGCTATTGATTTCGCGCGTAAACATAAACATGACGTGTTGCTATAGCAACGCCTTTTGTCTGCTGCTGTAGATAGAGAGAGAGATTGAGAGATTGAGAGAGAGAGAGAGAGAGAGAGAGAGAGAGAGAGATAGATAGATAGATAGATAGATAGATAGATAGATAGATAGATAGATAGATAGAGAGAGAGAGAGAGAGAGAGAGAGAGCCGGTTATATTTCCAAAATGGAGAGAAGATGAAAGAGACTCATGAACGTACAGGAGGCACTAGCGTGGCTAAACCGTCTGAGCGAAGCAGAGTCTGATGGTGGGGAAGTATCAGGACTGAGTGATGTGTCCTGGGTTTGTTCTGCCTCTGATGGGTCATCTGACAGCGATCCTGAGCCTCCGCGGAACGTGAGGCCGTCCCACCCTGATCCCCCGATTGCAGATGGACCTGTACCAGCCCATGGAGAAGGTATGATGATTCTTGTTTTTTATTTCCTACTTTTCTACAAATCGTAGGCTATAAGATATCAAGGCATATAGATAATGCCTTTTCTTTTTACAAATGATCTTTTCATTGCCTTTCGAGGATGTAATATTATCAAATAAACATTTATGAAATATACTTTAGTCTAAAGTAGTGTTTTCCTCTCTCCTATTTAGGGTGTCCCACTGAGCCGTCACCAGCCCAAGAGATCGGGAAAGATGGCACAGTGTGGACGGTCATGGAGCCTTGCGGAGGCGCAGGGAGACGGCAGATACAGGACATCCTCACGGAGTCTGCTGGCCCCACACCACATGCACGTCACAACATTACTGACAAACTCACAGCATTTATGTGTCTGTGTGATAATGTAATGTTGGAGGAAATCCGTGATTGCACAATTGCTGAAGCGCGGAGAGACAGAGCCACCTGGGATGTCTCTATTATGGAGCTGAAGGCCTTTATTGCGCTTCTCTATGTGAGAGGTTCATATTGTGGGAAGAACATTGAGATGGAGAGTTTCTGGTCCGAGCAGTGGGGCAACGCGTTCTTCAACGCAACACTGTCGAGGATCAGGTTTCGGGAAACCATGCGCTACGATAAAAAGGAGACCCGCCGGTGCCGGTTGACCACCGACAAGTTTACGCACGTGAGGAAGGTGTGGGATCGTTTTGTTGAAAATTCAATCGCGTCCTACAGGCCAGGGTCCGACATCACTGTGGATGAACAGCTATTCCCGACCAAATCAAGATGTCCATTCACACAGTACATGCCCAACAAGCCGGACAAATTTGGCATCAAGTTTTGGCTGGCAGCTGACGTTGACAGCAAATACATGCTGAATGGCTTCCCTAACCTGGGAAAAGATGCCAGCAGGCCAGCAACACAACGGCTAGGAGAGAACGTGGTGTTGAGGCTGGTGGAGCCCTTTGTTGGTAAGGGAAGAAATAAAACCACAGACAATTTCTTTACCTCCCTCCCTCTCGCCAAAGCGCTTCTCGCCAAAAATACCAGCCTAGTGGGAACCATGAAGCGCAACAAGCGGGAGCTCCCACCCTCTGTGCAAGGGAGATCTGAGCTGTTCAGCACCAAGGTGCTGAAGAGCGACAAAATGGTGCTCTCAGTCAACCAGTGCAAGCAGAGGAGAAACGTGACAATACTCAGCACGCAACACCAGCATGTGGCCATCTCCACAGAAAGAAAGAAAAAGCCAGAGACTGTGGAATACTACAACCACTCAAAAGTGGGGGTTGACGTGCTCGATCAAATGGCTCGCCAATATTCGGTGAAAGGTAGGCTGTTATTGTTATTATTTTTATTATTATTATTATTATTATTATTTTAGGCCTCTAGAAAACACTGCATTGGTCAATCGTTTTGACTAAATCCTATGTTTCTCTCAGGTGGAACGCGTAGGTGGCCCGTTGCTGTCTTTTATAATGTGCTGGATCTCGCTGCCATCAATGCCTGGGTGCTGTACAGGAGCTGCATGAGCCAGGAGAACATACCGAGAAGGGACTTCCTGCTCCAGCTGGCACACGAGCTGCGCGCTGAGTTGATGGCATCAAAAGCGCCACCACTTGCGGACCTGCCCTTCAGCGGTGCTGGTGCAGAAGAGCGCAGGAGAATGACCTGCATGGTGAAGGCGCACTGCATGCAAAATAAAACGTTCTGCAAATGTGTCAAGTGTGGGGATGCTGTGTGTGGCAAACGCACAGCCAAGGTGCTCAGTGTTTGCAACAATTGTGTTTGAGTGTTTGTGAAGCGTTGTGATCGATGTGTTCGTTCTTATTGTTCTTCTCAGATTTTTTTTATTATTTGTATACGTTCTGTGTTATCTGCTGTTCAATTATATAACAAATACATTATTATATTAATTTATATTATTGTCATGTTGTTGTTTTTTTATGAGTAGAAGGCTATCAGACAATATGAAGCATTTTTACCTTTACGAAACACAAGCCTAACATCAAGTGTTTATTAGCGAGAGTGGGTAATATTTCTACCATAGATTATGCAGCGATCCTCGCGCTGTTGATTTCGCGCGTAAACATGACGTGTTGCTATAGCAACGCCTTTTGTCTACTGCTGTTCCTAGAGAGAGAGAGAGAGAGAGAGAGAGAGAGAGAGAGAGAGAGAGAGAGAGAGATAGATAGATAGATGGGTATATATATATATATAGATAGATAGATATATAGATAGAGAGAAAGACAAATAGATAGTTATAGATAGATAGAGAGAGAGAGAGATAGAGATATATACCTAAACAAAACACAAGTCTAACACCAAGCATTTAAATCAGCACTGTAGCGATATTTTATACTTCATGCTATCTGTACAAACTATATAATATGAAAAGCTGAAAGTCCACAGATTATATTGGTTTACATTTCATCCCTGTGCGATCAAAACTCACTGTTCTGTATGGTACATTGTACCTTGGAAATCAATAGCGGGTAAACTTTACCCGTTGGCGGTTTTAGGTACACAGCGACCTCTGGCGGTTCTAGTGTTAAAAAGACCAGCGCCACCACCTTCCAGTGGACATCCACTTAATTAGTGATGACCTTAAATTAGAAGATGTTACGCCCAAATTGTGGGCTGATCTCAAATATGGTATTTATTAAAACATACCTGCCATAGTGATAAACTCCTTAATTCGACTACAGACCATGTCAAATATAATAAGCCACATGAACAGGAAACCATATAAGGAAAGGAGTAATTGTGACATGTTCCCATAGTTCCACACATTACTCCCGTGGTTAAAAGGTTGAAATGTTTCTTTAAGTTGACCAGAATTGAAAATAAATAAATGTAATGAATTATGAAATACATTGCAGAGCTACACAGATCATAATAATGTTTTGACTCAAGATAATAGTTATGTGCACAAGTTTCTGAAATAGATCTATTAGATATTTTAATATAGATTAGGTGTTAATAAACTGCAGTAGTAATACTATAAGGAGATATGGGAAGCAGCTGTCCCAATGAAAAGTTAGATCCATCTTGAAAATGATAGTTGTAATTCTGAAGAAATAAATGATGGCACTCAGCATGTCAGGCTTTTGTAGACAAAGGACACCTGCCTATGCTGAGATATTCAAAGTCTCTGCAGAGCATGACAAATGACCTTTGACCCCGACTGACAGTGCTACTTGACAAAAGCACTGTCAATGACTGACTCTGGGGTGAACCTGACCGAACCTAACTTGACAACCAGACAGTATGAGTGTGAATGTATGTCTACATGTGATCAGTGTAACTACATGATTCTAAAACAATAACTAACCAAGCATGTTTTGGACTAACACATGATTTTGGGGCTTTGTAGGAAACGAAAGGATTCCTAAAGTCCACGAGCTGGAAAACGCCATTTACTTCCCCTGCACAGGGTGTTTTTGTTTTTGTTTTTACACATATGTTGATGTGTAAAAGGGGGGAGTAGCCAATAATGTCAACATGGCTGCTCATATAAGCTCATATAACTGACATTCACAATTTAAATGTTTCATTTAGGTTCAAACTGAGCATTGGATGATGGATTTTAAATGAACGTGCTCCGTGTGTGGGGATAAGATATTGTTTGATGATTGTTGACATGTTTTTAAATATTGATTGAATTATAACAGGTAACACAGATACAGAAGCAGTGGCCAAGGTGTTACTGTGAGACATTTTATGACAGTATATTAGATTTCTGCATTCGTTTTATGCTTGTTAAGATCCAGGCACTGACAGGTAGAAGCAGTTTTGGCAGCATGGTGCCATTGGAGGGACTTCTGCAGATGATCCAAGCTTAGAAGGGGTGGTGATGAAGGACTGAAAGAGACTGAATTGGAGAAAGCCAAGGGGGGCTGGGCTGTTCTAGGATTTGCTGTTGACCAACTCGGCTGCTAAGATGTCTGAGAGGGCAACTTGGAATCCACTGGAGACACTGCAGGAAGGCGTCACTGTTGGAAGGACACACTGCTTCAGAGGATCCACACTGCATTTAAGGGAGCTTCGACCAGAAGGAGCTTGAAGAAGGAAGCCCATTCAGGCAGATGGGGTCTGGCACAACAGAGAGAGCAGTTGCTGTCTACTCCTCAGTGGCTGCCTGATACTGATGTCTTGGTGAGGTCGGAGTCACATGAGGGACCAACATAAATGGATGAACCAATGTTCATAAGAGGCATCACTGTTACATCAAAAGGCAAGGACAAGCCTCAGAGATGTAAGAGGCTATGTGATTGGCAGAGACGGAATCCCTGGGAAATTGAATCTGATTCACAAGTACTCCTTCATGACATTCCTTACAGGACAGACACACCCAGGACATTCATTCATTCTGGCTGCATCATGGTTTGAGTTGTTTTTATTGTATCCACGTCATTAGTGTATCTTTACCAGAAACATGAGTTGTTGTTCACTATTAGACTTTGATTTTAAGAATTTGTTTAGGAATCACAGATGCCCATCAGAAATTCAGAGC
Organism: Notothenia rossii; assembly: GCF_949606895.1. Lineage (NCBI taxonomy): Eukaryota > Metazoa > Chordata > Actinopteri > Perciformes > Nototheniidae > Notothenia > Notothenia rossii. The sequence continues at coordinate 47,899,926 of NC_136904.1, forward strand.
TATTGAAATGTAGTTCACCTGAAGATGTGGGAGTTTTATTTTAGTCTGTACATTGGCACAGGCCAATCATTAAGATGTTGAAGCAGCACTGAACAATTAGGAGGTCTATAATCAATTTTGAAAACATTAATATTATAAATTATAAGCACACCATTTATAATGTAATGTTTTGAAACAACATACAGGTGGGTTAAACAGAAAGTGAAGATGGGTTGAGTGAGTGGAGAAAGTCAAAGTAATGTTGATAATGTAACTGAATGAGGTATTCCGAATTTTAACTTTATGAAAACTAATTTGGAGAAAAGAAAGTTTCCAGTTACAATGTGGGATTTAAAGAGAAAAGTACAAATGAAAGAGTATGTGTTTGCTATGTGAAAGTATGAAATGGTATTACTGTAGATCAGGGCTATTCAACTACACATTCAGTTGGGCCAGATTTTATAACTACAAAATGCAGCTGAGCCAGACATTCAGCGGCCTGTAAAAAGCGGGTAGTGACACATTTTAAACCAACACATATTACTACGATGAAAAACTTGCAATTTTTATTCATTGTTCATCTAACAAAGGTAGGTCAAAAAGTACGTAAAAACACAACAAATTAGCATTAATTCCACAGAATCTGAAAAAAAAGTGCACAGTTGTAGCATTACATTTGTTTGCTTTAGAAAGTCAAATATTCAGGTTAGTTTTTTTGAACCAGGCACATCAAAAAGTGCTTTTACTGAATACAATAATAGCGGTCTTAATAAATGTCCTCACATACAAAAAAAACAGCTAAAGAGCTCCAATGCAACACAAAGAGGTAGTACTGTAGCAATACTATTTTTTCACTTTTCAAGTAATAACAAAAAGAATCATACGTTTTGGTCACATTTGATCCAGACACATTACAAAGTGCATTTAAATGAATACAGAAAGAACTGTCAAACCCTTCAGTGCATAAACCCAGCGCCGTATAGACTCTATATGGCGCTGCACAAACCCATAACTAGGGACACGGGTAACTATATGAATGAATACTTCACTACACGTCTACTATAGTAAACTAGGTGCTTACTATCACCTCATTTGTGATTTGTCATCGCTGACTTTCTCAATGGGAGAAGGGACATTTTTTGTTTTGAACAAGAGCAGTGATTTTTGGCTCATAGGATGTCAATGCAATCCTAAGACATTGGTGAAGAGTGCTGTCAGTCAGGGAGCAGCGAGTGCTACTTTTGAGTTCATGTGTGAAAAGCTTGATTCACATGTGTATGTTCATCCAAACATACTGAGCACAGAGATCGCTACTTTCTGAACGTTAGGGAACTGCTGTTTTTTGACATCACTCCAAAACTTCGCTGGCCCGTTAGTGCGCTGCATGTCAATAAGTTCCAGTGTATATTTCCCCTTGTCGATGCAGGGGACCACTTCCTTTGCTCTGGTTGATACGTCCCTCTCTATTGCAACAGTGAAGGGGTCTCTGGCAAAGCCCATCATCACCTCTGTGGGCAGAGCAAGTCCATAATCGACCGGCAAAGTTCTCTTTCAACCTCGCAATGAAATCTGTCATCACATCCGTGATTTGTGCCGGAGATGTGATATGTTTGGGGAGCGTCGGAAAATGCAGCATCCGACCCGTGCTCAAGTCGGTCGCGAAAAGGTCGAGCTTGACTTGGATCTGCTCCACAAGATAAATGACCGTTTTGTCTCTGTTTACGCTTCAGAGTTGAGAGAGACATGTTTTAGAGTTGCTATCATAGGACCACCGTTACTAGCACCACTAGATGCACTTTCAAAAAACGTGCTGGTTTCTATGCAACACGGAGTGTTGCGTTCATGGTCTGTACTAGTGTAGGAATTTGGCTACGGGAGGCTGGGCCACTCGGGAGTTGGTTCTGGGCCGCATCTGGCCCGCGGGCCGCCAGTTGAATAGGCCTGCTGTAGATGATCTAATGAAAATGAAATAATTGGGCGATAACTCAATCTAAATCTGAGCGGTTAAGCAGGGTCGACACTAATACCTCAACATTTGCATACAATGATTAATATGTTAAACAGCTTTAGAAAGCTTGAAGACGTTTTTGTCGTGTTATTCCTTCGATACATGGCTATTTGACCTAAGGGGGGTTTATACTATTCCAAAATGTTTGATATTTGATAAAGTAGTATTTTATGTACCTCTTATACTTTGTATTGTATTTTTAGCAATGTACAGATGTAGCACTGAATTTCGGACTCCAGCTTACAGCTTCCTGCCTACGACCTGCCAAAGACCAGTATAGAGGAATGTTAAGCCCTCCCACTATTTTCCAAGAGGGCGTTGCCAGATTTTCAATTTCAGGTTTTAACCAGGAGATGGCGCTTCATTCACAAATACAGAAAGACAAGTTTCATGGACTTTCAGTTGTGTTTTGAAGAGCATTTGAACACATCAATATTTTAGATCAACTAAAGTATATCTAATCTTGTAATTCAATAATATATAGTCTTTATATATTAAATAATCATAATTATAATGTAAATGTTTACATTACACTTCTTTATTGGTTATGCTCATACTTTTACCTTTACAATCGTTTGCTTTAATATGCAGTATATTTTTTGTATATTTTTGTGTTTGCTTCCTCCTGCTCCCTTTCGGACACATACTGTATGATTTATTATTATTATTAATATGAAGATATTATTAAGATAAGATAATATGTTACTTTATTGATTGAACATTTTAGTTTAGAATGTGCTGTCCCACAGTAATTCAGAAGGCTCACAGGTCACATTCCGACCATTATTTAAAACAATAGGTGCTTTCACACCGTATACAGTTTGATTTGTATAGAGGGAGCTCTGTCAGTTTTCGAATTACCCATTTGCTTTCGGGGAGCCCTATTTTTCAGAGCACATCCTGCTACTAAATATGTCACATGCACGCTCTGTTGACTGGCGCAGCAGCGCGGATGCGATCAATTGCTATAAAAACACTCTTCTACTAATACAGACGGTGTCACTATGCCGGCGGATGTGGCCGTTGTTGAAGCCTCTTCAGGCTCCGCATCGGCAGGCCTCTCCCTCGGTGTGGAGCTGTCAAGCTCGACCCTAACGCCGCTTACAGCCGGCCAACTAAAAGTTGTTTTCCGTTCACGTTGTCATTTTTAGAATCCTTCGCTTCTTTGCTTGTGAATCCAAAAGCTGTGACGCTTGGCTGTTTTCGTTTTGACATATTTTTTTATTACACAGCCAGAGTTAAAAAAATATCAATATGAACATTTCAAATACCGCGCTGGCATCACCGCCATAACCATAGCAATGTAAGTAAGAATGCAGCGACGCCAAGTACAGATGGCAACACCCAGACATATTCACAAATATAAAACAAATATTCAGAAACTGTAATGAACAATAACTATTATTTATTTCAAGAACTGTTATTTACAGAAACTCAACATTTCTAATCTGTGTGACACAAATATGCACGATTGTTTTGGGCTCCCCCTATTTATCTCAAAGTCAGCCTTCAGGGGAGCTCCCTCCCTCTTTGGGGGAGCCAAGCTCCCCCCCATTTCGAACAGTGTCTGTGGCTGAATGGCCAGCGATTAGGTGCGGCGCATTTATCATAGGTGATCAGAGCTAACTGCCTGCCGTCAGATTTCATTTAAAAAACAGATCTGATTTTAAGACTATTTCTGCGCTCATAAAGAATGATAAGAATAAGAATAATGCATATTGAACTGGTTTCATTAATTAGTGAGTTTATTTAACACTAGAACCGCCAATCGGGTCAATTTGTGTGATGTGTGTTGTGTGTGTGCAATGTAACTTTTTTTCAATAAAATATTAAAGTCTCCCAGTCCGTGACTTTTCCTGAAAGTGTGTTATGTAGCACCCTATGTTGTTAAAAATTACATTCTAATAGCGGGATTTGACGGGTTTAGGTAGGCCTATACAAAAACCTCTGGCGGTTCTAGTGTTAAGGTAATTGGGTACAGTAGAAGCCCTTTTTTTATCAGTAACTAATTTAGCAGTTGAACATAAAAGTCAACTAACTGAGGGTCACTTGCAATGACAGTGTTGTGTCTAATTGTAAGCTTGTCACTCAGAGTAACCTACAATTAATTTAGCTGCTGGAGAAGAAAGATCAAGGGGGGAGGGGGGGAGAGAGCTGTGGTTGATGGGCCATTAGTTGTGTAAATACACAGCTGAGAGCTGCCGTTTCATTCAGACTGTTTAAAAAACGGTAACGGACTATTTTTCTTAGCGGATGCATGTCAATTTCAATCAATACATACAACTATTTTTTAAATCAATACTATTTTTTAAATCCATAAAAGCATTTAAATTAATATTGGGAGTCATATCGTTACTTTGTTGAGAATGTGGCCGCGTAATAAGCGGGATAATTTGCAGCGACTTGTTCCTTATGGGGAAAATAACACCCGTCATGTGTGTGTAGAGGTGTGTGTGGTTAAAACACTTTCACGAAGTGAAGGAATTTCCTTCTATAAAACAGCTGTGGGCAGCAGTGAGTGTCACGGACATGAATTCATAGATCAAGGCAGACTGGTGCACACACTCTCCTGTCCTGCCAGGCGACACGCCCGTTCTAAGCCGTGTCCCTCACTCACATCCCAAGCATCCCCAAAAAGTGTATTATGTTGTTACATCTCAGATGTTATGTTTCAGTTGTGCTCTGCCTATGTTCAGTGATGCAAACTTGTCACCTTTTGGCGAAATTCGCCGTTTTGAATCCAAAATAAGTCGTTTGTGTGATTCATGTAGATCTGTAATAAAAATATTTTTGGGGTATGGGGGGGTCTGGGACCCGGAGTAATCTGCGGCCGTGAGCTGTTATGTGCCATCATGACACGCATGGTGTTCTTTTTTTATATATTATAATGAAGTACGAGCTGTGTGCTTGAGTCTTCCTGCCTGTCGGCTCTGCTCATGGATGTATAATAAGGCTCTGCTGCTCCGCGATGATGGTCTAGCTTCAGCAGCTACATTACCTACGGGTGCGTTCGTTAATAATAACTATGCGTCCGGAGTCACTGTGGCACAGACTGGACCGCTGGTGAACAGCTGTTAGAACGGGCCGTTCAGGTGTTCAGAGCAGAGCTCCCTGTCGGAGTGGCAGAGCGTGATGTGAACTGAAAAGTTTTTCTGTGGCAATATTATTTAAGGAATCGTTGAGCTAGCATACATTGTCACTATCTGCTAACGTTAGCTTTAGCCTTCTATTTCTAATAGTTTTTTTCATAGTCTATAAACAGAGGTGGTATAAGTATATATATATATTGTACTTGAGTAAAAGTAGAAGTACTCAGATCTTGTACTTGAGTAAAAGTAGAAGTACTCAGATCTTGTACTTGAGTAAAAGTAGAAGCACACAGATCTTGTACTAGAGTAAAAGTAGAAGTACTCAAATCTTGTACTTGAGTAAAAGTAGAAGCACACAGGTCTTGTACTTGAGTAAAAGTAGAAGCACACAGCTCTTGTACTAGAGTAAAAGTAGAAGTACTCAGGTCTTGTACTTGAGTAAAAGTAGAAGTACTCAGATCTTGTAATTGAGTAAAAGTAATAGTCCCAGAGTGTAGGAATACTCTGCTGGTAAATGTGTATTGGCGGTTTTGTGAATATTCTTGTTTGCAAATGTGTTTTGGCGGTTATGTGCTGTGTTTTTTAACCATAGTGTAATGTTCTTCCTATTTTAAAGATATCTTTAAGGAAAATAAGTTTCTCCTTGTTACAAACAAGTCAGTTTTGCAACAGCTATTCCCTAGTGGATTAAGCTGGAAATTAAAATAGCGCACTCTGGTGGTAGTACAGAATTATTACACAAATAGAAGAAGCACCATAACATTGTGAAGTATAAATTAAGTGTTATAAATAAACACATGCTTGATCGCCAAGATAGAATTGCAAATGGTTTCTAATTATAAGAGAAGAAACTTTACATAATACTTTTTCAAACGCCAATTTATTGAAGCTAACACAAGTAGTGACATTAGCATAATTTCATACATTTCGGTATGCACTGTACACAGGAGATTTGGATTTGAACCATATTCATATTTCAAAGTCAAAACCATACACGGTACAACTTTATTTTAACATTTCATATTTAAAATTTGCATAATCTTTATATAATAATTAACTTAATTAATATTTTACCTATAATTTCTTCTTTTTTTTTATTCTATAACTTACTTTTTTTTTTTATAAAACCTTGAGCAACTTAAAAAAAAAAAAAGATGTAAAGTTCGGACGAACAGCAACGAAGGTGCTAGTCAGAAGATTAGTGCTTCATCTTTGATAAGTTAATAAATAATTAGAGAACATGTCACCAAAACAAACTAAGTTGAGACTAAACGCAGGGCCAGGCTCAACAGCAGATATCAAGGGAAGGATACAAATCAGATCAGATGCTATAACAGTTCCAAATCTTAGACAAAAGACATGGAACCACATGGAGAAACTGTTGGAACAATGGCAAACGAGAGGATTGTATCCAGCTGATGATCAACCAGCACCAACGAAAGCCCATAGAAAAGCAGTAATTGACCATGAAAATTGAAAATACCTGCGAGAACAACAAGCATGGATCAAAGCCGGACAACCCCCTTGGTGTGGACCTGCTAAAAGCGCTATAAACAGAGCTGAAAAAAGAAAATCTAGAGTTACTTACAAGTCTGGTACTCCATCTAACATATGTCAGCCAAGAATCAACTAACAGCATGTATGTGGCTCAAGGAGCAGAGCTCACAGCAAAGGAAGATAAGAAAGAAAAGACAGAAGAAGCTCCAGTAATCCAACCTTCAAAGCTCCTTCCAAGCCTGACAGATGCGCCTGCTCCCTACATGACAGAAGAATACAGTTTATTTCAACCCCCAATACAAGCTCCAACTCTAGGTGTTTTAGGAGGAGTATTGGAGTTGGACGATCTCCCCACAGCTACACGTTGGGGCTAGAGATTGTCCACAACAACAAATGAAATACCCACCACATGCACCAAACAACGGCCCACCATGCAGTTTCCATGATGACGACGGAGGCAGGGGGTCCCAGAGATGTCAAAGACGTACAGGATTTCCAAACATGAACCAAATGCCACAGACAGCCTGGTATCAACCACAACAATGAGGAAGCTTAGAGGACCAGACCATCAGGTGATGCATCTTCAGCACTAGAGTATTTTGAAATCCAGCTACATAGAGCCACATATGTCACCACAGGAGGGAGAGGTTGAATGTTATTTAAAAGATAGTGAGTAGAATATTGGATTTACACAGAGCATCCACAGATTAGAAGTAGCAGAGTAGAACATTGAGCAGACTATTTTTGTAATTATGAGAAGGAAAATACATTACAGTGATGTTGTTCCCCCACACAGAAAACTATTGTGTCCACACAACTAGTGAGGTCAAGAAGACGGGCTTCGACCCAAAATATGCAAGGGGCGGCGATATACCTGACGTGAAGCTGTCCAGACCTGAAAACACAAACTCGATTCTGCTGTGGTGAAGTCTGGCTACAAAGGGAGGTGTCCAATAGGGTCGCTTGTCTCAAACCAGTGAAGAAGTCAACAAGAACCCAGCTGAACTAGAGAGTGACTGTTAGAGGGAGAACTGTGACGGAGCGACAGAGACTGGCCCAACATTTTCCAGCCAGTACATAGATAGACCCCGTCAGAAGACCGGGGCTGTGTTTAAAAGGGGAACTTCATTTATTGTTAGCCAGAAGTGCAGTTTTTAATCAAACAATTATGTGATTTATGGAGTCAGATTACATTTTTCTCATAAACACAATTTTATAATCGGTCTGAAGTATCTGTTTTAAGGCGTGAGCTGCAGATTAAATAACATAACACTGATTGAGAGCTTGGATGAAGAAGTTGTAGGGTTTTTAGAACAGTTTCAAGAATCAGTTTTTATTTATTTATTCTTGAGTAACTTTACTGATTTATAGTGTAGTGCGTAAGGCAATATCTCATTGTGAGTGAGGAGCACCAGCCCTTCATGCATGTCACTCTCTGTGAGAATAGTTCATATTTTCCCTCCAGTTTGGAGAAAGATTATTTTATCATAGGTTAGTTCAGCAGTGTCAACCAATCCTCTAATCCTAGAATTATTGAGACGCATTAGCGACACCAGGGGTATTGTTTTTCGCAGCAACGATGATGCATAATACCATGACAAAAGCTATTGTTGAAACAAGTAAACTATTAGAAGTGCTAATGGAAAATGTTTTGTGAATATGCATTTATGCCATCAGAAAGCCATACATCATATGATATTTTTGTACGCCTTGTGGGTACACGGAGAATTTATATTTATTTAATGCAACGTTATGGGTTTTACATGTCCTGTTCATAATACGGTAATCATTGCAATATTAATTGAGCATTTTATGCTCAAAGGAGGGAGTTTCATGATTATACAGATGTTGATTTCAGTGACGTTGTAGTTAATAAATAACAACATGTAGTCAACAATAGGTCTCATAACAACAAGAGGTATGCCGAAGCTTGGGCCTTCTCCAAGGAGGGAGTGGTCCAGTTTTAGATATTAGACAAATAGAAGTGGATGAATATGTCAGAACTCTGAGTAATATTATGCAAGTTTTGTCTACACAGCAGGCTAGGAAAACTACAGAGATACCAGACAAGACACCAGAAGAGACTCCTGTTCGGCCAGGTGATTGGGTGAGGGTGAAAGTTCACAAAAGACAGTGGGCTCATCCCCGGTGGACGGAAGCGTGAAAAGTTGTAACAAACTTCACACGCGCTCCAGTTTAAAGGTAAAGAAAAAGGAGCAAATTGACACCACCTCACACATTGTCACCCTTCACTGGCAACTTCCAGAACATTATTGGGAGTAAGGACTGATTTGGCAGAGCTGGAACAAAACGATAAATAGAAATAAGATAAAGATAGAAACAGCTCAAAAGGCAAATAGTCTATAGATTTTTATAGATTATACATTAATGTGAAAACCTATCTTTTGTTTTACATCTGAAAAAGAGTCCAATTTTTTGTATATGTTATTTTTGTACTCATTATTTAAATGTTGATATGACACAACCAGGGATAAAATAGAGATGATGACAAGAACAAAGCCAAACCAATTGTGGGGTCCCCTAGGGATAAGAGGCAGAATAGCATTGTTGATTGTGCTCATTACACTTGGCACCTTTCTGGTTGGAAGGGGAGTACAATATCAAGTAAGACATGGAACCATTAGTTCACTCATAAAGAATGCCCACATCACTAACAAGACTCCAGCTGTGTTTCAGAGACTTTCACTTATCCCCAGAGCCAAAAGATCAACTGATCAACAAGAGGAGGAGTTAGAAATACTCGTTCCCAAAGGTGAGGCGGTTATAATCAAGATGATTCACCCCCTTATATGCAGTTCTTGTATCAAATGATGAGATGGGTTTAAGTGATCGGGATATGTAAGTGATGGGGATTTACAGATTAGGGGAATCTCTAAATACACTGGATCCATGTTGTAGTCTGTACCAGAAACACCCCCTGTTAAGCTATGAACAACCGACCGGTGACCTAAGCACAATTATTGAAAATGATTGTTAGACACAGGCTACTAACCCACAAGTACAGCTTTGTATGCACAAACTCTATGAACAAGATTCCACAGCAGATAGTGGCAATGTCATGTCCAAGAAACTTATTGTGAAAGTTTATTCTTTATGTTAGAGTTGTCATGTCCCTTTGTCTTGTGCTTTATGTCTATACCCTTAATTATTTCTTCCTCTCATTTCAGGCCTCCACGCTCCCCGCCCCTTTTCTGTCTCCTGCGTCCTTGATTATTTTCCCCGCCCTGATTGTTTCCAACTGTGTCCCCTTTACCTGTGTATATATTGTGTTAGCTCCCTCCTGTTAATTGTCAGTTCGTTGTCTCACGAAGACCACGTATCGGCTTACCTCACGGACCTTTTCACGGACCTTTCACGGACCTATGCTATAGATCGCATTATAGTTTTCCTCGAAAGAGTGGTTTTGTTTTCCTTGTTTTATTACTGTGCAAATTCCAGTAAAGTCTTTATTTTGAAACGCTATCTGAGTCTGAGTTTTGAGTCGTGCAATTGAGTTCATGCCTCAGTGTTCTCCCCTTGACAGTACGAACTGACCATCAAAATGAACTCAGCCGACTCAGATCAGATTAAGAACGCTATCCGTTCTCAGGGCCAACGTCTTGGGCAACAAGAGGAGCGTATGGCCACCATGCAGCAGGGAGTGCAGGATCTAACCAGCAGCCAGGGGGAACTACAAACATCGTTGACGACCCAAGTTAATCTACTGGCAGCAGAGGTTCAGCGTGTGCTCACTCACCTGCAGGCTGTTTCTCCTCCTACGACTCCTCCGGTTCCAGCGGTGACCGGATTCGATCCCAACCGGGTTACTGAGCCGCACAGGGCTTCCATGCGTCTGGCTCCACCCGAAAGGTACTCCGGGGACTCAGAAGGCTGCCGGCCGTTCATCGTGCAGTGTGAGTTACACTATCACCACCAACCGGCTGCTTTTCCCACGGACATTTCCAAAGTGGCTTTTATGATCTCTCATCTCTCCGGCCGAGCAGCAGCGTGGGCCACGGCAGAATGGTCCCGAGGCTCGCCTATCTGCGGGTCTCTGGAAAACTTCATAGACACTATGAGGAAGACCTTCGATCAAACCACGCCGGGCAGGGAAGCAGCTCGGGCTCTGATCAAGCTGCGACAACATCAGCGGAGTGTGGCTGACTACGCCATCGAGTTCCGGACTAAGGCAGCCGACAGCGGCTGGAACTCCGCTGCATTGTTTGACGCTTTCGTCAGCGGTCTCTCGGATTCTTTACAAGACCAGCTGGCGCCTCTCGATCTGCCCGCTGATTTGGACTCTGTCATATCCATGGCTTTACGTATAGACAATCGTTTGACGGAGAGGAGAAGGAATAAATCCAAGGATGCGGTTGATCCACCTCTCCAGAGGAGACGCTCGCCGCTGGATATTACTTCTTCTTGGAGGCCCCGTCACCCCTCACCACCTGCGTTCCGGACAACAGCGCCCCCTGGCTCCGTGGAGGAGCCAATGCAGTTGGGCCGCGCCAAGCTGTCGCTGGCAGAACGTCAGCGTCGATTCAAGGAAGGTCTGTGTTTCTACTGCGGGCAGCGCGGACACCCACAAGCGGCTTGTCCGGTAAAAGAGGAGGCTCACCAATGAAGAGGAGTACGTTGGTGAGCCGGATCTCTTCCTCTGACTTTCCTCCTCGCACCCTGACCCGGATCCAGGTAAAAATCAGAGACAATGTAGTTACTCATGGTGTTCTCATTGACTCAGGGGCGGACGAAAGTCTTATGGATTGGGGTTTAGTTAAAAAATGGGACATAAAAACTAAACCTCTACCCCAGCCTCTTGAAGCGAGTGCTCTCGATGGGCGGCTGTTGTTTAAAGTGACTCACCAAACGGAGCCTTTAGAAGTAAGATGTAATGATAACCACCATGAGACAATGTCTTTTCACTTATTTAACTCAGCCCAACATCCACTCATTTTGGGGTTTCCCTGGTTGAAACTTCATAACCCTCACATAGATTGGCAATCTGGGAGGGTGGAGGGGTGGGGAAAGAATTGCATTGATCTCTGTTTTAAGCAGGTAGCAGAGATTGACAGGGGATGTAACACTGGGAGTGTTAGGCAGGATACAGTCCCAAAAATATATCTTCCGGATGTACTTTCAGTTCCTTCCTGCTACCACGACCTTAGTGAAGTTTTTAGTAAGTCCAAAGCTCTGGCTCTTCCTCCTCACCGCTCCTATGACTGTGCTATTGACTTGATTGCCGGGTCTCCCATTCCTAAGGGTCGACTTTATGCAATTTCAGGACCTGAGAAAGAGGCCATGAAGGACTATATTGATGCCTCCCTCAAGACAGGGCTTATTCGTCATTCCTCATCCCCAGCAGGGGCAGGGTTTTTTTTCGTGGGCAAAAAGGATGGGTCTCTTAGGCCCTGTATCGACTACTCACCTCTCAATGACATTACGGTTAAAAACCGGTACCCCCTCCCTCTCATCTCGTCCGCTTTCGAGCAGCTTCAGGAAGCCAAGGTTTTCACCAAATTAGACCTGCGGAACGCCTATCATTTGGTCAGGATCAGGGAGGGCGATGAATGGAAGACGGGTTTTAACACCCCTTCAGGACATTATGAATACCTGGTCATGCCGTTTGGATTGTCAAACGCTCCTGCAGTCTTCCAGGCTATGATCAACGACGTGTTGAGGGAGTTTCTGAACCGTTTCGTTTTTGTTTATCTGGACGACATTCTGATCTACTCCCCTGACCTTCACACCCACAAACAACATGTCCGCCTGGTTCTACAGAAACTGCTCCAAAATAAGTTGTTTGTCAAAGCTGAAAAGTGTGAATTTCATGTGGAAACAGTCACTTTTTTGGGCTTCATCATTTCCCCAGGTCAGGTCATGATGGACCCAGAGAAGGTTAGCGCAGTAGCCTGTTGGCCTACCCCTGACTCTCGCAAAAAAGTGCAGCAGTTTTTAGGCTTTGCTAATTTTTACAGACGTTTTGTGCGGAGCTTCAGCGCTATTGCAGCCCCTCTTCATGTCCTCACGTCCCCTCAGGTGCCTTTTGTGTGGTCTCCTCAGGCTGAGGAGGCTTTTTCTCGGCTGAAAAAGATGTTCACCACTGCCCCCATACTTACCATGCCGGATCCCACTCGCCAGTTCGTGGTGGAAGTGGATGCCTCCAACGAGGGGGTGGGAGCGGTCCTCTCCCAGCAACAACAGAAGGACAACAAACTTCACCCCTGCGCCTTCCTGTCCAGGAAGCTCTCCCCGGCAGAGAGAAATTATGACGTGGGAAACCGTGAGTTGCTGGCCGTGAAGTTAGCGTTGGAAGAGTGGAGGCATTGGTTGGAGGGAGCCGAGCATCCTTTTGTGGTCTGGACCGATCACAAGAACCTGGAGTACATCAGAAAGGCCAAAAGACTGAACTCCCGCCAGGCTAGGTGGACCTTGTTTTTCAACCGTTTTGACTTTGTTCTTTCCTACAGGCCGGGGTCTCAGAATGTCAAACCTGACGCTCTGTCCCGTCTGTTTGACCCTGTGCCTGCAGCCAAGGAGCCGGAACCCATCATCCCATTGAACCGGGTGGTAGGAGCGCTGACTTGGCCAGTAGAAAAGGAGGTAATACGTGCCAATGCTGGAGCTCCTGCACCAAGGGGTTGCCCGCCTAACCGGATTTTTGTTCAGGAGGCCGAGCGACCACAGGTGATCCACTGGGCTCACACTTCGCTGCTCACCTGCCACCCCGGAGTCAAGAGAACTATGTTCATTGTTAAACAACGTTTCTGGTGGACATCCATGGAGAAGGAGGTGAAGGAGTATGTGGAGGCGTGCCCTATCTGCGCTCGAAACAAGACCTCTTCCAGGTCGCGAATAGGGTTATTACAACCACTCCCTATTCCCAACAGGCCCTGGTCAGAGATCTCCATGGACTTCGTCACTGGCCTGCCCCTCTCTAGAGGTAAAACCACAGTTCTCACGGTAGTGGACAGATTTTCCAAAATGACACATTTCATTGCTCTGCCAAAGATGCCCTCAGCTAAGGAAACGGCGGAGGTCATGATGCAGAATGTGTTTCGGCTTCATGGTTTCCCTAAGGATATTGTCTCCGACCGGGGCCCCCAGTTTGTGTCACGCTTCTGGAAGGAGTTCTGCAGCCTCATCGGTGCCACGGTCAGTCTCTCGTCTGGATATCATCCGGAGTCTAACGGCCAGACAGAGCGCCTAAATCAAGAACTGGAGACCTGCCTGCGCTGCCTGGTGTCCCAGAATCCATCCTCCTGGAGCGAGCACCTCACCTGGGTTGAGTATGCACACAACATCCTCCCTACTTCTGCCACGGGCCTGTCCCCGTTTCACTGTGTTTATGGCTACCAGCCGCCACTGTTCCCAGCCACGGAGAGGGAGGTCACGGTCCCGTCTGCCCACGCTCTGGTCAGGCGTTGTCGGCGCGTGTGGGCTGCGGCTAGGAAGATACTCTGCAGGAATTCACAACTGGTTAAGAGAGCAGCAGACCGAAAACGCCGACCAGCCCCTGTATACCAGCCAGGCCAAAAAGTCTGGCTCTCTACACGAGACCTTCCCCTCCACGTACTCTCCCGAAAACTGGCTCCCCGGTTTGTGGGTCCTTTTCCCATCACCAAGGTCATAAACCCAGTCTCAGTGAGACTACGGCTTCCCAGGGCCATGAAGGTACATCCCACCTTCCATGTAGGGAAATTAAAACCATTGAAGGAGAGCGCTATGGTTCCCACCGTCAAACCCCCCCCGCCCCCCCGGATGATCGATGGAGGTCCGGTTTACACGGTCAAGTCACTATTGGCTAGTCGGAAAAGGGGTAGAGGGCGACAGTTACTGGTTGACTGGAAGGGTTATGGTCCTGAGGAGCGGCAATGGATTCCTTCCCGCTTCATCGTGGACAAAAGCCTCATTGAGGATTTTGACCGCCTCAACTCAGAGGAGCCTGGGCCGTCAGGAGCCGTCCCTAGAAGGGGGGGTACTGTCATGTCCAAGAAACTTATTGTGAAAGTTTATTCTTTATGTTAGAGTTGTCATGTCCCTTTGTCTTGTGCTTTATGTCTATACCCTTAATTATTTCTTCCTCTCATTTCAGGCCTCCACGCTCCCCGCCCCTTTTCTGTCTCCTGCGTCCTTGATTATTTTCCCCGCCCTGATTGTTTCCAACTGTGTCCCCTTTACCTGTGTATATATTGTGTTAGCTCCCTCCTGTTAATTGTCAGTTCGTTGTCTCACGAAGACCACGTATCGGCTTACCTCACGGACCTTTTCACGGACCTTTCACGGACCTATGCTATAGATCGCATTATAGTTTTCCTCGAAAGAGTGGTTTTGTTTTCCTTGTTTTATTACTGTGCAAATTCCAGTAAAGTCTTTATTTTGAAACGCTATCTGAGTCTGAGTTTTGAGTCGTGCAATTGAGTTCATGCCTCAGTGTTCTCCCCTTGACAGGCAACATTGCAGATATGTCCAGTCACAAAAGTTACTACGGTTCTAAATAACAGTGAGATTTAAAGTGATGGATAAAATATGGAGACGTTCTTTTATAGTGTGTGAAATATGTGGTGCTTGAAACATGTAGGTATTTAATTTTATAGAAGAAAATGGTTTCCTGAAAGAGTTAATTGGAGTAAACATGTTACAGTGGGTGAAAGCAATGTTTAGGGATATGGTAAAATTATTAGTAGACATGAATTGTGTTTAGATGACATTTAACAACTAAGATGGATAGTAAGATTAGGAAAATAGAGCAGAAAAGGTTGGATTTATTTTACCTCAGTGTGTTAGAATTAACTATAGATAATGCGTCCCGAGATCTCTCTCTCTCTCTATCTATCCGCCTGTCAGAACGCTACGACCCCAACTTCCAAGCAGACAAAAGACCTCACCACGGAAGACTCCTCCTCCTTCATCGAACAGACAGAGAAGCAGAGCTGAACCATCTCCACCTGAGGAATCCAGAACTACAGGTGACATAAAAAGGCACACTCTCATCGGTCCCCCACAGGACATGAAGTTCCAAGCTGAGCCACAAGATTTGGGCACAAGAGCAGAGTGTGGGACATGAGAGCGGAATACGCCCTCCATGCAACCAGTAGAGACTGTAAAGGAGGAGATGAAATGCAAAGCAGATGGGACACTGAAAAGAGTTACAGCGGAAGGATCCAAGAGCAGATGGACTGAGGAGAAGGTGGACGGAGGAGAAGACAGGTCGGAGGAGTTGGCATGGTCCTGCAGAACGTGACGGGGTCGTGGCTTGACAACCAGAGGGGGAGAGAAGGAAAACGGGAGTGAGTGAGTTTACACATAAACACACTTATTCACCAATGAGAAATACGTAAAGAAAAATATTTATTAGCCATGAATTAATCAATTGGTGAATTTATAAAGAAAAAAAGAGGAAACTATTAAATAACCCTAAAAACACACTGAGGGTAGAACATATTATTCAATCTTTTCATCATATGAACAAATTATTCTTTAAGAGTTTTTTTATTCATGTGTGAATTTGGGGAAGATTTAACTTGTTACAGTATAGACCTACAGTTTAAAGGGATGGTTTTAGTAACCACTCTATAAAAGCAGACAAATCTTTATTTGTATGGAAAATGTTAAAGGTAGAGCTAGTACCAAGCCAAAGATAGTATTCCAATCTAGAGTATTGATTTCTCCATTGTAGCATGGTTATTACCTCAGGAGGGAAGATGGAAATAACATTTTTTTTTCGTCCAAGATTAGAGTTTTAAAAAGACACTGGGCAAAGAGAGATTGCACATTTTAATTTAAAAAAACTAATATAATTGGGAGTAATACACGGGGGGCCTTGGATCACTCATTGTGATGGTGCATATTGGTTCCAACAAATATCGTTCAGGGAGAAGGGGTCGCTCAACCCACCCTGCAGATGTTTTAAATCTTACTTGCAGCTTCACAGGGAGCGCACGGCACCAGAGTATGAGTTTTAAAAGACACCTTTCAATCAGTGATGACCTGACATTTAGAGATGTTATTTAAAGGAGAAACATATCTGCCATAAGTGTAAATTCCTGAATTAAACTACAAACCATTAATGAAATGACTTCTGTTTTTAAAATCCTTGTTAAAGGAGGAAGTAATTATCACATGCTCGGGCACCCAAGGTTCCACACACTGTTAAAGGGGTTAGCATAGTTATTTAAGTAGACCATAATTGAAAATAAATTAGTATAATGAGTTATTGATATTCCACCGGTTCTCACACCATTTCAGGGACTTTATCACTGCATTAGAACAGACCACCCAAAGGTAATGAGAAGGAACTTTTAAGTGATGAAACTCTACAACTGTTGTAACTGACCAAAATCTTCTCCCAGAAATGACTGTCTAGAATGCCGTACCCCAGAGTAGAACGTACAACGGCCCCTTCTAGAGAGCATATTACTTTCATACCTTAAATGGTATGAAAGGAGGGAGGGTACATTTCTCATGAGGAGAAAGTTACAAATGCTAGCAGAACAAGACGACCCACCCCGTATACAGATGTTGATGACAATGATGAGTTAGTTTAAATGATATGGATGTTCAGAGATGAGATTGATCAATGAATGTCCAGCCGATGTGATTCTCTAAATGATGAAATCATGTGAAGAAGTGAGCAAAATTAAAATGGAGTGAATCCATTTCAATTTACTTCATACTATTCCAAGATAGTATATTTTTATTATTCCAATTAATTTTACACTATTCTAAGATAGTCCATTTTATTTGACTTTATTATTTTTATACTATTCTAATATGGTAGATTTCATGTTGTATAAATCATTGCTATTCTGAAATGGTTTGTTTCTTTTCACTTTGTAAAAACAAGTGCTTTAGCACTGAGCGTGGTATGAGAACGGTTTCTGTGAAAGGAGGGAGGAAGAAATGTTCTGATACCAAGCCATTGCTGCTATTTTGAAGAATGATATTGAATGCAAACACTAGAAGTTATACACAAGGGAAAACTTTTATGTTTGAGTACAAGCAAATAATTTCTTTTGTATTTCTGTAAAGTTAAGCCTGTTGAACCATTCCATTTAGATTGCATGTTTGTAATATAAGATATGTACTATGCGAAGTTCAGATGAAGAACTCATTGATTTCAGTATTATACACACCTTTTAGGTGTGTATAATATGTTAGAAATGTTAGAAATTTTAAATCAATGTTTTGATGGTATAATGTAGCTTAAAGGCCCAGTGAAGTGCATGTTTTTGCACCAAAATGAAATGGCAGTTTCATTCCTTACATATCATTGTGCCTGTTCATGGCTAAAATAATTTTTAATAATTCATAATTAATGAATTAATGAATTATTAATTTTGCCGTCTGAGCCTAACGGAAGTTGCAGACGATAGTGGCTGTGACGTCACAAGATGTACCCAGTTGCGATTGTAAACATGGCGGAGACTCTGGAAAGTGATACTAGTGTGAGAGAAATGATTGATTTGGACAGCTTTTCGGACAGGATAGATGAGGAAAGTGATCAATCTGGTGCACTTTGAGGGCAACATTAAGAGATTTATGGATACAGCTCTCAACACTCATATGAAACATATATTTCAATAATCAAAAAACATTGGAATGATTTCTTAACCTATTTTATACAACTAATATTACATAGATGGAAATATTTGTTTACATAGATGACCAAACCCACTGAGATAACTTAGGCTACAGTTTACCTCCCTGAGCTGACGTTATCTCTCTCAGTCCCACAGGAGAGCACTCTCCCTCTCCTTATTGTTGAAACAGCTAATCTCCGTTAGCTCCGAGCTAGCACCAGATGCTAACAACAACCCTGTAACTCTGTCAGTCTCTCTTTCTCTCTCTCTCGAATCGACCACTGGCCTTTATTTATCATGATCAATCAAATAATCTACGAAACAATGACCCCAGCCAGGCTCACCTTCATCTTTTGGGAACAGAAACATCGCCACTTCGGCAGACTTGACATTACTACAGCCAGCGGCAATGCATCGTTTCCCCTGTGTTTTTCATCCCTCTTTCTTCACTGTCGCCTCCATTGTCAGGTTTTCTCGATTGGAAATCACTTCCAGTCGACTCCGACACACTTTCCAGGAAAATACTAGCTCAAAAACGTTGAGAAATTCGACTTTGAAAAAGAGAAAAAACTAACGGTGGTGAATGTAAACAGTGCAGCGGCGTCCATCTCGTGACGTCACGCAGTAGATCGCAAGCCACGCCCACGAAGGCGAAGGTCGACTGCAGATTTCCCCGGAAAATTCAAAACTCGTCAAATTTGTTGCTATTCCAACATTTTTTGATATGGGTTCCAATGGACAATTTTGGTCATTACTATACGTATTAGCATAACAGATCATGCACAGGTGCACACTTCACTGGGCCTTTAAACATACCGTCAGTTTAAACGCTCTTTTATACTGAAAAACCAGAAATTCTTGTGCACAAGCAGTTAAGCTTTTATTCTGAAAATCCTTCATCTACGGTTAGCATTTAGCATGTGGCTAATATACGATTTCCTAAAGAGGTGAATTGAGTAGCGAAATGACATGGAGTGGTGCAAACCGAAGCCTACTGATTTAACACTACAACTATAGATGTCGAGATACTACCATGCTGAATATTAAATGAAAGTACAGTTTATTTGAATACATTATTGTTTACAGACGAGAGTAGCATGTGACAACATCCGGAAACCAAACCAGCCGTGAAGTATTTTCTGTATATTTTGGAGTATTGATTACAGCGTTTAGAATGTGTTACATGAAAAGTGATGAAAGAGAATATGAGGAGAAAAGGCGTGTTAAGCATATATTGAATGTGAAAAGTACCAATCCTCTGTTTAAATGCAACAACGGACATTAGAGGCGAGGTGAGCCGGCTGGCGGGGAGGAGCCAGCAGAGGATAACGTCACTGAACGGGGGATTCGCCCTTCTCTTCTTGCTCAGGAGAGCCAGATCACAGCTGTTTTCTGCCGGAACAATATTCTGTCTGTAACACTACCGCGCCTTTTTTTTATTAAAGTATCCCATTTGAATCTTTTCAGAGACTCCATTTAGTCTCATTTTAAAGCTTCTCTCCTGGACGCGAGAATAAAGAACATATTTAACAATCGCTTCACATTCTCTATCCTATTTTGCAATTGCTTGACCAGAGAGTGATACCCTGGCCCGATCACTTCTCCCTCTATTATGTCTTGAAGAGACGTAGGATACTTTGCCACTACCTTTTTTGCAACTTCTTGTCATCTCTGGAAGGTCAGGCAAGACCTCAGTGATGGCACTGCGTATAAATGTTTGCTCCATGTCTGTCATCTCTGGAATCATGGAAGAACGACACTTTTCGGTTTTCCAAATTACAAATGAAAGACAAAGATAATTAGACATTTAGTCAAGTAATACTATTCATACATTATATACAGATAAGAGGAACCTCGAATTTGAGTATAGGGTATGATTGAGGATGTATACTTTTTATTTCTGTATATTGCAGAACAAAAACTGCTGTCACTTTAATATTTTTCAAATAGTATTTGATCATTTCCCCTAAGCATACATGTGCATTGTTAGAATGGTTTTAACACCACAGTAGCCAATATCGTGTTTATTTTGACAACACACTGTGTTTCAGCGGGATGACTTGGTGCCTGTTAACAATGTATGATGGTAATGGCTAAAAATCTACCAAGTCCTTAATGTTAACACATTGCAACCTTGCATTCTGTTTTGTCACAGAGTACAGGGGGTATTCAGAATGATAGTTAGCTTTATGTATATCCATCACAAAATACACAGCTGAATCATTTTGAATTAAAATAATGAGCCGTTCTCCGAACTCCATGGACTCGTCATTTTTGGACACAAGGAAAAGCCCTTTTTTATATGATGTACCTTTACACTGTATGTCTGTGGAAACACTAGTATTGTTTTCTGAAAAGCCAAACTCTCTCACTGCATGTTTGATTGAATCACTGTAAAGACTGGAGTAAAAAGTACAACTGTCTTTGACTTGCAGAAGTTGACTGCATCCTGGCCCTGATGAAAGATATGCCTGAAACATATGATGTCTTTAGGATAAAGTTAGGCAGATGTTTTTAAAGTTTTTCAAATGCCTGGCACATCTCTTGAAGTAGCTGTGTTTACTTTCAAAACGCATTTTCCATACTCTAATCAAGGGGCCAAATTTCAAGATGAGTGATAGTGTCATCAGTGTCAAAGATAGTGTCTCATGAAATGGTGCTTTGGTTTTAGTGGACTCTCAGGAAAGAAACACTTCCTTGTTTCCAAATATTCTTGGATTGTAATGTCAAGATAGGCTACCTGTGACAACGAAATCTTTTGTGCACAAATCAGATCACCAATATATTTAAGCTGGAGAGTCAACTGCCATACATCATCTTCTGGATTTTGCACTTTGTCACCAATTAATATAGGCAGCAATCTTAACAAATTCCAGTTCTGAATGGCTTGACCTGAGAGCTTGAATACGTCAGAGTTGACAGCAAAGGGCTTAGTGAGAGCATCAGATCCTTTGTACTTGAACTGTTTTATGCGCCGGTTCAAAAGTGAATATGTAAACCATTTATTTTTCTTAATAAAATACTTTAAGTACAGTGCAACATCATAGGATAAGACACCCTCAAATATGTCATGGCCTAAACAAGATGGGAGACCTGGCTTGCAAACATGAAAAGATGTCAGAGCATTGAAGACAGAGTTTGCCTTTATGCCTTTGATGTGTGGACTGTCTTCAACTTCTAGATCAGCAACAGCAGAATCGTAACCTTCGGGTGTGCGCTGTGGTCCACATACATTTGGATCATCACTCTTAAACTCACTTTGTGTGATTTCACAGTACCTGCAAAAGTACTTAGAATGACTAAAGTTTTCAGTGAACCCACCAATACCGTGTGAACCAAAGTTATCACCCGCAATGCAGTACAGAGCCCCTTTGAACATGTCTCAACCTGTTGTAACTATTCAATTTTCCTCCAAATCTTTTAAATCCACTAACATCTCTGAGAACACCTTAGCAAATCCAAATTGTTTTAGGTCATTCTCCCCACACAATAAAACCAGGGACATGTGATCAGTATTAGAGCGCACATGAGCAGGTAGATTTACCACAGAAAGATAGACTGCAACAACTTTGTGTTTTTTCCTAGCAGAGCCAAGGGGGTTGACAATTTCAAAAGCATCCTGGTACAGAATTAGCTTCAGGCATCCTGGATTTTCAATGAAGAACTGGTTGGACTTAAAGTTGTGTCCATCACTTATGTCAACAAAAACATCTGAGTCTGTTTCACATGACTGCTGTGACATTGAATTCTTCCAAAATTCTGATACTAATAAGCCACTTACTGTTTGTTTCAGAGGTATGTAGTAAGCAAACCTTTGTGTCATATTTTCATAATGTTACTTTTTTAGGCTCTATGTATTTGAACATCTTTTTGAATGTCTGAGCTCTTGAATATGTTGTTCTCAGTGGTCACTGGTGACAGACTGAGAACAGATCGGAAGCCTTCACACAATCACAGATTTTAGCAATAGCATCATCAGTTAGAGACATGTCATCTTTTAAAAGTGAACGTAGTTTACTTAAAATGTAATCCTGTCCCAACTCATGCACATTTTGCATCTCTTCGACAATGGTCTATATTGTTGAAGCTGGAAGAAGGAGCTGCCCTTGCAATTTTAAGTAGAATAAGCATACATTCCTAAGATAGGTCTCATTGAAATGCTGTGGAAAATCAGTGTTTCATTTGTTGTTGCATCATTTGGGCTCTGGGAAGCATCTTCATGTGCAGAACACGGAGAAATGGCTTTCCTGTACATGTCACTTATGCTATCATTAGAACGTGCTCTGTGTTTTCTGGACATATGAGCAGTAAATGACAATTTCACAGTGAAATTATTTGTACAACCAGTTACTGGACATAACACAGGTCGTCCCTCCACTATATGATCTTTTAAGTTGGATATAAGTTCTTTCACTGTTTGAAATTGGCGCGCACATAACGAAATTTCACATTTCAAATCTGTAACAATGGCTCTAGCAGTGGCTGCAGGCACATTTTGAATCCGATAAAAGTGAGCTTTAAAAGCTGTGTAAGTACAAAATGTTCGCTTGCAGCTCGTGCCAACACATTTGAAAAAACACTGGGGTTCGTTCCTATGCACTCTACAATGCAGCACATAACCCTTCAAAGTCTGTAGCGTTTTGCTGCAAAAACGGCAGGTAATCATATTTAGCAGGTTTGAACCCGCTCAGATGTAGCTTCAAACCCCCCGCTCAGTAGACGTTATAACTATGACTGCAAAATGCACTCAATCACAAACAGAAGTTAGTATTGTCCTGACAACACACCGTTGTTTGCTTGCAGTTTGCGCCAACACATTTGAAAAACACTGGGGTTCCTATGCAATGCAGAACATAACTCCTCGTCTGTAGCGTTTTGCTGCAAAATGCACTCAATCACAAACAGAAGTTAGTATTGTCCTGACAACACACCGTGTTATAATTGAAGTTGGAAGAAAATAAACGGTTAGCTTACCAGTGCTACAGATGTGATCCTCCGCTCATGTGCTCACAGCTCCGTCGTCCGTGGCAGGCAGACTTGAGAAAGACTTGGCCGTGCACTGAGCCGTAACCGTTAACCTGCAAAAAAAGCAGGTAATCATTTTTAGCACGCTAACACGACTGCCCGTTAAATTTGAACCTGCTCAGATGTAGCTTCAAACCCCCCGCTTCACAACAGTATGAATTAAACGAAAATAAAGAGTTCAGCTTTTAGCATGATACTTCAATAACGTTACCAGACTATTTAAATTAACTCCCTGTCAGTAGACGTTATAACTATGACTGCAAAATGCAATAAATCACAAACAGAAGCTAGTATTGTCCTGACAACACACCGTGTTATAATTGAAGTTTGAAGAAAATAAACGGTTAGCTTACCAGTGCTACAGATGTGATCCTCCACAGCTGGTCCGTGGCAGGCAGACTTGAGATAGACTTGGCCGCGCACCAACCCGTTAACCTGCAAAAAGTGGCTGCTCCCGCAATAATTAAATAGTCCAATGAAATAACAGAAACAAACTCTACTGCTCAGTAGCGTGTCTCAGTTCAGCGGCCGTTTCCTTCGGAGGCTGCGTTCGTTGACCGCTTGCGTCACTTCCGTGGAGAGGCTGTCCCAATCTTAAAAAAATACAAGAACGTAACGGCCCGTCCACACGTAGTGGCGCGTTCGATTACTGTTTGGGCTTTCTGCCGTGGGCTGCATTCCAATACAAATAGCCGGGCAGCCCCAGAATCCAAACGCCAGCTGTTTTATGGATTCTCATTTAATTTCCAAGAATATCTCAGTACTGGGTTATTTCCAATTTCAAAATAAACGTATGTATTAAACAAATAGAAATAAGAAGTAAGTATATTATAGTATATTGAAGAATGACAAAATATTTAAAAAACATGATTTTAACCCTGTCATGTTGTAATTTTAACTGTATTGTATTGTTTTATGTATTACAGTTTTTCTGTGTTCAAACCACAGTAATCTGTAAATTATACAATGAAATATCTTTATTTTAACATATTCTTAATGTGAATTTAACAGTTTTGTTTGGTTCAGTACTTTACGAAATATTACTATAAATTAAACACTGCTTCATTGTTTCTCTATTTACAGTTTTTTGATGTTGTGATTTTACAGCTTTTCCCTTTTAATATCACAGACTTTTTTTACAGTGTAGGTTTAAGATATAGTTTTTTATAGTTGGATTATACAAATAACACATGTGAGTTACCTTAACCTCAAACAATAATAACAAGAGGAAAACATCAGCTCTGATCTCAAGCAGTTAAAAAGTACCGCACACTCATTTAGCCTGCAGCTCTTCCAGACACTTGAGCTATTGTTCTTTAAGAATATTCCCTGCAGAATCTTTATTTCAAATAAAAGGTTTCACATTGCATATTTCCAGCTTCCTTTACACATACTGTTATTATTAATACAAAGTAATCAACCACACACATATATTTAAAACAAGTAGATTTCCCTGATCATTGACATGCTGAAAATCTCAAGAAGAATGTCCCCTCCCCCAGCTCTCTCGTCCCTGTCATAAAAGCTGCTTCCATTTCATATAGAGTAATAAAACATGTTTAAGTTAATTTCTCCACAATGTTTGTAGCCCTCCAGTACCCACATATGGAAGAATAAAAACAGAGGAATCAAATAAAACACCAATACCAACTATAGGAATAGTTGATAAATGATTATACAGGACATATGATCACAGTAAGGAATACACACACATATTCTCTATGAAGTGACCCTTGTTATAGGTCCGAATGTCCTGTCCCCTGAAAGTCATGAGTTTTGGTTGATTAACAGAAGTTTAATTGTTCTTGTGGCTTAATGGCTTCCCTGAACTTCCCTTCACCCCAAAGTCAGCTTACTAGGAATGAATACATTTTATTGATAAGCTCAAAAGGACGTTTATCTTGTTTACTGCTGGGTGACCCAAGTCTCAAGGCCTGCAGGATGTGTAGGAGATAAACATTAATTCTACAAGACTTTAACTGCCTTATATCTGAAAATGTATCCGGGAATTCCCCTGTTAATTGCAAGGACTATTGATAATTAACAGAGAGACCCTAGGGGCCTCTTCTTGGTATCTGCTAGGCAGAAGTCACTCAATGCAGAAATCACAAGTTTATCACACATTATATATAAGGTGACATTAAAATGAATATACCAGATTGAACTTTACTGCCATAACACGTTACTTTAAGCCTTCAAATAATTCAAATAATACTTCAGGACACAAGCGATTTTCACCCATTTATTAATTATATGTTTTACATTTGATTACACCAATGTGTTTAATACTGGCAACTTCTAATTGTGGGAAAAACGAAAACGTTCAGTGGAGACGTCCCATAGCATGTGTAGTCCTGGGGGGGCGTTCGATTCCAGTTTTGGATATTCTGGCGTGGTTTCGTTCCATTTCAAACAGCTGTTTGACACTCGGCGTAACCTTGGCGCACTGCCATTCCAACATCCAATCCCAGAGCTTGAAGATTAATCACGGGGACTGTAGTCCTAAACGATAGCTGGGTATTATGGGTAGTGTAGTGTCTTCGGCCATCCTGAACTCGAAATGCGTACATCTGTTTCCGGTTATTTTTATTTTGAAATTCAGTTCCTGACGGACGCCAAAAAAAACAGAGATTATGGAATTAAACAAATAAATAAAAACAAGGATAATTGTGTGTTATTGGTGAGTAAATAACAGTGTGTTATTTTGAAAAGAATTACAAATTAGAAGGAAAAAAAGATGTACATATATACAGATTTCAGTATCCTGAGGCTCTCAGCCCCATTTATTTTCCTCACAGACGGAAAAAAAAGTCAGAAATTATACGATTTAAAATAAAAGCAATAATTGTGGCTTGATATTGAGTAAGAACATGCTTTTATGAACCACACAGCTTCCGGTCTTCCTATAACACGTAATGTCGTGAGACTACCAATAGAAATACATTGCTTTTAAAATCGTGCTGTGCAACACGAAAAAAAGGGGAAAATCGTGTTGGTGAACACGAATCAATAGATTAAAAATCGTGTTGGTGAACACGAAATGCCGTGAGACTGGGTTGGTGTGTGTGTGTGTGTGTGTGTGTGTGTGTGTGTGTGTGTGTGTGTGTGTGTGTGCGTGCGTGCGTGTGTGTGTGTGTGTGTGTGTGTGAGAGAGAGAGAGAGAGAGAGAGTGTGATTAAAATAGCCCCATTGCTTTTACAATAAATAAACATTGAATGTGTTTAATTGAAAAGGAAAGGGGTTTAACGTTAGTGGCAGGTTGTGTGTGAGAGAGAATAAATAAGACAGCCAAATATTTTTTTTTAAATCTATTCTTTTTCGCAACTTTCCGCATATTTCGCAACTTCCCGCAATTTCCCCGCATAAAATCACATAAAAACCCTGCATGTTTAATCGCATAATCAAGGATTTTAGCCCGCATAATCAAGGATTTTAGCCCGCATAATCAAGGATTTTTGCCCGCGTTTTTCTGGAGGGTCTAATATTTGGATCAAGCCCACAGGAAGTGCGCCGGACTCAGATGAAAATATTCGTGCTGGCCAAACGGCGTTACTACACTTCCGTTTGGTTGCCAGGCCTGGAAACACTTTTTCCCATTGACTTACATGGGGAAAGAGTGGTCTTTAAATCGTTGCATAATTTTTTTTAAACTAAATAAACTACCCAGTATGAACACTTGTATAGCCCTTATTAAAAACATTAATTCCTCAAGTTATAATAATGTGCTAATAACATTATTCTGAGAGTTATTTCCCTCTGCATTATGAACGCGAATCTAACCCACGGGACCGCGCCGCCCGGCACGTTCATGTTACGTGCCCCGACCAATCAGAGCACACTTTGCTCACAGGGAGGGTGGGGGCTGGAGCTATAGAGAACCGCAGTGACGCCTCCAAAAACCTGGAAATAAGTTAGCATTTTTAGCACTTCCGGTTCCTTCCTCAAAAAGCAATGCATTTTTTCCATAGGGTTTTGGAAAATAGCTCGAAATAAGGTCTGTGGTTGACACAAATGTAAGAGATAAATCACGTTTTGTTCTACGACATTAAATGCATCAGCAGTGACCCCACTGGTGATTTTCGAAGAGTTTACGTGTCTGAAAAACGATGGTTGTTACCGAGTGGCTGAATAGGACTACAGAAATTGTCGAGGCCGTTGTACGTCATTACGCCGAACACGTAAACACTCCCGCTAAGTTTGTTTTCCCCTGTGTTCTGCTTGAAAGAAAGTACCTGCATATCTTTAGTATCTGTATATTGTTAGAAATTAAAATCAATGTTTTAATGGGGAAATGTAGTTTAAACATGCCATCAGTTTTAATGCTCTTTTATACTGAAAAACCAGAAATTCTTGTGCACAAGCAGTTAAGCTTTTATTCTGAAAATCCTTCATCTCCGGTTAGCATTTAGCATGTGGCTAATATACGATTTCCTAAAGAGGTGAATTTAGTAGCGAAATGATATGGAGTGGTGCAAACCGAAGCCTACTGATTTAACGCTACAACTATAGATGTCGAGATACTACCATGCTGAATATTAAATGAAGGTACAGTTTATTTGAATACATTATTGTTTACAGACGAGAGTAGCATGTGACAACATCCGGAATGACCGGAAACCAAACGAGCCGAGAAGTATTGTTTAGAGTATAGAGAGGCGAAGTCACGCCCATCTACTTCCGGTCCATGGGACCCCGGAAGCGAAAAATTATACATTGAATTCAATGGAGAGAGAAAACGTATCTTTTGATCCCGTTTGAATTGTGCCACGAACTACACATATGATGTTTGTCAATCTTAAACAATTATTTCCATGTCAAAAAAGTCACATTTTGTCCTAATACTGTTGAAATATAAGACTATGAAAAATACGCGACTACAAAGACTACAAATCCCAAATCCCATTCTGGGTCGCGCATGTGATGTCACAGGCGATAATGCTCCAAGTGGTTGCGACTCGTAATTAAAGCGAAGAAGAAGATTTCATAACTGATTTATTCCCTCCAATAAATATAAGAGATTGCTCCAATAAATTCACTTTTACAAGATGCCTGTGTGCTTTGTACCATGTTCACAAAAGTGATCATACCACTTGCTCGTTCTATCGCTTCCCCTCTTATGAAAGGACCAGGAGTCGCTGGATCAGACATATCAGGTAATATCATAGGTAATATAC
Organism: Notothenia rossii; assembly: GCF_949606895.1. Taxonomy (NCBI): domain Eukaryota; kingdom Metazoa; phylum Chordata; class Actinopteri; order Perciformes; family Nototheniidae; genus Notothenia; species Notothenia rossii. Next base: position 47,928,277 of record NC_136904.1, read on the forward strand.
ATGTTGTGCATGGAACATAGTCAAGTTAACTACCTAGCTAGTAGCGACGAGTAGCGAGCACGTTAGTTAGCATTACATTACTTAGCCTTGTCATTTTTAGTAGCCTTACCATTAAGTTATTATTTTATTACATGAAGTACACCAAAATGTTAAACAGTAAGAGTAGTCATCATGGTAAGTATTTCGTGAAACATTTGAAGAGTGGCCTACTGCGCCCTCCACCGGGTGCTAAGGAAGCAGTTCAGGGAGAGTCGAAGGAAGGCAGGCAGGCAGGGAGCTTTGCATGACATTCTTCTGGACATGTGTCATTGTGATGACAGTGAGGGTGAGTCAATCTGTTGGTTGGAAAGATAGTAGTTGAGTGATTACTGAGAGAAAATTATTAAAATAGATAATTATTCAGTGTTGTTACTTTAAAGTGTTGTTACTGACCTTTTTCTCTTTTATTTTCTTTACCTCACCTGTAACTGCTGAGACCCTGAGGAACATGCACACTGGACTGACCTGCTCTGGCAACCTGATTTCCACTGTACGTAATAGTATTTGGTTATGGTATATTATTTATATACATCAAAGGCACAATGCACCCCCCACAGAGACACATGTATTGAGTGTGATATTTTGCATAGGTCATGTGAAATCATCTTTACATACTAGAAAACTGTAGGAGCAGCAACTTGTTTTGAAATTGAATTTTTAATATCCGATAATAAAGTTGATCTGTTTTCTTTATTCTTCTCTCTTCCCAGCTCCACCCATCACCATTCTCTGTTCCTGCAGGTCCTGCTTGCTAATAAATGCTTTATTTTTTTACACAGTTACAAATAAAGTCAATGTATTGTATGACATGAAGTTGTGCTTCATTCTGAGTCAATAATAAATTCATTCTGCCTTCAACTGCAAAATGATTGTGGACAGCACCGACATCCATGTAGCTGCCCCCCAGTAAGATGAACCAAGCAAAGCTGACACTCAACATACAGCTTTGCTCTTAAGTTGACATGAAGAATTTGTGAAATATTGGTAATTATTTGGAAAAAATGACTGACGATGCAGAAAACTTTTTTTATTTAGGAACAGTGGTCAGGTGAAGCATTTATCACTACATATGTGTCACACTTAAAAGGCCAAACACACTGGCCAAACACACCTCGTTTACAACTCCCCAGTTGACAGCCATGACTCCGTCTAAATTGTACCCCCCAAGCACCCTCTTCATGAGGGACGCGCATGGAGTGGATGAAAGTCCCGACCTCAGCACAGCACCAAAATTGCTGGCTGTCAACCTGCCCTGCCTGTGTAACTGCCACTGAGGATTTGTCCGCTGCCCTACGGTGGCTGTCTGGATGGCAGCTTGCTGGTCTCTGCTCAGTCGCATTGAGGCAAGAATTGCCTCAAGCCCCCGACCCCCACGCTCCTTCACCAGCTCCGGCACGTTGAAAATGGCCTGATGTTGAGGCTGCAGCTCTGGCTCAGGTGACAAAAGCCATGCCATGCCACGCTGCGCCCCTCAGTGGAGACCTGAACCAGTCTACTTCCTCAGTGGCGATGTCTCTGGCCAGTGGGTTGTATGTCTCCTCTTGCTGTTGGTAGAGTTGAGACACCGGCTGGACTACTTTTGAAGTGCCAGGCTTCCTCCACTGGCACTCAACTTCTGTGGAGCTGATCTGCCACATGGCAAATATTGCCAATGCTGCAGCGTGGCTGCATTTGTAAATCCCCCGTGCACAACCACAGACAGCGCTCTGCATCACGCCATCCTCTCCCATGTAGATCTGTACAAATAAAGTAAGTACCATGTTTGTTAACATGCTATAATAGATTGAATGAGCAATAGAAGGATGGTCCAGATCTGGGGGTGGGAGGGTTTATTTTTCCATAGTTTTGTCCTCTTGTCTGATTGTTGTTGTTTGTTTTTTCTGATTTTTTTGTAATTTGTGTTGTATTGGTTGTGATTGTACATTGTATTTTTTTAAATGTGTATTACATTTTTGAAAAACATTTGATCAACAAAAAAGGATTTGGTCAGGGTCTAGACTCAGTGTGTAGTTTATGAATTAATCAATGCTCTCTACATTAGGAAAACATACCAGTGTACCAGAGGGAGTCACACACAGCTGTGCCTAGATAACCAAACAAATTGACAAGATAACCAAAATCCTTGAATCTACACACAGCAAATAAACTCAAATGACACAACGAGATGTAAAAAGGAGATCACACATATAGTCGATATAAAACTGGCCGCTTCAATCTGAAGAGCAACTAAAACAAAACACGGGAGTGTACCTTGTTCTTGTGAACACTAATGTTATCCACAGCATACACACCCGTATACAGTACACCCGTTCTAGGTTCTGATTGGCTCTCTAGGTTGGCATTCTAGCTTCTGACTGGCTGTCCAGGTTGTCAATCACAGCCGTGGTTCATATTATGCTAGTCGACTCGTAACATCGCTAAACTTTTTTTCTTGACGGTTTTCTCAGTCAACTAATGCTATTGATAACAGTAACATAAATTAACACAGCCCTGCACACTGCAGTCATTATATGCCGGGTCTGTGGTTCATCATCTTCTTTTTCATTCTCCTCCTTATTGACTGACATTAACCTTAAACATTGCGCTCATATTACTCACCGAAACCTTGTAAAGCCGGTCCCGCATGCTGGCTCTTACAGAACCGACTAACTCCCCTTTCGTGTTTGTACAGCTCTCAACGTGCCCAGACTTGTAGTGATTTTCACCTCGTTTTATACTTTTATTCTCATTCTGAAAGAATGAGGTGAAATGTGCCAACGTGACGGTCATCTTTGTGTTGGTGACGCGTATTGTGCGGGACCAGAGACATGTAGTTCACTGAGCGGCTTAACACAAAAAAATGTGTTACTTCACAGTTTTACGACACATTTTAATTTTTTTGACTTGCAAAATGTTCTTTTAAATTGACAAACATCATATGTGTCATTCGTGGCACAATTCAAACGGGATCAAAAGATACGTTTTCTCTCTCCATTGAATTCAATGTATAATTTTCCGCTTCCGGGGTCCCATGGAGGCTCCCGGAAGGGGAGGGACTTCGCCTCTCTATTGATTACAGCGTTTAGAATGTGTTAAATGAAAAGTGATGAAAGAGAATATGAGGAGAAACGGCGTGTTAAGCATATATTGAATGTGAAAAGAACCTATCCTCTGTTTAAATGCAATAACGGACATTAGAGACGAGGTGAGCCGGCTGGCGGGGAGGAGCCAGCAGAGGATATATAAACAGCACCGGAGGAGAGATCCAGGCTCTTCTCTTCCCTATCGAGGAGAGCCAGATCACAGCTGTTTGTCTGACTGAACAATATCATGCTTGTGTCCAACCCGCGCCTTTTTTAATTAAAGTACCCAATTGAACTTTCACAGAGACTCCATTTAGTCTCCTATTTTAAAGCTTCTCTCCTGGTCGGGAGAATAACGAACACAGTTAACAATCTGGTGAGTTCCCTGACGTGATCTCGCTGACCGAGGAGAGAAAACCAACCGGCTGTTTCCTGGAGACGCTTGCAGCCATTCGACACACAAGAGCTCAAATCAATCGGTAAGAAGATGCCTGTTATGACAAAGATTCTTCACTAGTTAAACTAGGCAAAGTTAGATTTGTGTGTTTGATGGCAGCTGGCTGATCCTGAAAATAGCTGTGCATTTTAATGTTAAAACAACCCAAATTGATAAAATAATCACTCTAAAACCGCGAGGCGTTGTTTTGTCACAAGCAGGGTGAGTTCACACTTTCTTTTGTTCCATTAACCCTGCATGCTATTAACCACGTGTGGGTGTTGAATTTTAAATATATAGTGTGTGGACATTGTACTTTGGATAGGTGCCTTGCTGCTTTCACATGGGTGTCTCTTGTTACGTTAATAGTTATTTAGCCTATGACGTAAGGGTATATAGCCCATTTGACGATTTTTTGTTAAGATCTGGAGACATAGCGAATCGGTTAAGGGCCGAGTAAGTGAAAACCAGCGGGGCATAGTGAATCAACTAAGGGTTAAGACCGAAGTCAGTGCTTTAAAGAAAGTCCTTTTCAAGAAAGGCTTGGTTAAGGTCTAAGCCTTAATCAGTGGTTAAAACTGTTCTGTTTAAAAAAAGATATTGCGGGTGGGTTACGGTAATCGGAGAGCAGCAGTGCAGTAATAAGACGACGGTCTATTATCAGTGGCTGATAGGTCTCCATATTAGTCCCAGTTTGGCGTGTCCAAATAGCAACAGTTAACCATAGTCGACTATAAAGTCAAATATTACGTGAACAGGTTTATAGCTAGTGCGTAAGGGTTCCTAACTTTAAGTGATGATATTAATAAGATAAAGCCCATAGTCGACTATAAAGTCAAATATTACGTGAACAGGTTTATAGCTAGTGCGTAAGGGTTCCTAACTTTAAGTGATGATATCAATAAGATAAAGCCCATTTTTTTCATAGTAAGCTAGATAGAAATGTTGTTATTTTAAACTAAGTGTTTTTTTGGCTTGGATTTCAGGGTTTATAATACCACACCAGTGGTTTACTTTGTTACGGTTCCTTTAAAGATCACCTCGCCATTGTTTAAACTCCCACCTGAGAGCCGCATGGACAAATCTCTTTGTCTACAGGTCAGAGTGCGAAATAATCGGGTGCCATCTTGTTTACACCCCACATGTGGAAAAACAAAGACAGGGCAATCGCCATTTCGTGAAATGCAAATTCAATTTGCTCCTTTTGCTTTGAATTTGCATTTACACAGAGCATCCACCAATTAGAAGTAGCAGAGTAGAACATTTAGCAGACTATTTTTGTAATTATGAGAAGGATACAGATTACAAGTGATGTTGTTCCCCTACACAGAAAACTATTGTGTCCACACAACTAGTGAGGTCAAGATGTGACGGAGCGACAGAGACTGGCCCAACATTTTCCAGCCAGTACATAGATAGACCCCGTCAGAAGACCGGGGCTGTGTTTAAAGGGGAACTTCACTTATTCTTAGCCAGAAGTGTAGTTTTTAATCAAACAATTATGTGATTTATGGAGTCAGATTACATTTTTCTCATAAACACAATTTTATAATCGGTCTGAAGTATCTGTTTTAAGGCATGAGCCGCAGATTGAATAACATAACACTGATTGAGAGCTTGGATGAAGAAGTTGTAGGGTTTTTACAACAGTTTCAAGAATCAGTCTTTATTTATTTATTCTTGAGTAACTTTACTGATTTATAGTGTAGTGCGTAAGGCAATATCTCATTATGAGTGAGGAGCACCAGCCCTTCATGCAGGTCACCCTCTGTGAGAATAGTTCATATTTTCCCTCCAGTTTGGAGACAGATTATTTTATCATATGTTAGTTCAGCAGTGTCAACCAATCCTCTAATCCTAGAGTTATCGAGACGCATTAGCGACACCAGGGGTATTGTTTTTCGCAGCAACGATGATGCATAATACCATGACAAAAGCCATTATTGAAACAAGTAAACTATTAGAAGTGCTAATGGGAAATGTTTTGTGAATATGCATTTATGCCATCAGAAAGCCATACATCATATGATATTTTTGTACGCCTTGTGGGTACACGGAGAATTTATATTTATTTAATGCAACGTTATGGGTTTTACATGTCCTGTTCAGAATAGGGTAATCATTGCAATATTAATTGAGCACTTTATGCTCACAGGAGGGAGTGTCATGATTATACAGATATGTTGATTTCAGTGACGTAGTTAATAAATAATAACATGTAGTCAACAATAGGTCATAAAACAACAATAGGTATGCCAAAGCTTGGGCCTTCTCCAAGGAGGGAGTGGTCCAGTTTTAGATATTAGACAAATAGAAGTGGATGAATATGTCAGAACTCTGAGTAATATTATGCAAGTTTTGTCTACACAGCAGGCTAGGAAAACTACAGCGATACCAGACGAGACACCAGAAGAGACTCCTGTTCGGCCAGGTGATTGGGTGAGGGTGAAAGTTCACAAAAGACAGTGGGCTCATCCCCGGTGGACGGAAGCGTGAAAGGTTGTAACAAACTTCACACGCGCTCCGGTTTAAAGGTAAAGAAAAAGGAGCAAATTGACACCACCTCACACATTGTCACCCTTCACTGGCGACTTCCAGAACATTATTGGGAGTTAGGACTGATTTGGCAGAGCTGGAACAAAACAATAAATAGAAATAAGATAAAGATAGAAACAGCTCAAAAGACAAATTGTCTATAGATTTTTATAGATTGTACATTAATGTGAAAACCTATTTTTTTGTTTTACATCTGAAAAAGAGTCCAATTTTTTGTATGTTATTTTTGGACTCATTATTTAAATTCTGTAACGGACACAACCAGGGATAAAATAGAGATGATGACGAGAACAAAGCCAAACCAATTGTGGGGTCCCCTAGGGATAAGAGTCAGAATAGCATTGTTGGTTGTGCTCATTACACTTGGCACATTGTTGGTTGGATGGGGAGTACAATATCAAGTAAAACATGGAACCATTAGTTCACTCATAGAGAATGCCCACATCACTAACAAGACTCCAGCTGTGTTTCACAGACTTTCACTTATCCTCAGAGCCAAGAGATCAGCTGAGCAACAAGAGGAGGAGTTAGAAATACTCGTTCCCAAACAAGAGGCGGTTATAATCAAGATGATTCACCCCCCCTATATGCAGTTCTTGTATCAAATGATGAGATGGGTTTAAGTGATCGGGATATGTAAGTGATGGGGATTTACAGATTAGGGGAATCTCTAAATACACTGGATCCATGTTTTAGTCCGTACCAGAAACACCCCCTGTTAAGTTTATGAACAACCGACCGGTGACCTGAGTAGAATTTTTGAAAATGATTACAGTTGAAACAGGCTACTAACCCAAAAGTACAGCTTTGTACGTACAAACTCTATGAACAAAATGTCCTAGCAGACAGTGGCGACATTGCAGATATGTCCAGTCACCAAAGTTACTTATGTTCTAAATAACAGTGAGATTTAAAGTGATGGAGAAAATATGGAGACGTTCCTTTATAGTGTGTGAAATATGTGGTGCTTGAAGCATCTAGGTATTTAAATGTATGGAAGAAAGTGGTTTCCTGAAAGTTAATTGGAGTAAACATGTTACAGTGGGTGAAAACAATGTTTAGGGATATGGTACAATTATTAGAAAACATTAACTGGGCTTAGATGACATTTAACATCAAAGAAAGATAGTATGGTTTGGAAAATAGAGTGGGAAAGATTGGATTTATTTTACCTCAGTGTGTTAACTATAGATAATGCGTCCCGAGATCTCTCTCTCTCTATCTCTCCGCCTGTCAGAACGCTACGACCCCAACTTCCAAGCAGACAAAAGACCTCACCACGGAAGACTCCTCCTCCTCCATCGAACAGACAGAGAAGCAGAGCTGAACCAACAATGACAAGACTTTATCCAGAACCATCTCCACCTGAGGAATCCAGAACTACAGGTGACATAAAAAGGCACACTCTCATCGGTCCCCCACAGGACATGAAGTTCCAAGCTGAGCCACAAGATTTGGACACAAGAGCAGAGTGTGGGACATGAGAGCAGAATACGCCCTCCATGCAACAAAGTAGAGACTGTAAAGGAGGAGATGAAAAGCAAAGCAGTTGGGCCACTGAAGAGAGTTACAGCGGAAGGATCCAAGCGCAGATGGACTGAGGAGAAGGTGGACGGAGAAGAGGACAGGACGGAGGAGTTGGCATGGTCCGGCAGAACGTGAGGGGGTCGTGGCTTGACAACCAGAGGGGGAGAGAAGGAAAACGGGAGTGAGTGAGTTTACACATAAACACACTTATTCACCAACGAGAAATACGTAAAGAAAAAGGTTTATTAGCCATGAATTAATCAATTGGTGAATTTATAAAGAAAGAGGAAACTATTAAATAACCCTAAAAACACACTGAGGGTAGAACATATTATTCAATCTTTTCATCATATGAACAAATTATTCTTTAAGAGTTTTTTTATTCATGTGTGAATTTGGGTAAGATTTAATTTGTTACAGTATAGACCTACAGTTTAAAGGGATGGTTTTAGTAACCACTCTATAAAAGCAGACAAATCTTTATTTGTATGGAAAATGTTAAAGGTAGAGCTAGTACCAAGCCAAAGATATTATTCCAATCTAGAGTATTGATTTCTCCATTGTAGCATGGTTATTACCTCAGGAGGGAAGATTAAGGTGGAAATAACATTTGTTTTTTGTCCAAGATGTAGAGTTTTAAAAAGACAAAAGAGAGATTGCACATTTTAATTTAAAAAAAACTAATATAATTGGGAGTAATACATGCGGGGCCTTGGATCACTCATTGTGATGGTGCATATTTTACAACAAATATCGTTCAGGGAGAAGGGGTCGCTCGATCCACCCTGCAGATGTTTTAAATCTTACTTGCAGCTTCAGATGGAGTATGAGTTTTAAAAGACAAGCGCCACCAGCTCCTAAAGGTCATCCATTTAATCAGTGATGACCTGACATTTAGAGATGTTATTTAAAGGAGAAACATATCTGCCATAGGTGTAAATTCCTGAATTGAACTGCAAACCATTAATGAAATGACTTCTGTTTTAAAGTTCTTGTTAAAGGAGGGAGTAATTATCACATGCTCTAGCACCCAAGGTTCTGTTAAAGGGGTTAGCATAGCTATTTAAGTAGACAAGAATTGAAAATAAATTAGTATAATGAGTTATTGATATTCAGCTGGTTCTCACACCATTTCAGGGACTTTATCTCTGCATTAGAACAGACCACCCAAAGGTAATGAGAAGGAACTTTTAAGTGATGAAACTCTACAACTGTTGTAACTGACCAAAATCTTCTCCCAGAAATGGCTGTCTAGAATGCCGTACCCCAGAGTAGAACGTACCGATTGATCACGACGGCCCCTTCTAGAGAACATATTACTTTCATACCTTAAATGGTATGAAAGGAGGGAGGGTACATTTCTCATGAGGAGATAATTACAAATGCTAGCAGAACAAGACGACCAACCCCCGTATACAGATGTTGATGACAATGATGAGTTAGTTTAAATGACCAGTCCAGCTGGTTTAAATGTCCAGCTGATGTGATTCTTTACATTATGAAATCATGTGAAGAAGTGAGCAAAATAAAATGCTAAAATGGAGTGAATCCATTTCAATTTACTTTACACTATTCCAAGATAGTGTATTTTTATTTTCAATTTATTTTATACTATACCAAGATGGTCTATTTTATTTGAATTTACTATTTTATTGCTATTCTAAAATGGTTTATTTCTTTTCACTTTGTAAAAACAAGTGCCTTAACACTGAGCGTGGTATGAGAACGGTTTCTGTGAAAGGAGGGACGAAGAAATGTTCTGATACCAAGCCGTTGCTGCTATTTTGAAGAATGATATTGAATGTAAACACTAGAAGTTATGCACAAGGGAAAACTTTTATGTTTGAACACAGACAAGAATTTATTTTGTATTTTTGTAAAGCCGGCTGTAAAACCATTCCATTTGATTGTATGTTTGTTAATATGAGATATGTAATATGCAAATTTCAGATGAAGAACTCATTGATTTCAGTATTATACACACCTTTTAGGTGTGTAAGGAGGGACTGTTAGAAATTAAAATCAATGTTTTAATGGGGAAATGTAGTTTAAACATGCCGTCAGTTTTAATGCTCTTTTATACTGAAAAACCAGAAATTCTTGTGCACAAGCAGTTAAGCTTTTATTCTGAAAATCCTTCATCTCCGGTTAGCATTTAGCATGTGGCTAATATACGATTTCCTAAATAGGTGAATTTAGTAGCGAAATTATATGGAGTGGTGCAAACCGAAGCCTACTGATTTAACGCTACAACTATAGATGTCGAGATACTACCATGCTGAATATTAAATGAAGGTACAGTTTATTTGAATACATTATTGTTTACAGACGAGAGTAGCATGTGACAACATCCGGAATGACCGGAAACCAAACGAGCCGAGAAGTATTGTTTAGAGTATTGATTACAGCGTTTAGAATGTGTTAAATGAAAAGTGATGAAAGAGAATATGAGGAGAAACGGCGTGTTAAGCATAGATTGAATGTGAAAAGAACCTATCCTCTGTTTAAATGCAATAACGGACATTAGAGACGAGGTGAGCCGGCAGGCGGGGAGGAGCCAGCAGAGGATATATAAACAGCACCGGAGGAGAGATCCAGTCTCTTCTCTTCCCTATCGAGGAGAGCCAGATCACAGCTGTTTTTCTGCCGGAACAATATTCTGTCTGTAACACTACCGCGCCTTTTTTAATTAAAGTACCCAATTGAACTTTCACAGAGACTCCATTTAGTCTCCTATTTTAAAGCTTCTCTCCTGGTCGGGAGAATAACGAACACAGTTAACAATATCTATATCTGGCCATTAGAATCTGTATTTTTGAAATGGTCGTTTTTAACACCGTAGTTTTACAAATGATAGAATAATTAATTACCAGTGTTTTCCAATTTTACTCGGCAGTTCGTTTCGTTAGCTAACGTTAGCTAAAGCTAGCGCTACTAGTTAGCTACGCAATGGTTTGTTGCTTTGCTCCGGGTTGCAGCCACAGGTCTTCGCATGAAACGTGCTTGTTCTATCGTTTCCCGGCCAATGTTTTCCAGAGGAGAGTCTGGATTCGTGTCATGAGGTAAGCTGACGTTACATTTTTGTCCATGTCACGGTGAAATGTAAATGATGGGTAGTGACTGTATCGCCGTTTTAGAGATGGCGCTGCTGAAAAGACCGCAACATAAGTAAAGATAATGAATACATCCTATTACAACCTGTGTGGCTTATATGATAAGTCTAATTAGTACAAGCAGCATAACGTTTCACCATGTAACTAAAGATTGTAGTCAGGGAAATCAGTTTGACATATTGAACTAATAACAAATCACCTCTGGCTGGCAGAGAACTCTCTGCTCCATAGCTTCTCTTGGACGTAAAATCACATGTACATTTTACATTTATGTTCAATTTAATATCCCATCCCTCACATACTTTTGTATATATAATAACTTATATTTTGTTTTTCTTGTTATGCTGCTGCAACACAAACATTTCCCAAATTGGGATCAATACAGTAATATCTTATCTTAATTAATTAAGAAATATAACTATTATAATTAGTGTAGCAGCTGACAACTATTTTCAATATGGATTAATCTACCATTTATTTCTTTAGTTCAATTTTCATCTATAAAAATGTCAAAATAGTGAAAATGTTCATGGGACTTATCAAAGTGCAACGTTATATCTTTAGATGTTTTGTTTTAGCCTATCTACTGTATGTCTTAATGCTCTTATATGTGACGGGGTGACTTCCATGAAACTAATATTTTATATCTTCCCAACAGACGAGCTGACAGGAAACCTAACACTCTTACAACCACAACATTGCAACATCCTCCACTGAATGCATACGTTTAGCTGCCTTTGCAGTGTGCGAAAAAGTACACGTCCCACCGTCCGGGACGTGTTATTTACAATATCGGACAAGTAGATCTTTCAATTGACTTGTCCGGCGGACAAGTGACGTTTTTCGCCCGGATTTATTGTTATATTATTGATAGATTCAGTTTACAAAAGGCAGAACTCATTCGCAAATTGGACGTGTCCGCCATTGTTCGTTTAGAAATGTTAGTTTCGGTTCTGTTTGTCGATTCCTAATGAAATGCATCTCGCCGCTTTCTGTGCAGGGGCGGGGCGGGAAGTGTAGCACAGTGGCAGGGTTGGGAAGCAAAACTCGGTTCCGAGTAGGAACAAATAACAATTGTCCGTTCCCGGGATTGATAAGAGTTGTGAGGACAGGAGGCGAAGCCGAGCCCCGCGGACCGCAGCTCCCTCTCTCTGCTCCGGATCAGCTGATCGCTGCATGGTGCAGCTCAGCGTCTCTCTCTCTCTTTCTCTCTCTCTCTCTCTCTCTCTTTCTACACACAGCGGATTCACTGCCCGTTTAACAGCCTCATCTTTGTCAAACTTTCTTATGTTCTTTCTCTAACACGTAATGAAGGTTATTAGGACTTTTAGCTCCTTTGTTGTTAATATTGACCGCCATTTCCTTTATGAAGTGAAGCAGCCTCCCTGTGTCCTTGCGCTGTAATCATATCCCCGGACCCCCATACTCGGAGGAGCACAGGGATGTCAGTATTGTTTATAAGGCAGGGTATAGAAATTATTGAAATTAAAATACTATCTATTTACTTTTACAAACAGTGAACAGCTGGGCAGCTGCAGCATGTGTATTGCAGGACATGTGTAAGCGTCTTTGAGTTTTAGAAAAGCGCTAGGCCTATAGGCTATAAATATAATGTATTATTATTATTATTATTATTAGGCCTATGTGTTGGACATGTGTGGTTGGACTCTGTCTCACAGGCAGGTTGCAGCATGTGTGTTGCAGGACATGTGTTGGACACACAGATTGTGTGGTTGGACTCTGTCTCACAGGCAGGTTGCAGTGTAACATCAGAGGAGACTGGGCCAATTGTACATTCTTAAACTGCACCACTTAGAACTAACAAAACAATGCAGAGATTATGTTTATATAATTGTATTCAATAACCGTAATAAATTTAACAGTATGAACTGATTTGTAAATAGGAATACAGATTTGACTTAATGTTTTCATAAATATATTTTTCTCCCAGTTTGTCATGGGACTTATTTTTACCCTCTCAAAGAACCGGAATCGAGAACCGAAAATAACTGGAATCGAAAAGCAGAACCGGAATCGTTAAAATCTAAACGATACCCAGCCCTATGTGTGATGCAGTAAAATGTTACCGCTCACTCACGTGAGCGGTGTCGTAAAAACCGTGGGAAAATGTGAAATACGATGGCGAAGAAGAAGATTCCAGTGGCCCCAATTTGTGTCCATTCTGGACAAGTGAAAATGTATTCGGACAAGTAAATTGCCAAACTCACTTGTCCATGGACAAGTACTCTCTAAAAACTTTTTCTCACACTGCTTTGGCTTCTTCCACTGACAGGGGGTGTCAGTGCAGCTGAAATTGTGGATGGCAAAGATGGCTCATGCAGCCGCATGACTGCATTTCCATTCTCCACATGGGCATTCACATTTTGTGGAGAGAATTCCCTCTTCTCCTGTAGATACCTGTGGTGGTGGGATTGTTTTATTATTTAAAATATATTTACATTTGTAATGCCTTCCCAATTATCCCTTTAATTGTTTGGTTAGTATTGGTGGAATCTCTTCCTTAAATTTGGCTACAGCACTAACAGATAGGTTTCTGCTGCAGGAGCTTTGGACTAATGCTTTGTAGTCTAGTAATAGTACTTCAAAAGTTACTCAGAAATGGTCGGATAAAGCAGGATTATGCGGTTCGACTAATAGTTGCTCAATTTCAATACCATAAGTCAGAACAAGGTCGAGAGTGTGATTATAGCAGTTGGTTGGTTTATTTACACTCTGACAGAAAGCAACAGAATCTAATATAGAGTTAAATGTAACAGTAAGGCTATTTTTATCATCGTCAACATGAATATTAAAGTCACCTACGATAATTACGTTATCTGTTTTAAGTACCAAGGTTGATAAAAACTCAGAGAATTCTGAATTTTTGTTTAGTATTGATCAGTAAACTTGAGTCAAAGATTAGTGCAACTCCACCTCCTCGGCCCGTGCCTCGGGCAATATGAGTATTGATATGGCTGGGTGGAGTGGCCTCATTTATGCTGACATATTCTTCATGTCTCAACCAAGTTTCAGTGAGACAGCATATATCAATATTATAATCTGATATTAAATCATTTACCAATATTGCTTTAGATGCTAGAGATCTTATGTTTAAGAGACCACATTTAATCTTCCTGTTTTGTTGCACTGTAGTAGTTGTTACATTTACTTTTATTAGGTTATTATGTATGACACCTCTATTAGGTTTTACCTTAAATTGTCCTTGGGCAGACACACACACCGTTAATATTGGGTATTTTATTGGGTTCGGGATTCCTATGGATGACTGCCTAGGAGAGAGCGCAGAGAAGCGTGTAAGACTGCGACTCCGCCTAATGGTCTCAACTCCAGTTTGTCATGGATTAAGTCCACAAAGCCCTGAAATGTTTGCCGAAATGAGATTTGCACCTTCCAAAGTAGGATGAATGCCGTCTCTCTTAATCAGACCAGGTTTTCCCCAGAAGGCTGTCCAATTATTTACGAAGCCCACATTGTTTGCTTGGCACCACCAAGACAACCAGCGCTGAAATGATGACATGCGGCTATACATGTCATCCTTGATCAGATTGGGGAGGGGACCTGAGAAGATTACGGTGTCCGACATTGTTTTAGCATAACTACACACCGACGCCACATTACGTTTGGTGCATTCTGATTGGCGTAAACGAACATCATTACCACCGACGAGAATAACAATCCTACGGTATTTACGTTTATTTTTAGCCAGCAGTTTAAGATGCGCCTCAACGTCGCCCGCTCTGGCCCCCGGAATGCATGTGACTGTGGAGGCTTCGGTCTCTAAATTCACGTGTCTCATAATAGAGCTACCAATAACCAGAGTTGGCTTCTCAGTGGGTGTCTCGCTGAGTGGGGAATATCTGTTAGATACGTGAACGGGTTGGTGGGGACCTGCGGGTTTCGCGTTATGCCCCTTCTGAACAGTCACCCAATCTCCCTGCTGCTCGGGAGTTGCCGGGGGACGGCTAAGAGGAGCTACCTTTTTGCACCGGCTAACATGGGCTTTACTGTAGCTGAGTTATTTTCTAAGATGCGGAGCCGGGCTTCTATGGCTATGATTCCCGCCTCCAACCTAACAACTATACTACATTTAACACATGTATCGGTACCAGTAAAGGAGGTAGGGAAGTAACCAAACATGAGACAGTTAGAGCAGGAAATAGCACCCGAGGGTGGGGAAAGAGCCATGGCTAGCTATCAAGCTAAAGTAGCTAACGTTAGCAAACCCGAAAAGAGTGTAGGCAACTGTGGAGTTAAAGTCGCTAAGAGAAGGAGAGTTGTGAGTGCTTAAGGTGGTGTTATCTCTGAAAGTTCTCCACATCCCGGGACTGGAGAACAGGGGGGGGGGGGGCCCGACCTCATGTCGAGGGCCGGCCCCCTGCCACGCGAGTGGGCGCCTCACCCGGAGGTGGTGAAGCGGATCTGGGCCCAGTTCGGGAGGGCAGAGGTGGACCTGTTCGCCAGCCGGCACAACAGCCACTGTGCCCTGTGGTTCTCCATGGCCCTGAGCGACGACCCGCCCTTGGGGTGGGCGCGTTCGCACACGAGCCATGGCCAAGAAAGCTGCTCTACACCTTTCCACCGCTGCGTCTCATTCTCCCTCTCCTGGGGAGAGTGAGGCGAGAATGTCTGTCAGTCATCCTAGTGGTTCCGGATCGCGTCGGGGCCCCGTGGTTCTCAGAGATGACACAGATGAAGGTGGGCCAGCCCTGGGCAATTCCCCAGTTCTGGGGGGGAATGTCTCAAGAGGCAGGTGCAATCGGGGCGTTACCCACTCTGGGCCAACCTCTCCAGGCTTGGCTCCTGAGAAGGACAGGCTGAGACAGGGTGGATTGTCTCACAGTGTTATTCAGTCTATCCAGGCAGCTAGAGCGGGATCCACAGCCTGTTACAGGCCAAAGTGGCTGGGATTCCAGCGATGGTGTGAGGAGCGGATAATAGAGCCCCTATTTGTGAGTTTGGCTCTATTTTATCCTACTTACAGTTACTGGTGGACAGAGGGCTTGCTCATTCCACAGTGAAAGTGTATGCAGCAGCCATCTCGTCCTGCCATTAGAGATTTGACGGCAGGTCAGCCTTTTGTCAGCCACTGATGTTGCGGTTTTTACAGGGGGTCAGGAGGCTGCGCCCAGTAGTGCTCGCCTCCGCCCCGCAGTGGGACCTGCCGCTGGTGCTCGAGGCTTTGGTCACAGAACCATTTGAGCCTCTGGAGCTCTCCTTCCTGAAAGCACTGTCGTGGAAGACAGCATTGCTACTTGCCTTAACGTCAGCCAAGAGAGTGTCCGAGTTAACCGCTCTGTCGGTGCACCCGAGTTGCTTATTGATCCGGGGTGACCAGAGCGGGGCGAAACTCAGACCGAACCCCTCCTTTGTGCCCAAGAGCCTAAGGAGTGTGTTCAGGTCGAGGGCTATTCAGTTAGGGGGCTTTAGTCTTCCACCCCATAGTGGGGCCAGGGAAGCTTTAATTTGGCAATAATCAATTGAAGAGTCAGTGCACCATCATAAAGTAAATTTTTGCTTTAAAATGTTCATGATCTTGGCCTGTAAATTCCTTTTAAAAAATTTGAATGTTCTTCTGAAAGTTTGTTAAAGGGGATGTTAAGAATGAATAGTCTCAAAAGCTTCCAAAATTAGGTTTGACTCACCGTTGGTTGTGTATGTTTTTCCTTGCAATAAAGCTGTTGATTTCATTTTCACGAACTGAGAACATTAATTCTGCTACTCCAACATCTTCCCCTCCATGATCTCCTCTCACTCTGAAAAACAAATCATCAATTATATGGTTCAAAAAAATTATTCCACAATTAAAATATATGTAGTATATAATATATACTACACTACAGTATACTCCCAATGTAGTGCCATACAAATTGAGGAGAGGCCCACAGTTTTAAACCCCTACTGTACATAATCTATACATACAAGTAAATTTATAATATAACACATTATCGACTTGATCAATTAGTATTCATTGCAACATAAATCAACTGACAAATGACATGAAACGGTAAGAAAACTAGACACCTCAGAATGATTTACATGAATACTATAAAAAGAGAATGTTTCAATGTTAAATCACAGCCTCAAAGTTAACATATGATGGGTGGAATAGGCAGTATTCAGTCAGCAAAAAATGTGAAATTACGACTTTTATAATTTAATTTCCAGTATACAAAGCCTGCTTCCCCTCACGAATGAAAAAGAGTAGGTTACTACCCCCTATTTGTACAGAAAATAATCTGAAGCCTAATACAAAAATTAAAAAACACCACTCTTGTTTAGCAACATTACCTTTCTTGAATAGCCATCTATTCCTCCAAAGATGACAAAGTTGTATCCAATTTTAAACAAATAAGAAAGAAAAGATTAACTCTCAAACACAATACAAAACATCCACAGAAGCATAGATCTCACATAGAATATTTATGTGGATGAAAGCAAAACCAAATTTGTTCATGCTACGTTATGCTATGTTTAAATATTATTTAAAAAACACAAGATATATAAAACTAGAAATTAAAAAGAATAAAATGAACACTTCACATACAGATAGCATGCAAACAACCCTGATTAGCTTGTGATTTGTGTCAACAGGGCCGTCCCTGGCCAACTTGGGGCCCCAAGCGACATTGTGAGATGACAGCTGCTGTGCCAACTGTGTGTTGATGCTTCGCAGGTGGCGAAAAAAAATCTCCAGGTTCACTTTGAAATCTATAAAGAGAGACTTGGCCTTTATAATTTGGAATTGAAAAACGCACAACAGTCTTTCTTCTCTGACATCATTACCAAAAACAAAAACAACACATGTGAATTGTTTGCTACCGTCGACAGACTAACTAACCCCCCAGTGTCAGTAGCCTCTGAATTTCTATCCACCAGGGCGTGCAATGATTTTGTCTCCTTCTTCACTGACAACATTCAGAAAATCAGACAAGCAGTCAGTGCCTCTGCATCAGGTACAGCAAATGTGTTGTCCCTGTCCACCTAATATCAATTCAGACATCATGACACAATTCCATCAGATTAATGATAAAAACCTAGAGGACATTATTCAACTTCTGAAATCCTCCTCCTGCTGCGTTGATATTATTACAACAGACAAAGATGTTTTTCCTTGCATGGCCTCAGATCTACTTCATATAGTAAACAAATCTCTTCACTCAGGTATTTTTCCACAGGCCCTGAAAACTGCAGTCATTAAACCGCTCTTAAAAAAGAATAATCTAGATGCTTCAGTAATGAACAATTACAGGCCCATATCAAACCTGCCATTTCTAGGCAAAATCATTGAAAAAGTTTTTTTTCAACAGTTGAGTAACTTCTTGCATTTAAATAACTGTTTCGATGTGTTCCAGTCAGGCTTTCGTCCAAACCACAGCACTGAGACTGCTCTTGTGAAGGTCTTCAATGACATCCACTTAAACAGAGACAGTGGCAGAACTTCAGAGTTAGTATTATTAGATCTGAGTGCTGCGTTTGACACTGTTGACCACAACATATTACTAGACCGACTGGAAAACTGGTTGGGACTTTCGGAAACAGTTCTAAATTGGTTTGAATCCTACTTAAAGGACAGAAACAACTTTGTTTCTTTAGGTAAATACACATCTGAGTGGACAAATATGACATGTGGGGTACCTCAAGGCTCCATCTTGGGGCCTCTTCTCTTTAACGTCTACATGCTACCACTGGCTCAGATAATGAAAAACAACAAAATAAGTTACCATAGCTATGCAGATGACACACAAATATACGTAACAATTTCACCAGGAGACTATGCTCCAATCCAAACACTGAGTAAGTGCATTGAACAAATCAATGACTGGATGTGTCAGAACTTTCTCCAATTAAACAAAGATAAAACTGAGGTAATGGTTTTTGGAGCCAAGGCAGAACGTATAAAAGTTAGCGCTGAGCTTCAGTCTGCAATGTTCAAAACAACAGATAAAGCCAGAAATCTAGCTGTAGTCATGGACTCTGACCTGAGTTTCAACAGTCACATTGAAACAGTTACTAAATCAGCCTACTATCACCAAAAGAACATATCTAGGATTAAAAGACTAAGCAGGATTTTGGAAAAACTTGTCCATGCTTTTATCTTCAGTAGATTGGACTACTGTAATGGTGTCTTCACAGGTCTCACTGAAACATCTATTAGAAAGCTGCAGCTGATTCAGAACGCTGCTGCTCTAGTCCTTACTAACACTAAGAAAGTGGATCACATCACTCCTGTTCTGAAGTCTTTACACTGGCTTCCTGTGTGTCAAAGAATATATTTTAAAATACTGCTGCTTGCTTATAAAGCTTTGAATGGTTTAGGCCCAAAATACATTTCTGACCTCCTGCTAAATTATGAACCATCCAGATCTCTCAGGTCTTCAGGGACTGGTCAGCTTTCTGTCCCCGGAGTCAGAACTAAACATGGTAAAGCAGCGTTCAGTTATTATGCTCTAAATATCTGGAACAAACTCCCAGAAACCTGCAGGTCTGCTGCAACTCTGACTACTTTTAAATCCAGGCTGAAGACTTTTCTTTTTGTCGCTGCTTTTAATTGAACTATTCATATCTTAGACTGCACTGTAACTTTTATCCATGTGTTTTTTTTTCTTTTAATGTTTATTTTATTAACTTTTCTTTTTAATGACTGATTTTAAATGCCATTTTCTTAATGTCTTTCATTTTTTGTAAAGCACTTTGAATTGCCTTGTGTTGAAAAGTGCAATATAAATAAACTTGCCTTGCCTTGGCTTATGATAGCCAGGCCACTTAAGCGTTCTTGTGCCATTGACGTCTTCATAAGCTTCAGTTTGGAAAAGCTTCTCTCAGCAGAAGCAACTGTAACAGGAAGAGTTACTGCAATGCGGAGGGCAATCCAGAGATTGCCCACCGCAGATGCCGGTATCTGTGGAGAGACACCTTAGATCTGACATCTTGTTAGAGAGGGCTGAAATAAGTCTCTTCTGGAATGGATTTAAGGAGAGGACAGTATCAACAATGGTTGCATCGGTAGATATAGGAAGGCTGGATGATTGAGAGAGAATATAATGCCTTGCCTGTAAATATAAAAGAAAATCAGATTTGGGAAGATTACATTTCCTGTTTAATGTTTTAAGGATGTGACGCTACTCAGCCAGTCAAATTGGTGCATTCAGCACGATAGATTCAAACCATTCAAACACACACACACAGAGACGAGACAAGAGGAGAGAAACAGTCGGAGTAATTTCAAATGGCGGAAGGTAGACAGCGAAAACAGAGCATTTAGTGACATTTTCTCTTTCTGGACCTCTTTGAAATGCAATTGAATACCCCTGCATTATAGCAACAACAACAATCATAATAATAATAATAATGATAGCAATGATAATTGGGAGGGGAGGCGCGGCTTTCCTTATGTTCTCTGAAGGGAGGCTCACCTTCCCACAATTTGAAAACCCCTGGTTTAAGATATCCTTCTGTTGGGTGGTTTCTTCATTTTCGAATTCATCATTGTTTCAAAGGTTTGTATTTATTTTGAACTTTTGTAGTTTGAAAATATAAAAAATAGCAAATACAGCTTCCAGGTGAATGAAGAGTAAATATTTGTATTCCACCACTAATTCTCCCCATGTACAATATTCAGCACATAAAGATGCAGAGTGCCAATGTTTACAAAATAAGAAAAAGATTAATAAATACAATAAAAAAATACTTCTCTAGTAATCTAATTCCAATGTATCAAAGTTTGAATATGACCATCTATCCAATGTTTTCACCTCATGTTTACACTATGAAAATAATTCTGTGGAGCCATTTTCACCACTAGATGGAGCTGCAGGCCTCCATATCGACACCTCAGATGAATAAACTAGAAGCTAATGGTTACCAACACACACCACCATGACTGCAGGCTAGGGGTACTATCAGAGACCACAGGGGGGGCACCAGAGGGAAGACCCATCCTCAGGAACAGCGTACTCTGAGAAACTCAGCACAGGGTTAGGCTTCTTCTGCACAAGTGAACATGTGTGGTATGCTTTAGACAGAGAAGAGCACGACGCAAAAATAATCCCAAGTGTTCCTCTGGAGAACATGTCCAAAGCACATTTCCTCTTTAGGTTCCCTCTAGTCCGTATGTCTCTTATTATTCCTCCACTGTGAGGTTTAAGCTTCATTTGGCAGAATAATATTATTTTCATGTTCCACCCTCAGGAACATTTCTCAGAGCTCATCTTTAATCAGGATATCACAACTAGCTTGCAGCCAATCAGTTAGAAACTTGAGAAAACACTTTTGGTGGATAAATAAGGCTGTGGCTCACTGGGTAGTGTGCTGGACTTCGAATCAGGGGTTAGGAAGTCCGAGTCCCACTGCAGTCAGCATGTCGTTGTATCCCTGGGCAAGACACTTCACCCCACCTTCTGTGGGGATTGTCCACAGCACTGAATGTATGTAAGTCGCTTTGGATAAAAGCGTCTAACAAATGAGATGTAATAATAAAAATGATATCACACACAAATTATTATACAAAGCATATGTCACAAAACACATCTGGGGGGTCCTAAAGCTGGAGTGGGTAATGTGTTTTCTAAACAGTTTCTGTTTCAAATTATTACATTCTGACAGCAATCAATAACTAAAATGCTCTGATAAAAAGGAGTACAATATATGTCTGTCTGTAATGAGGATGCCTTTGTGTCGGCCTCCCTGCGCTCTCAGCATTCAAGGCGTTCACAGGAATCTTCCATTAGCTGTTAGCTTGATGGCTAACAATAGCCTTGTTAGCTTCATAATGAAGATTTAAGGGCAGTATCTTTGGAGGGAGTCCCGAAGCCTGATCTACGAAGCTGGTTCAACCTAACCTGGATATTTTTGAGTTAGCCGGTTGGCCTAATCCAAAACATACGCGCTCTCGCTAAACTGTACTATGAAGCGGGTTATCAAGTGGATCGCTCAAGCCAGCCGTGTCGTATCTAGTTAGGTGCGCGTTCACATGAAAGGGGTGGTATTTGGAGCATTCGACCAATCACAAACATGGAGAAGCGTACTGACAGCGCAGCGTCATACTTCCTGAAAAGTCAACTATAATATTAGACAAATATGAAGAAGTTCAACTTTAAACATCCATGACTTAAACACTTTATCCAGGATAAAAGCCACATAGCTGCACCTGCAAGGTGAATACAGCTGGTAAAAGAAAAAGTGTTTGAATGCGTACATTAACAGGTTTATGATATCGCTGCCCCGTCTAAGACACGAGTGGATCTGACTTTAATTACATTAGTCTCGAGTGTTTCGTCAACTTAATGTGTTGCTTAAAATAATACTTCTGCATACAGTAGGTGACGGCTGGTCATGCTCAGGTGCCAACATGTATCTGAAGGAAATCCTAACATGAGGGGTGTCTACTATATTATGTGTTTGTTTATGGGGAATTAAAATATGAGCTTATTTTTGGGATAAGATAACTCTAACCTACATCGTTTTGTATTTCTAAATTGGCAATTTTACCCTTTCGAACCTCTACTGTATATAAGATAGTAAAATATTAGGGCCGGGACTTTAACGCGTTAATTAAGATTAATTAATTACACAAAAATTAACGCGTTAAAATTTTTTACGCATTTTAATCGCACTTATTTTTGCACCGCGGAACGTTTCTCACTTGATGAGTTTTAGGCGTACCGATTATACTGGAGCACCAACTAACGTGCATGACTTCAGACAACAACAAACCACAGTGAATAAACATGAACAAAGAAGCAGATGAGACCGCTTTGGTTGGCCCCGTGGATGGGAAATTTTGTTTTAAAAAACGGACGGATGGAAGCGTGGATAAGAGCACTGTTGTGTGCAAATTATGCAAAAAACAATTTGCATATCACCGCAGCACATCAAGCCTGAAGTATCACCTAAATGCTAAACATATAGCAGCTAGCGTGGACGTTAGCCAGACACCGAGTACAAGGAGGACCCACACCCAACCCACACTCAACCAGATGACTGGTTTCAGGGCAAGGGTAACTAAGTCCACGTCGGAACAAATAACCAACTCCCTGGCTCACTGGATTGCAGTCGATTGTAGACCACTTGGAGTGGTAGAAGATAAGGGGCTGCAAAAGGTACTACAAATCGCATCGTCGGACACAACGTATGAGCTGCCATGCAGAAAGACGGTGACGAAAAGAATCCAGCAGCTGTATGACAATGAAAAGGAAGATAACGTGAATTTATTGGAGAAAGCCGAATGTGTTGCCCTGACTGCGGATCATTGGACCTCGGTAAGCAATTCAAATTACCTCGGTGTGACGGCACACTTTATTGACATCGAGTGACGTCTTCACTCATTTGCCTTGACCATCCAGAAGACCACTTCTAGGCACTTTGCTGAAAACGTGGCAGAAGATTTTGAGTCTGTGGCAGAGGCCTGGGAAGTCACACAAAAAGTCACCACAATCGGAACAGACAGTGCCCGAACCATGACCGCTGCAATGAGACTGCTCACATTCCAGCACATGCCGTGTGTTGCTCACGCGTTGCAAAGGACCATCACAGTTTGCCTTGCTGACAGCGGGTTCACAGGCACATTGGCAAGATGTCGTAAGATAGTGGGGCATTTTAAACACAGCCCCTCAAACACAGAGGAACTGCACAAGGAGCAAACAGAACTAGAACAAGACAAAGAGCCACTGATACAGGATGTTTCCACTAGGTGGAATTCAACACTGTTTAGGATCTCTCGTCTGCTGAAGAACCAAGAGGCTGTGAAGGCTACTCTAGCCAAACAGAAGCACAAGCTCACCATGTTGACTACAGCAGAGTGGGACAGACTGCAGAGGCTCAAGACCCTTCTTAAACCATGCAGGTAAACACCCACCAACTGTTTTATTAATGGGATTCATTCATCATTGCTGTCCCTTGAAAAACGTTGTGAATTGACTATGATAGTGCAGTATAAATTAAATTGCTTTTCCAAAATGTATTGTACTGAATATCAATATCAATATGACTATCGTAAAAAGTTGCTACTGTTTTTAATCTACTATTAATTGGTACAATAATAAATCACTTTCCTAAACTATCCACTGCAGATATGTGACTGAGCTCCTTGGGGGTGAGATTTATGTCTCGTGCTCTGTTGTGTTACCTGCTCTCCGCCACCTGACCCGCACCGTGGAGGTCTCAGATGACGACCCAGCCTATGTGGTGAGGTTCAAGGCTGCCTTTAAAAAGGACCTGTCTCAATGCCAAGATACACTCAACCATGGATGGCTCAGGTTGGCTACAGCACTCGACCCGCGCTTTAAGGTAACATGTCTTCTTTGTTTTTCTCTTTTCTTGCTTTTTGACCTCCTTTCCCCTGCCCCCCCCTCTTCTTCCCTCCCCCCTCTTTCTTTCTATGGAATAACAATATGATGGGAACCATGTATGAAAATGAATTTCACCCACCTTTTTACTCTGTAAATCTGTGATGTGACAATAAACCTGATTCTGATTCTAAGGACCTAAAGTGTCTACCAAGAGGAGAGCGAGGAGGGGTGTGGACCAGCGTTGAGGAACTGCTGCAAAAAGAACCAGACAGAGCCACTCCAGAACCCACAGAGGACCCAGCAAGGAAGAGGAGCCTCCTGCTGTTTAATTCCGACTCTGAATCAGAGGATGAAGAGGGGCCCAACGGGGCTCTGGGCCGCTACAGGGCAGAACCCACCATCAGTGAGACAGACTGCCCACTGCAGTGGTGGTCCACTCATGAGGGGGCCCATCCACAGCTTTCTGCCCTTGCCCGCAAGTATCTGGGCAGCCCTGCAACTTCTGTCCCTTGCGAGAGACTTTTCTCACTGGCAGGTAACATAGTTCAAAAGAAGAGGGCAGCCTTGAGCTCTGAAAATGTGAACAGGCTAGTTTGTCTCAGCAACTGGCTGAAAGAGAAGAAGGAGAATAAGTAGTCTTAGAGGTATCCTGAGGCCAATGGGCTTGTTACTGAAATGTTGATCAAACAGTGGCCTATGCAACAGAGAGATTTTATTTTTCATCAGGATATTGGAAGAATAGGAGGGATTGAGGTCAATCACTGGCCCTTTTTTTTATTTTATTTTAAATGGTACACTTTATGTTGAACTATTTATTATGTTGTTGGTGTAACTGGCACTTTATGTTGAACTGTTTATTATGTTGTTGGTGCAACTGGCACTTTATGTTGAACTGTTTATTATGTTGTTGGTGCAACTGGCACTTTATGTTGAACTATTTATTATGTTGTTGGTGTAACTGGCACTTTATGTTGAACTATTTATTATGTTGTTGGTGCAACTGGCACTTTATGTTGAACTGTTTATTGTTTTGGCCAAGGTTATTGAGAGAGTTGGACTGAAATTGATTCGATTTTTTTTCTAATAGTCAGGGTTTACAATGTTCTGAATGGACTTGAAAGTATTGTGTTTTACCTAAATATGCTATTGCTACACTTTATGGCAAAAATTGCACTTTTCTGTTGGTCTTGGTTAAGTACCACCTTGAAAAAAAATAAACAATGTTTTGTTGCTTAAGCTTATGTATTCAGTCATTATTCAACGGTATACTAAAATCCATGTGAAAAAAATTGCTTCTCACTGTTCTCAGGTCAAATATTTAAAATGCTATACAAATAATATGTATTTATATGCGATTAAAAATGCGATTAATTTCGATTAATTAATTACAAAGCCTCTAATTAATTAGATAAGACATTTTAATCGAGTCCCGGCCCTATAAAATACATAAGGGAAATCATTTATATTGAAAAAGCCAAATCATTTTTACATAATTTAATAACAGGTGAACTGCATTTATATAACTGGATAATATTACAAAGATACATCTTCTGACTTCTTGAACTTTGCCAGGTTGCACAAATCCTGCTTTGATTCATTCTTGGACATCAGTCTCCTGCTGGTCTCCTGAGCTCTGATCCCTCCATCCCTCTTTTCCTGTGAGAAGTACTTAGCAGAAGCCTCGGTCACCATTTTAACAACCCTCTCAATGCTTTGAGTATGGCAAGGCCAGTTGAGTACCTCCATGGGGGTTTTGATGGCGTCTTTCACCTCTGAGGTGCTTAGTAAGCAGGTGAGAGGTGACTCAATCTCCAACACAACCAGCCTTGCAGGAAGCACTCCATCCCTGAATGCACAGACAATTTTATAGCCATAGTGTTGATCAGTTGACAGATCTTGAATGACCTTGTCAGGCAGCTTGATCAGTGGAGGGCCAACAAAGATCCGGGTGAAGTTAGGATTGATATCCAAGTCTGTAACGGAATCAAGGAGCTTTCCAATTGGCCCAGATAATTTGTTGTCTGACAGAGTAGGGCCATCAAGGCCAACAATGAGATGGCACAGGGGAAGTTCACCAGTGTGCAGATTGCACACCAACCACACCAGCTTTCTCCCCAGGTGCAGCTCCTGCTTTCGCATTACCCCAGCTTTCACACCAGTGTTGACATTAGTTGAGTCTCCTCCAATGGCCGATAAGGTCTTATCAAAACCCCTTTCTTTCAGCCAGGCAAACAGGACCTTAGCAATCTGCTCAGCATGTGAGTCCTCTTTAGTTGCTTTCTCTGGGGTAAAGTGGAACAGATAGTTGCTGCCAGGCTCACCAGCAACACTATAGTTTTCTTCTTTGATCTTTGCAGGAAAAGATTGTTCACTGCCCTCAGCTTCCATTATCACATTTGTCAGGTCAATCCGCCCATCAAAGAGGATGCAGGAGATCCCCCCCATCTCCCTGCACTTCTCCTCAAACTCTTCTCCCAGCTCTCTCATCAACTTTTCCTGTGCTCTCTTGACCTTGTTCTTATCAATCACTTTACTTGTGTTGTCTTCTGTGATGATTCCTGCATCAATCAGAGCTGCAGTTGCTATTGCTGCAGTTGGTCTTAGCCCTATGCCATACCTTACACTGGCAAGGGCAACATTTGGAATATCATTATAGTTGTTCTGTCCTTTTGTTGAAGCTGCAGGCTCAGTTTCAGGGAAGAGCTCTACTTCACGGACAAACTCATCTTCAGCACCACTCTCAAACTCCAGATCCTCATCACCATCTGCCAAAAACCTCTTAACATCCTTCCTGGCTGCCTTGTCTGCTGCTGCAACATTTTCCTCCTTGCTCCTTCTCCTTTCCTCAGCCAAGTTTTCCATCCCCTGCCTTTCCAATGTCCTCACCTGTCTCTTGTGCTCCTGCAGATCAGGGGCCCCCATTTGGTTGGGTCCTTTACTTCCAACCTTCTCTTTCTGTCCCTTGATGTATGCAAGATCTTTTAAAGGAATCCTTTTCTCTCTGCTGCAGGACAAGTTAATGTGGGCTTGGATCACACAGCCATCACAGCCTCCCTCTCACAACTGGTAATCTGACACTTGCAAGTCAAAATATCAAATAATTGGTCTAACTTGACACTGAACCTCTCTTTGGCATCAAGTTTGCCCTTCCCAAGGGAACACTTCACTGCCTGATTCCAGACCTCCTTGAGCTTGGACATGATGGTCACCTTTTCATTTATAACAGGTGGTTTGAAAAAAGCATTCACTTTGCTCCACTGACCAATCAGACAAGGGAAGATATCACCCACCTATTACTTTGATCCCTCAAGTAGATGCCATACCTCAGGATATCCCTCACAGTTGGCAGTTCAGACACCAACAGCTCTCGCCCAGTGCCAACAAGATTACTACATGAGAAGTCGATGTTGCCCTTGTTTTGACTTGACCCATTTCAACTAGTTCACACTGAAAACACTGATACACTGAAGTAAGTTTCATTTCCTTTACATTTCACATCAGACAGGAAGCCCTGACTTCAAAATGAAAGACCCCCAACTTAGTCTCTTTTTTCCAGAAGAATAGCAAATAATCGAAAAATAGATAATATTCAACTGCAAATTGATGTAGGTTAGGATTGTCAGAATTTAAAAATATCTTCAGATGTATGTTCTACACGTCAAAATACGTTATAGGAACACCCCTCTCGATCGATTTACGAAAAAAAATAGTATGGCCCGCCCTGACACTGTGAGTGTTGCACCGCCAGATACGGCTCAGCTGACTCAGATAAGGATGATATATGATGAAACATTATGATGTGATATGCCGCGGACTGTACTTATTGTTACTCTGATCCGGTTACTTATGTTGTGGCAGATATTTAAGTAAGCTTTCTTAACGCTAATGTTATAATAGTCAGATTGCTCTGAAGATGGGAGGTGATATTCTATTAATGTTCACGTTCACACAGTCGGTGATTTTTGCCGGCCGTCTTTCCTGCAACGGCCGCTTTTCTGTATTTCCTTTCTCCTGTAATATGACTTGATCGCTTTAAACTCCGCACACTGAGCTCTGATTGGTAAGCAGGCAGTGCTTTCACTGGGTTGAGCTCTTAGCCTGCAACCTAACCTGGTCCCGACCAGGTTAGCCACACAGCATAAGTTACCATGGAGATCTAGCCTGCTAAAAAGAGAACCAGCTTCGTAGGACCGGAAACCCCGAACTTTCCCTGAAGTTAGCCGGCCAAGCGAAAATCCTGCTTCGTAGTATAACCCCCTGATGGGACGGGCTTTCAGTGTTGCTAATTTGACGACTTTCCGGCTGGATTTAGGGTTCAGAGCTAATGCTGCTAGCTACTTTCATATGATCATTTTTTAAATCCAATTTTAAAAAGTTAAGGAAACATATTAAGCTAATGGTTTGTGAGAGGTACAAATATTATGAATGATTATGCTTGTAACTATGAATATCCAAACTTGACTTAGTGCTGGACGACAGATTACCAACCATTTCCATCCAAGTCACATTTTGCAAATGACACGTTTTATGGGAATATAATTTTGGTGCAGTGTTCATTAGCTTACACTGCTTCTGTTTGTTGCATGCATAAAAAGATAAGCCTACAATAGCTAATCTGTGCGTGTGTGTGTGTATGTGTGTGTGTGTGCGTGTGTGTGTGCGTGTGTGTGTGTGTGTGTGTGTGTGTGTGTGTGTGTGTGTGTGTGTGTGTGTGTGTGTGTGTGTGTGTGTGTGTGTGTGTGTGTGTGTGTGTGTGTGTGTGTGTGGGTTCAATGACTTGATCTACGGCAAGTTGAAGTGAACATGAGAAGGGTCAGTAATCCAGCGTCTCAGCTTTCCTGTTAATCGCTCATGAAGGAAGTGTTCAGAGGTTCCCACACACACAGGACAATGAGAGCAGTCTGTGCTGCTGCATGCTGCGAGCGCTACCTTCCTCCATCCATGCAGCCATCGATGCATCTCTGTTCCATAATTCATCCTTCTTTCATTCCTCTACTTAGCTCATCTCTCTCTCTCCCTGTAAGACATTCTGTTGTAGTTTCTTGCTGGGGCTAGTGTTGGTTCAGAGCTGGTTCCACGAGCAAACTTTCTAAGAACCCACCCACTAATGCGTTTCACATTATGATGTCAACGTTTATGTTACCCAGCAAGCTACAGTTTTGCAGCTGTGTTCATGTTGCTCTTATTCTCACATACGCCGTTCGTTCCGTCATAACGTTTCTTAAAGCAGGAGGTTTAGCTGTTTAGATTAAGATTTTTTAAATGTTTCAGTTTTAACTGACAGTGTTTGGCAGCATATTACCGTATACTAACCTTGAAATGGGCATTCACATGTAAATATTTTGTATTAATTAATTGATTGCTATTTTTTTTACATTAAACCCATGCATATAACACTGTTATTACACACAATATTACACATTAACACACCCCTATTACACCCCTGTTACAGTGTTATTGAACCTGTATTGGACCAATATCATAACATACACCCATCTTACACCCTCACTATACCCATATTCATCACATGTAACACCATTTTATACCATAATAACACTGTTAATACACCAATTTTACACTGTTAATACACCCATATTATACCCATGTTACACTGTTATTACAGGGATATTACATTGTTATTATACCCACTTTACACCCACTTAACACACATATTACACATTACACCTATTCTACACATGGACACAGCCTGTCCAATGATTATCTCCCAGGATATACTGAAACCATTTAGGGGTTAAGGATTGTCTAATGTTAAGTGTCTATGTCTTACATAGATGATGTTAAACTGGCCACCGATGCCATGCTGAATAATCAAACACTGAAATTAGAGCTGAGAAACGTAACAATACTTTTTGGCATGTTGAACAGAAGAATGGAAGAACAAGTAGTTGGAATGCTGTATCAGTATTTCGCAGACTTTATGACAAGTTCCGCCCGTTGTGAAGTTTATGCAAGTGGGGCAGTCACGCGTCCTAAAAGCCGGAAGTAAACTGCGCTGTCTTGCACCCGTCTCCGGTCCCAAGATACGTCACCGTAAAGAGTCCCCGGGGAAACGGCGAACCCTCTTTTATTGTTCCGGATGGGGTTAAAGAGCAGGATGGAGGCAGGGATGGTTTTATATCGTGTACATTGATGTTGTTGGTTTATATTATTTTTCTTTTCATACATTAATTGAATTAATTGATGTTTGTTATTTTCCAGTAATTTTTATTTTTCTTTAACTGGTTTTCATTATCTGAGCTAACCATCTGTGCACATACCACCCCTTTTGAAGGTGTGGTCCAATTGTTGGGCCTATAAAAGGTGGCATGTTAGGCTCATTGGGAGAGGGGATAGTGCTGGAGACAGTCATATGGGGACATTGATGCTGTTAACCATGTACCAATGATGAATAGATTCCCACACCGGGTTGTATCTGGACGTTCTGCCTCTGTCTCCTTGGTCGGGCTGCTCATTTGTCAGCTTCAAAAAGTTTCTTCTTTTTTTTTTTTTTTACAGTGTACTGATATCTGTATATTTATCTTCAGTGTGCTTCAACAAGTGGCTTCAACAAACAGAAATGCAGCCCAGATTGGGAACAGCTGGAAGCTACACAACAGAAAAATGATGGATGTTGTATTTCTTATTATACATATTGTTACTGTCCCTCGAAAAAAAGAAGAGTTATTACATCACAGCGTATACTTCAGCGGAATATCAAAACAACGGCCCGGGGTTCAAAACGCATCAATGACAGCGACCCTCTACCACTCAGAACAACAACATTTATATAAACACCTATCATGACAGGGCACCCACAGCCAAGTAACAATTACAAATGAATGAAGTGGGCACGGCGGCCCACATTGAAAATGACTACCTTTGATGATCAAATCACTGAAACACAAAGTCCATCCTCCTGTCCTTTTGGATGAAGCACTTGATGGCGGGTCATGCAGCTGATCCTTTGCCACTCCAGTTGGTTCATGTTAATTTACAAACTCTTCGACTAGAACCCTAGTTATATTTAAAAATAAT
The DNA here is from genome assembly GCF_949606895.1 of Notothenia rossii. Classification (NCBI taxonomy): domain Eukaryota; kingdom Metazoa; phylum Chordata; class Actinopteri; order Perciformes; family Nototheniidae; genus Notothenia; species Notothenia rossii. Next base: position 47,959,352 of record NC_136904.1, read on the forward strand.
TTAGAAGGCCTCACAAAATACTTTAATGTACATTTTAATTTAAATTTGGAGCAATGTGTGTATAACAAAATACATCGTCATAAACAATACCGGAAACAGACGTAGGAAAGATCCTCAGCTCGGTGATTTGGATGTTTTAGCCGCAATGCATGTTGGGATATGGTGTTTACGCGATGTGAAATCCGAAAACATTAAAAAAAATAATAATAATACTTTATTCTGAGTGTGCTTGCTTTTCTCTTTAAAAGTCATCACATAACAGCATTGTAATACACGGTTCGGATGCATTAAATATTACACATCTGCCGTAGTTCTTTATTTATAGAGCACTGATGAGAAGACTTCTGGACAAACTTGAATAAAGTGCCGCCGAAACTGAATATGCAACGTGGATCATAAATATATCAACAATTAAACAACATCTTACATTTATTTTCACACAATACGTCTCCTTGCAGTATCAATAGTAATTCGGCTGACTTTTATATTTAATCCAATTGGTAGATAGGCTGTATTTACATCATTACGGTGTGAAAATCAAGAAGATACTATAAGTGATCTCTACAATAAAACTGTTTAGTGCCGGACGTCCAAAGATATTAATAGGATGATGTGCAAAACAGACAAACTAATAAGGCTTTATTAAACATTAAAGAATACTTTAGGTTAAGGTCTTCTTTTAAATAAGAAAAAAACTTTGGGGGTATCTACAGATAAATATTAAGCCTGACAAAGTACTAATATATTGCTTTCCTGCAATGTTAACTATGTCGAAGCGCTTACTTTAACTGATACAATTATTCTGTATTCATGTTTTATATTTTCCATTTATTTGAATAAATGAATGAATCACTGTTTGATTATGTATCTGTTTTATCTTCTGTCAGAACAAGTATTGCTATTGTTTTACATAGTATCAGCCAGATAACAGCCAGAATTATTTCTAGAAAATGGTGAAGGTTTATTTAAGAGAAGGCTGTTCCTGTAATGAGAGTTCACATTTATGTTGAATGGTGGAATTGACTACACATCTTCAGAAACATAATTTGCTTCAGATATAACTCATAACAATATTGTAACCATTAAGAAAAGCCAACTGCATTAAAGGTAAAGGTAAAGTATTTTCCTTCCTTCAGATTAAGATGTAATTCCTGCGTCACTTTACAGCCCTGCCCACTTTGGGGGAAACCAACACAGTCATTTGAACGGCGATCAAGCCTGAAGCCACAGAGCTCTTATTTTACTGTCCTTTCTTCTTAAAAGAAGTACAGAAAAACCTACTCTGGATTGGTTTTAATGTTTAAGGTGCAATAAACCACACAGCTGCTTTTTGGCATGATACAACTATTATTTTCTTCCTCGCTCATGAGAGTAACAGCTGGCGAAATTACAGCCTGCCTACTGACCATATATCGAGCCCAATTGTCGATTTCAAATGTTTGCTCTAAAATGATATTTATAAATGACTATTATCATTATTATAAGCAAGACAATACATGTCAAATATATGTCGAAAATAATCGTATTTGGGATACGTTCATAACAAACGTAACGTGGGAGAGAACATGTTTCTAGAAGATATGTAGAAAATAAACGTATTTGTGATACGTTCATAACAAACGTAACGTGGGAGAAAATATGTTTCTAGCTAAACGTAATTGAGAATGCAGTTTAGGAACATAATTTTTAGGAGACAGGATTGTATAGTTTCATGTCTTGTTACATAAGAATAGATCATATTTGTTAGGAGTTATTATGGGAGAATTAATATTCTTTTGGTACTACTGCCTTATTAGGCCCATATTGAGCAGAGCATAGACCAAAACTCATGTACAACAACGTCCTTACTTAAAATAAATAAGCACTAATTAGAGGGTTATTGAGGAAAAACTGTCAACTAATGGCCTATTACTTGTAGAATATGGTCATGTAGAATAAGGCATTAATATAGTGTTTTATAATGACTAATAAAGAGCCAATATAATGCTCATGTATGTTAATGAACAACTAGTTGATGGTGAATGTGTGTACCTTAATATAAAGTGTTACCAAAAGTATAAAGTAGATCAATATCGAAATACTGAAGTGAAAGTAGCTACCTCCTACTGTAATTATACAATACAGAGTGTACTTTGCACCTGGGGGGGATGATATTTGTGATCGGACAGTGCTGGATAAAAACATGATTAAATGAAAGAGAGTAAAAGAAAGAGAGAAGGATAATACAAAATGATTATTTTCTGACGCTGTACACCAATCCCACAACTACTTAGCGTATTAATAATACATCATCTCTCAGAGATGGGAGGGTTACTTTAAAAAAGAATGATGTTACAATTGCTAAAAAAATACTTATGAATAAAGGGAAAATAAATATAAATAGGATGTTTGTTACTTATGGGAGAAGACAGAACAATGTGACCTTAGAAAAGAAGAAACCAAGATATTTAGGATACAAAATTCCATTTTATTGATAAGAAAAGTTGCCTTTCCTTCAGCATATTTGGGCAGTTGCATATAACACTGAAAAACATGAGCACATACTATAGTTTAAAGAAGCAGGAATAAAATCTGAGCCAACAGGAAATGCACTGTTTTAGTTTAATACACACAGTTAAGTTCACACACAATAATTTATGATCATATAGGTTCACCTGCTGAATTAAAAACAGAACAAATGAAGCAAAGAAAGTGAAAACCATAAAGCAGATTCAGGCAGTAGGCGTATAGATTCACACTTAAAGTATTAACCTACAGAAAAGTATAGCTTACAGCAGGGGTGTCAAACTCAAGGCTCACCTCATTTGATGTGCCCGCAAGAGCTTGCAAAGAATATAATATACAATACAATTGGTGTAATTGTCGAATCCCTATACTTCTGCTTTCAGACGTAGTCATTTATGAAGCTATTACCAGAACTGATAATAATCCAATGCAGAGCCAATCATGTAATATAATACATTATTTTATATATATATATATATATATATATATATATATATATATATATACATATATTTATATAGTCTTAAAGTTACAACTGGCCTTTTGAGTGCAACCATAATGCTGATGTGGCCCACGATGAAATTGAGTTTGACACCCCTGGTTTACAGTGAAGAGATAACAGCTGATCCTTTACAAAAAACACTATGCTCTTTTTAGGCTTTACAAACACTGTAATCCTGCTAGTTATACTCAATTTTAATACAAGACATAGTAATCTGATTATGTATTTTTGATGTAACTGTAAGGGAATACAGTTATCTTTTTTGTATCACGATTATGTTATCCTGTTACATGTCATCCATTACTCCCCAAGCCTGCTATTAAAAAATGCCTGCTGTGGTTAGATGTTGAATTATATTATATGGAAGGCTGTTAGGGTGGTTTTCACAACATGGATGACATAGACTGAAAGTAAATTTGATTAAAATGATATATGTTGGCATCATCACAATGTATTGTAATATTTAAGGTCACAAAATGGTACTTGTTGTGTTGCTGTGGCAGTTTATCAATTAGTAATGTAGGTTATTAAAACAATATTAATGTATTGGCTGCGGGTGGAGGAGGGCAGCAGATTAGGGGAGCTGGAGCCTCTCTGCAGATTTAACTGGGATGATGTGTAACCACATTAGTGTTCATCCTGCTAGAACATGGGATTACTGAGCATCCTGCAGCAGAGAGGGCACCTTTAAGGCTGTTGTTGAGCCAAGCTAAACAAAGCTAAACTAACTAAGCTATGGCAAGCTCATTATCTCAGAGCTATTCTTCAGTAGGCAGTGCTGGTGCTCAGGCCCCGGGCGACCTTAGGGGTCAAGGGTTAGCGTCCTCGAGCTGCTGGGTACGAGGGCTGAGGAGGGGAGTCTATACAAGATGTCTGACATTATAATCACAGTGTAAGAAGCACAATCGGTGGCAAGGCCAATGTACCCTCTGTGATTTTGATCTATAGTTCATGGTGAGGGTTAAATGGAGAGGATGACTGGCAACACAGAAGCTCTGGTAAGGAGCAGTGCTTGACCAAACTAACCCTAAAAAAAACGAATAAGTATTCTATACTTTAATATTAACTTGAGTACTAACAATCTCAACATTAAAACAGTACTCTCCACTACTAGGAAGCTAGGTAGGTACTCTTTTGGTGGTCGAGAGGTCCAACATTAGAGCACCTGCTGTATCTGTTCAGTGCAACCAAACCAACTCAGGCTGTTATATTTAAAGCCTCCATCTGAATAAGATAAGAAAGAATAAGAACACAAAACATACTTTATTAATCCCACACTCTGGTGTTTACACACTTAGGGTTGATATAACAACAGACTGAGCTACTGCCGCCAAACGTCCACATAACAGCAGGACTCATCCTCCGGGCACCAACACAGAGTTCCTCTGGCAGCACTCAGAGCCGGACACATTGTTATTATTGACCAAACTCTGACTTTCAACTTGTTTGGTGTGAATGCTGTGAAATATGTTCTTCTACGGTAAAAAATCTTTATTTGATGAGAATGCCTAGTAAGCATTCCCAACATACAGTATGTTCTTCATCCAAAACATCTCTATTTGGTTTGAATGCTGTGAAGCACTCACAATATATATTCTTCTAAGCACAAAACTCTGTATTTTTTTCATTCCGCGTAACAAACATCAAAACGTTCAGCTTGATTAGGACATTTGTGGCATTACTCCAGACATTCATAACTTTTATAATTCCATAAATATTTCCCAAATTCATCAACATTTTCCCCATAGAAATGAATGGACAACCCCTTCAGACTTGAAAAATCTTCATGCAACTTCAACTGCTAGATTAGATTTAACTTTATAAGTACAAGTACCAAGACAAAATGTAGTTTACATTTAACCAGAAGGGCAAAACAGTAGTAAAGTGCATAGTGATCTTAAGTATAGCATAAATATACATCTGACAGTATTTACAGTCTATATAAGGCAGAATAAACAGGACCGTTTTTATCAGGTTTAAATACCAAACATAACGACCCACTCCCTTCAGTCTGCGTACAAATGACACGACTTTACACATTGGAAATGCGTGCAATAGATACGCAGAAGTCCGATTTTGCGTGCATATGATACGCTTGTCACAGTCTGCTTTCTCACTCACCTATTTTCTGCATTAACATTCCTTAGTCACCTGGTAGTCACACCCTGTCTCTCTCTCTCACTCTGTTACACCCATCAGCTCCATTAGTGTTTAGGCCCACTTCACTTTCACCTCAGTGCCAGATCGTACTTTGCAGCATGCCAGTCTTTCCCACATTACCCTCCAGATTGCTCTCCCGGTTTCGACCCTGCCTGTCCCTGACCAGCCTGCCTTGCCTGCTCCATGACCCGTTCTGTACCTGCGACTCCCGTCTTGCTTTCTCCTGGAACACTCGCCTGTCCTCGACCAGCCCTTTGCCTACTATCTGCCGTTTTGTCTCCTACCAGCCTACAGCCTTCAACAAAGCTGGTTCCCGACTATCCCTGGTGTCCCGTGTGTTGCATTTTTGTTCTCAGCTCGTCTGTGACAATGCTAACCATTCCCATTGAGATCTGATGCCGAGTTTTGCGTGCATATGATACGCCACGTTTTGTCCATCGGGTCTTGGTAAAAACATGTTCTTACTCAATACCAAGCCACGATTATTGTTTTTTTGCCGTCTGTGAGGAAAAGAAATAGGGCTCAGAGCTTCAGAATACTGAAATCTGTATTTTTAAAAGTCTTTTTTTCCTTCTAATTTTTTATTCTTTTCTAAATAACACACTGTTATTTACTCGACAATAACACACAATTATCCTTGTTTTTATTTATTCGTTTGATTCTATAATCTCTGGCTTTTTAGCATGCTTTTTAGCCGTAAATAAAGTCACCGGAAACAGACGTAGACGGTAAACTGATTACCCAAGATCCTCAGCTTGAAGCTAGGGATGTTTTAGCCGCAATCCACGTTGGGAAATGGTGTTAATGCGATATGATATCCGGAAAAAAAATCAGAGTTTAGGATGGCCGAAGACACTACACTACCCATAATCCCCAGCTATCGTTTGGGACTACAGTCCCGTTCACAAACCCCGTGATTAATCTTCAAGCTCTGGGATTGGATGTTGGAGTGGCAGTGCGCCAAGGTTATACCGAGCGTCAAACTCTTTGAAATGGAACAAAACCACGGCAGACTATTCAAAACTGGACTCAAACGCCCCCCCCAGAACTACACATGGTGGCTATTGTGTTTTGCAACATGTTCTCTACATACTTGCCAACCTTTAGACCTCAGAAATCGGGAGCATTTCAAAACCACCGCCGGGGGAGTGGGGTGCTAGCAGTGTTGGGAAAGTTCACTTTCTAAATGAACTAGTTCAGTTCACACTTCACGAATTTTAAAATGAACTAGTTCAGTTCATAGTTCATAATTCAAAATTTTGAACTAAAGTTCATGGTTTCAAAAATGAACTGATTTATAGTTTATAGTTATTTTTTCAATACGTTGCTGCGAGCTATTATTTGTCAAAATGATTGCCACAACCCATATAGAACCAAAGACAGCAATCAGAATACTGACATTTCCATAACGCTTTGCTGCCGCCCATTCAGTCCACACTAGTAGCAGCTGCAGCTTTCATATCTACAGTATATTTTCAAAAACATGAGGAAAAACGTGCTGCTTGAATGGTCTTTATTAAGTATAATAATCTAAATATACTTAAAGTACCAAAAGTGAAAGTAGTCATTGTGCAAACATATAACATATAAACATGTGCCGACATAACTCTGTACTAACACAACACGAGGTAGGAACCAGGCTGAGGTATGAAACTAAGGTTGTACCTCAAAGTTCAATATTCAAAGTGCAAAACATTTAAACATTAATTCTCTTTTCATTAAGTCAGTCGCATTCTTTTTTTTCCTGACTTGTTTGCCCAAAGAACAAAAAGTTCTATAACTTGGGTCATAACTTGGGTGCAATATTCAGCCCAAATGAATGAGGTAAAAAAGGTAAAGAAATTAGGTTAAAAAAAAACAATAGCTTAAAGAGTCAGTCAGAGTCCAAGGCCCATGGACAGTACTACTATTACTTTCTGTCCAGTGTGAGTGAAAATACTGAGTGAAGATCTGTCACCACTGGTTACAGTTCAAATAAATAACAAAAATAACTAAATCACAAATAATAATTTGTGAAAATAAAAAAAGAGTCCAAAAGTGTGCAGGGGCAAGGACATTGTTACTTTCTGTCCATCCTGAAGATGCCTTATCTGAATGAAGATCCTCTGTCACTGGTCAAAGTGGTCTGGTCTCTCCCTGGTGGATCTGCTGTTTCTTGCTTCCTGTAAAAACAAAAACAAGATATGCTCTGACTGTTATTGTTATGCAGCTCACCTCTGCAAACCAATATACTCATCTCCATCAGCAATACATTGTACTTCTATAGCCCAAAAAACAGGTCACAACAATAATATATATACCTTCAAATATGTTTGTTGGCATTCAAGATCAGCTGCTTCTCAAAGTTGTCATCTCCCAGCCGGTTTCTCCTGGGCCTGAATGAGATAAAAGAAGAAGAAAGAAGAAGAAGAGAAGGCATTTTAACATCTTGATTATTGTGGCAAACATTGTAACAGTAATCTGTATTAAAGGATTGTGTACTGAGGCAAATGGCAATTACTGAAATAATTATATTAGGAATATAATCACAGCTCATCCCTACCTGAATATTTGACCACAGATGCTGAAGAGCCTCTCTACCGGAGCGCTTGAGGGCAGTGCTGTGTTGTGTTTTATGAACAGCCTTTTGAGTTTTGGAAACTGCATGTACTCATCAAACCCATCTGTGGTTGAGGCATCCAAATAAGTGTCCACTTCAGATTTTTGAGGAACCTGAGGGTTTCTGTTAAATCTGAAGAATGAAGCTGCAGGATCTTTCTTGTTACTTTCGCAACTGGACTGGTTTTGACCTGAGTCTCTTGCATCCGAGTCATCAGAGTTGGTTTGCAATTCTCTTTTCAGCATCAATCTGTACTGCACATGTTCCTCCTCATCTTGGACCCAGTCAAGCTTGAATCTTGGCACCAGTATAGCGGACAGTATGTGCTCCCTCTTCTCCAGAAGATCTGCCAGCCGTGTGCTCAGTGACTGCAAGATGCTCTTTATGAGGGGACGGCATGTGATGAGACCCTCTGCAGCAGTGGCTTTTGTGCTCTCATCCAACAGGTCATTCATATGACATTGCAGTTGCACAATGGTTGGAGCCAGGTACCCAAGAAATATGTTCTTCTCTGCTTGGAGGATGTTTAGTGCATGTGCCAAAGGCCTCATCACATCCACAAACTTGTGTATGAAGTTAACTTAATCTGGTGAGAATCGACAAAAGCCAAACTCATCACTCACATCGTGCAGGAGCAGCTTGTCGTGTAGGGGAGTGGCATCATTTGCAGAGGTGACCTCATTCACATTCATTTCTGCCTTGGTAGTTAGTGTTTTAATGCGAGACAGTCGCTCCATGGAAAGAAATACAGAGTTCCATCTTGTGTCATTTGGCGCAACAAAGCTAATCCCAAGCTTTTCCTCCACAGTATCAGAAGCCTTTGAACTCCGCTTAACCTTGTTCCACAGAGCAGATGCTTTTGCAAAAACAGCCCTCGACATTGCTTTGTAGCATTTTTCAGTTACCTTTTCTGTATCTTTGGCCACTAGATTCAAGGTGTTAGCCATGCACCTTCTGTGAGGGGGGAGAGAGGGATGATACAAATCTTGACAGAGGCTCAGGCTCCATCTGGTCATCTTCATCTGAGCTCTCACTGGCGGCAGCAAAGGCTGAATCTGGTTCATTGGCATCTTTACTTTCAGTTTCATCAAAGTTGACCACTGTCTCTGCCTCTTTGGCATCAATAGCCATGTCCATCCCAAAACAGTTGAATGCCTTGACAAAATTTGAAGCGTTGTCTGTTACTGTACACACCACCTTGTTGTGGATCTTGAATTCTTTGTTCACATCTGACAATACTTTTGCCAATACATCGTGTGTATGTGCTCCTTTAATCCGCCGGCATGCCAGTACTGCAGAGTGTCTCTCAGAAACATCAGTTTTGTTTAGCCAGTGTATAGTGATGCCTATAAAGGACTTATTCACAGCTGTCCAGCAATCTGCTGTTGTGCACACAGCATCGACATCAGAGAGGACAGATTTAAGTTCACATATGTTTTCTTGAAATTGCTTGTTTAGCAGTGTCTGTACTCTTTTTCTTGATGGCACCTTTTTGGAAGGCTGCAACCCTTGAATTAGGTTTATGAAAGCTGGCCTTTCCACTTTACTCAAAGGCTGCAGGTCTCCAGTGATGTAATGCAAAACCAGGTTGTCTAGCTGCGTCTGGGAGACAGTGAAAACAGGGCCGCTCCTGTGCGATATTAATGGGATTTGGGTGGTAGAGGATCTGTTTTGGCTCTCTTTTTTATTCGCCACTCGCACATACCTTGAAAGGCTAGTCGTGTGCTTATTCTCAATGTGCCATTTAAGGTTTGCTGTCGACGTCGTCGATGTACTGACTTGCTTTTTCAAACCGGGCGGACACAGTTTACAGGCAAACGTTAGATTTTTTCCGTCTGAGTCAGTACTGACTTTAACGTAAAACTCTTTTAAATGCTCATACACCGACGCCGTAGAGTCTGACTCTGAGCGAGTGCTGCTGCAGCTACTAATTCATTCATTCATTCAATGCTCGCCGGTTCCGTGGTTCCACATTGTTTGTTGTGAGGAGTCTGATGACGTATATTTTAGTGCGACAGCCAGGGGTGACAGGCGCGTACGCGTCACAGGCAGCTTGCTGTTGCCAGATTGGGCGGTTTTCCGCATTATTTTTAAGCCTGTTTACGGTGTGTTTTAACTGGATTTTTGGCTGAAAGGCATATGAAATCTGGCACACTTTTGAACGCCGTTATACAGCGCTGAGAATGAACGCGTTCTCAATTACTTTCATCGAGCGGAAATACGGTACGTTCAGTTCACGTTCGCCCAAAATATGAACGCGTTCAGGTACATCACTGGGTGCTAGTGGATCGCCGGAGCTGTTAGATTAACAATAACATGCTTATTGTAGTTGTAAGTGCACTGCCTTGCGGCCTGTAGCACCATCCTTGATGGAGCAAATGTGTGGGCTGGACCTGTATTTTACAGGAAAGGAGTGAGCAGAGGTTCGAGTTGTCGATTCTTGTTCTGTTTTCTGTGACTATCTGCCTCACCCTCTTTAGACTTTCAGTTGCGCGCGCTACTAAAGAGACGCGCTACCATGGAAACCAAACAATGGTGTAGCTGTATTCAAGTCCGAGTGGAAACAGTCGTGAGTAAATCTGATTTTGTCAGAAATCGGGAGAAATGCGGGAGAAATATGACCCCGGGAGGAAACCGGGAGAGGGCTATGAAATCGGGAGTCTCCCGCGAAAATCGGGAGGGTTGGCAAGTATGGTTCTCTATGGCACGTTTCTACTGGGAATTGTAGTTTTAAAAGACGTTTTCGTTTTTCCCAAAATTAGAAGTTGACAGTCTTAAACTGTGTACAGCCCTGGAGGTTTAGGTGATAGGAAATACATTGGTGTGCACACATTTAAAACATGTAATTACTAAATGGGTGAAAATTTCTTTTATCCATAATGGGCAGCATTAATATATACCCACATGACAGCTCATTGTTACTTTGTAATTCTACTCCACTACAATTCAGAGGTTAACCTGGTATTTTTACTCCACTACATTTATTTTAGTTACTTTGCAGATTCTGATTAATGATGTGAAATATAAACAACCCTTAACACTAGGACCGCCAGAGGTCGCTGTATACCTAAAACCGCCAACGGGTAAAATGTACCCGCTATAGATTTTCAAGGTACAATGTTCTTTTATTTATCATACAGATCAGTGAATTTTGATCGCACAGGGATGAAACTTATACCGATAGAATCTGTGGATTCTCAGCTTTTCATATGATATAGGTTGTGCAGATAGCATGATGTTTAAAATATCACTAAGAGTGCTGATTTAAACGCTTGGTGTTAGACTTGTGTTTTGTTTAGGTACAAATCTCTCTATCTCTCTTTATCGATATATCTGTAATGTTCTGTTCTATGAACATATAATTGTCTACATAAATAGACAACGCGGACTACTCTCATTCCGAGTGTCCATCTTTATTCAACTGGCACGTAACCTGCACACATGCATTACGTCCTCAACGTGAGCTCAGTCATCCAAGATCTTGTATTCTCCAAGATGTTACACTATCTATAACTATATATCTGTCTATCTCTCTCTCTATCCATCTATCAATATATCTATCTATCTATCTATCTATCTATCTATCTCTCTCTCTCTCTCTCTCAATCTATCTCTCTATCTATATGGAACCGCAGTAGACAAAAGGCGTTGCTATAGCAACACGTCATGTTTACGCTGCATTTTCTATGAGGTAAATATTACCCGCTGGCGGATATAGGTATAAATGGCATTTTCTTTGGCGATTTCTTCAATCTGACTTCATATTGACAATTGTTAACAACAGAGGGTGCTACATAACACACATTCAGGAAAAGTCACGGACTGGGAGACTTTAATATGTTATTGAACAAAAGTTACATACAATAAAAAAACAGCTGCGGTTAAAATGTACCCGTTGGCGGTTCTAGTGTTAAAGCAGACTTTAGTTATACCTGAGTAAAATTCAGGGAAAGGTGATTGTCAAGTGACAACAATTAGGAGAGATATTTGATAGTTGGTGCTAGAGAAGACTAAACATTTATCTGCAGATCTCTATAAAGTATATTCATAACTCGTTATTCTCTAATCGTTCATTAAAGACTGTATATAATTGCTATTTTGCACATCCCTTTCAAGATTTCAAGATTTTCAAAGGTTTATTGACATATCATATACACAACTACGGTGTAGTTATGCAGTGAATGAAAAATTTGGGTCACAGGTTCCTCAACAGTGCATTACAAGACATCTATCAATATGTGTGTATACCTCCACCATTAAACTGTCATATTCTGCACATTTCTTATTCTATCTACATACATAAGAGTATCATTAATGTGTATAATATCAGTTAAAATAAGTGCTTCAACATAGTTAACATTGCAGGAAATCAATATATTAGACGTTAAGTACTTTGTCAGGCTTAATATATCTATCTGTAGATAGATACCTCCAAAGCTTTTTTCTTATTTAAAAGAAGACCCTAGCCTAAAGTATTCTTTAATGTGTTAATAAAGGTTCATTAGATTGTCTGTTTTGCACATCCTCATATTAATATCTTTAGTGTACATCCGACACTAAACTGTTTTATTGTAGACTACTGTAGTACTTACAGTATCTTCTTGATTTTTTATATTCTATATTTCTATCATTGACCTTCTACTTTCCCCCTATGAAAGTATGTACTCTTTAATTTTTTTTCATCAAATAACATTATTCAACAAAAATAACATTATTCAACACAAATAATTCAATAACGTGCTTTAACCACTAGGTGGTGCTCATGTAGCAGGATGAGAGTCATAATTCCTTGTCAAGCATATTCTCCTCGTTTGGCTCTTGTGAGCATGTCACCACCAGGGGGCACCCTATAAAAGGGCAGAGGTTTCTACAGTGATGCAAACACAGGTATGGTGAAAAAAGAGATAACTATTCGAAGCAGGAAAAAATCAGCGTAATATACCATCTGACAAAGGCCTGTGCTATAATGCTTCAATTAACTGGCTATTCTTTATAATATACTCAGATCAATAGGAGACAGAGATGTTAAGTTATAAATCAAGGGTTTTTATTATTATTTACAGCAGGGGTGGGGAACCTTTTTCCTTTCAATTTTTACAACATCCTCGAGGGCAGACCCGGCGTCATGGGCGGGCCCCATGGGGCCGGGCCCGCCCATCCAGGATTTGGGCCCGCTGTTTTAATCAGGGCTGAATACAACATATTAATTGTTTTATTATTAGGCCTATGTGTATTGCTGTTATTTGTAGGGCTTTGTCCTAATATTTATTTTTGTTTTAAACTATGTTGAAAGATTGGTTTAATATCATTTTTTTACTTTGCTATGAAATTCTGAATGAAAGGCTGCGCGCGAGACTGGTTTTTTCACTGGGTTGAGTCGTGTGGGTTTTTGAGTGAGATGCGGCACAGCAGCCTGTCAGTTTACTCTTGCTAGATTAGTTTGGCTATTATCATTTATATTTATCCGCAACAATGGATATCAGGAAGTGGTTCACGAAAAGAATATGGCAACTCAGCACCAGATGCAGGCACATTAGAAGAAATCAGTTACGTTACCAACGAGCTAGCAAGCCAGCCAGGGACAAGGGAGGCTGGCAATCAATTATATTTTGAAGAGAAATTGACTCTCAAGCCGGCTCTCTCACAAACTGCTCTGTGCGCAAGCAGACCGCTGCACACGCTCTCTGCCTCGCTCAATCTCTCTATCTCCCTTCCTCTCCATCGCTCAACCTCATTCCATCTCTCCACCCTGTGTGCGCTTCTCAAGTTTGCCTGCGTGCTTGTGGCACAGCGTTACAAATGCGCCACAAAACCAACCAATGGATATAGCCTAAGACCGTCAACAGCCTTATGGCAACCTAAAACCCCTCTCTTTCCGTAACAACAATTCGCGAGACATTATTAATGAGACATTAGAGACTAAATGAAAAACATCTCGCGCGTCTAACAACCTCCCCCCCCCGTTGACAATTCAGATTTCCCGGGATATGTACGTTTCGGGGTGGGCCCGCCCTGCTAAATCAAATGCCCGCCCAGAGATGTACAGTATGTCTGCCGCCGGGTCTGTCCGAGGGCCGTACAAATTATTGAACTAAACCTCTGCTTAAAAAAAACTAAAATCACAGCCAATTCATTTGGCCTTTCTTTCATGCTGTGCAAAGAAAAAGCAACCTCTTAATCCAGATATCTTACCATGACTTGCGCATGCATGCATGTGCACGGTTTGGCATGACCACCAAAACAGAAAGATATGGACACAAGATGTGTGCAAATGTATTTAGTATCCATGTGAACATGATTTAAGTGGGGGGGACTTAACCTCCTCTAGGGGGGTCCGGGGGCATGCTCCCCCGATTTTTTTTAAAATATTGAAGTTAAAAGCATCAATCTGGTGCACTTTGAGAGCAACATGAGGAGATCTATGGGTACATCTTTCAACACCCATTTGAAACAGAACTGTAAGCAGATTTTTCTTTTTGGATATTTCACAAATCACTCCCCTTTTAAACTCTGTTCTTGTTATTTTTAACAACTTTTTTGTTACTGTCATATAGTATTTTATACCTGTTTTTTATTTAGTCTCTAATGTCTCATTAATAATTATAATGATCATATCAAGGTGTGCCTTAACCTCACTGAGCTGAGGTTATTTGAGCCTCTCAGGAGAGAGCTCTCTTCCACCTGGTTGTAGAAAAGCTCTTTAAATTCGTTAGCATAGCTGGCTAACCAGATGCTAATAACAACAGATCGCCACTGTGCTTACAACTAAAGATACAGCCACGCAAACACTGCGGCATGTGTACGGCTCCTTATGGGTACTGCAATATTTGAAGAGCTGGAGCGATGTTCCGGTGCTCTCCGTAAGCTCTCTAGTCTAGTCTACACTCCTTTCAGACGAGATATAACCACGTGAAGACACGTTACGCTCGTGTTGTGTTCAAGGAACCTGTCCTTGGCCAGGAAAAACAGGCACTCACTTGTTTAATTATTTTGCGATCTAGATTTCTTCTTCTTTTTTGAAGTGAGAAGTTGTCCGTCAGTCGGACGGACTAACGGACGGACTGACGGACGGACTGACGGACCCCCCCCCCCCCCAAAACGAAAACTCTTCGGTTCTCCACGATTACACAAGTCACCCAAAGCAGCGTTAAAAAAGCGGGAGGTTCCGAAAAGCAACTAATTTGCATCACTGTTTCTAGCTGGCTGTCTCTTGTTTGTTGGTACACAGACCCAGCCCCACTTGCGTGTTTGCCGTGTTTGCTTCCGCCACCAGTGCAGGTAGGTTGCAGTAGCATCAGGGGCGGACTGGGACTAAAATTCAGCCCTGGAAACTGACCCAGTCCGGCCACATGAAATGTCAAATGTTAGAAATCCGCTGTTTATTATTTAAAGTTTTACGTCCGATTCGCTCCTTTTCCCCTCTCTGTACACAGCTCCAGTGTGGGCATTGGCCTGTCATCAGATTTCATTTTTAGTTGCTGCTGTAGCGGAAGTTTAGTACAATTCTTTTTGATGAAATACTCCAAATTTCCACCCTCCATAATTGCACTTGCTTCACTTGTTTGCTACTTTTTAAGGGCGGTGAAGGCAGTTACAGTACGAACTGAAGTTGATGCGATTTGATTGGATTGTGAGGCATGACGTGAGCCTCATCTAATTGGTCAATCCCTCAATTTTTTTTCACCAAGGGAAGCCAATTTCGGCTAGCCTCCTCTCGCAACAGAGTGCAATCTACTGTTTCACCATAACATCTAGAGGGGCGCTGTTTCACTCTTTGTAAAATACTGGGGGAGAGACGGGCCGGCAGAATAATTACCGAAACTAAACAAAGTGTTTTTATTTATTTATTAAAATTATAACTACAATCCAAAAAAACAGGGGAAGCCTGGCTTCCCTTGGCCTCCAGGAGAAAACGCCACTTAGTTCAAGGGATAATTCTCACCCACCTCTTGCTCTTGCCCTGCACTTGTATGTGCCAGTTGAGATTGTTCTTCCAGCAGCTCAACTCTGTCCCTCACCATGAATGCAGGAGGCTGCCTGTATATCTGAACTCGCGCCCTCATCATTCTCTTCATCATATTGCACGTTCTAAACTGCTGCTGATAGTACTGCAAAAGGTCTGTCAATTTGCAACATTTATATGCTTCACCTGCTGCGAGTGACTTCACCTTTTTTTCTCTTGCCTTCTCGGCCCCACCTTTTTCTTTTCGTTTTCTTTGATTTTTATCCATGTTTTTTCATTCTCCCTGTCTGCCGCGGCGTCTAATCCCTTCTCTTCGTGTGGCCGGTCTTTTTCTTCTTCGTGTGTGATTATTTGACAGATAAGAACCACACAACTGCATTAGCGGCCGCTGTCGCCCTCTGCCCGTCAGTGCAACTTAAATGATGACGTTAAACACATTTTTTTTAAAGGGCCGGCCGGCCGTCAGCGGCAAGAGTGCACATAATGGTACAACATTTAACAATGAGAACATATTTGATATTGTGTTTGTTTATTACTTTGATTTGCGTATTTAGCCCCCATTAACTGCGTTTCCCTCTTTGTTTCCCTACTTAGTTACTGAGAGCTGAAGGTTGTGGTGCTGGTGTCCAAGGTGGTGGTTTTCCTCTCTTCTTTTGTGTGTGATGTGCTCCCCCGGGATTTGATTTCCTGCATGTATGACTGGGGCGATTTAAGTTTGGTTTGTTTGGGGATCCTTCCACTCACTCGTTGACCCTATCCCCCCACTGGTAAGCCTCAGCCCCTAATTCATTTTTCCCCTTTGTGCTACAGCCCTGTGCGACTGTATTGATTTGTGCTAAATAAAATAGTATATTTTTGAGAAATTCAAACCACGTCTCCTGCTCCATTAGTATTCGAACCTACGCGTCTTCTCTATAACTGAAAAAAAAGTGTTAATATTTCCTTGGGTGAAACTCCCAAGGTGGCGTTGTCGGAATTGTGAATGGTGTAATCAAACCAACTTTAACAAATACATTCACCTATCCTCCCGTCTGCGGCTACTGCCACACACACAAGGTAAGCACAGCATACTAATAATAAATTTGTATTATTAGTGTAGGACACTTATGTATAACATCTGAAGATGTGTAGTTTTATTCATGTTTTTACATAATTTTACAGGATATTGCTATACTATTTCTCATGTTTTACTTCTAACATTAATATCTGATTTATAAAACATCACAGAGAGAAAGGCATATCCGTCATTTAATGGTAAGCTATTGCAATTGTGATTCCATAGATGTGTCTCCCATCACCTAAAACCCCTGACTATTCTTTCAACTCAGTATTTACATTCTTATATTCAAAGAAAATCAGCAATATCTTTAAAAACTACAAGTCCTTTTCTATCAGCTGTGCACCGTTATGGTGTAAATATAACCTATCTACCAATTGGACCAAATATAAAAGTCAGCCGAATTAAGGTTGATACTGCAAGGAGACGTATTGTGTGAAAAGAAATGGAAGATGTTGTTTAATTGCTGATATATTTATGATCCACGCAGTGCGGCTGGTGGAAAATATTTTCGGTGGGGCTGTGGAAATTAGTGATGGGCATTTCGAATCCCTTCGGGGACACAAATCTTTTGATTCAGTTAACTTTAAAGATTGGTTCACTGATTCGTTCACCGGTTCGCGAACGACTTCTGGTGATTTGCACGTTCGTGAACAATTCGTCTTTGTACTTAATTCGTTCAGTGAGTCTTCACTACTGCCGAAGTCCGTACAAGAAGTTTGCTGGCGTAAAATGTATGATATTAAAACACATTTTCCACCTCACCTTGTTGCCCCATGAATTATGCTCTGGGAATAGGCTATATATTATTTAAGAAATATAATTGGCCATTGTTAAATCTCATAAATGTGTGCCTGACTATACGATGTATTACAGCAGGCTAGCACGTTATACTTTCAAACTCATGCATGTACTATGTGGCCTAATTTAAATCCCGAGCATTAAACTCCATTTGGCCAAGTTCAAAGTGAATAAAAAATATATCCTCTACATCGGTGACGATTTATTCATATTCTATGTACCCATCTATGTTTGTTTACCTTTAGCTAGCGGCTAAGCTAGTGGGACGCTACGGAGCCCAGCTATCCACCCTCTGAAGCTTTTAGGGCCGACAGGGGTAAGAGAATAACCCGCTAACGCTGTGTGTGTGTGTGTGTTTCACAGTAGCGGGACGCTATGGAGCTCAGGTATCCGCCCTCTGAAGCTTTTAGGGCCGATAGGGGGAGGAGAATACAACGCTGTGTGTATTTATCGCTAAGCTAGCTGGACGCTACGGTTCAGGTATCCGTCCTATGAGGCATTTATGGCGGACAGGTTGAGGAGGATGTCCCGCTCCTGTGTTCCTGTGTGTGTGTGTGTGTGTGTGTGTGTGTGTGTGTGTGTGTGTGTGTGTGTGTGTGTGTGTGTGTGTGTGTGTGTGTGTGTGTGTGTGTGTGTGTGTGTAACGGAGCTCAGATGAGAGGGCTCTGATTACAGTTTTAATCCTCTGTCAAACTGCAGTATCATCACTGAGCGATCAGAACTCGCGACAGGGGAAGCAAATACAGACATCACACGACGTAGCTTTAGTTTGCAAAACACGGAGATATGCTCACCTTTTGCTGTTATTCTGATCAAAAACGAGAAAAACGCGGATGAAGGTCCAATGTGTCTGTCAATTTGAAAAAGTATTGATAATCCATAATTCCATTTTTATGTTAAAAACTGAGTTTTCATTAGCTGCTAATGATAGCTTCCAGAGTGATTGACAGCTTCCTGTTTTGTCTCCTTGGATACGAGTCCAAACAACTCACAGACTGCACCGGGCGCTGACGTAGGCGCCCTGTGACCATCAGATTTGACAACGCTTATTGGCTGAAATTATGTTTTGGCGGCATAGTTTAAAGATAGCAACAGTCAGCTGCTAGTGGCTGCTGCTGCACTGGTTGAGGGCTCCTCTCTTAGCGCCCAGACGACAAGAGAGAGAGAGAGGGCAGGAAACATGTGACTTATCAGTAACTTTAGACATTGTAACACAATTTTAAACGATATTTTATTGTAGATTATACATTTTACTGATACCAATTATATAATATTTACCTTGTTTATTAAAAATAAAAAATAAAAAAATAAAAAATATTTTTTAAAATATTTTTTTATTTTTAATTTTTCATGTGGGAAGAGGTTTGGTCTAGAAGTCTTCTCAGCAGGGCTCTATAAATAAAGAACTACGGCAGATGTGTAATATGTAGGGGTGCACCGAATGGGAAATTCTTGGCCGAAACCGATACTGAAAATAGGAAACAGTTGGCCGAAAAACCGAATGCCGAAAGGCCGAAAATGATGAATAGAAATATATATATATATATATATATATATATATATATATATATATATATATATAGAAATATATAGAAATATATATATAGAAATATATATATAGAAATATATATATATAATCTATACATTTTTTACCAATGTTGTTCAGCTGCCTGATTATGGAAAAAGACATGATTATGGCAAAACTTTAAACTTAAATAATAATCACTATTATGGGTCCATAAAACATTTATTCAGCACTTTTGAATGCATACAGTACATTAATTCCAAGTCAAGTGCATTTTCTTATCTCTGTAGGATAACTACAACAAAGTGCATTCAGAACAAAGCCATGGTGCTTTAAAACTGCATAAACATCTAGGCCAGTAGGCCTACAACAAAATAGTGTAAATAAAGACTAACAGCCAGGCCTTCAACAACAATAAATGCACCTATAAGTTTGGTAACCTAACGTGTTGTTGTGATGACGTAATCAAAACGCGGCGACAAGCACGGCGTGCGACCATGCTCGCGGCTGGCTCACAGCCAACATGTCTGCCGCTTGGAGATATTTAAAACTATCAGAGAGAGAGGCGCGGATTGCGATTTGTAAAACGTGTTCAGCTGACATTTCTCGAGGGGGTGTAACTGCAAAGACTTTCACCACTTCGGGATTACTCCACCACTTGAAATCAAAACACCCGGACAAATATGCGGAGTATGATCAACGTAACCCTGTTCTCTGACATTCGGTGATATATTTTCGGTGCTAAAACCCTTTCGGTCGAAAGCCGAAAGGGCCTTTTTAACAATTTTCGGCCGATAATTTTCGGTGGCCGAATATTCGGTTCATCCCTAGTAATATGTAATGCAGCCAAACCGTGTATTACAATGCAGTTATGTGATGACTTCCAAAGAGAAAAGCAAGCACACTCGGAATAAAGTATTATTTTCTTTTTTTAAATGTTTTTCGGATTTAATATCGCATCAACACCATATCCCAACATGCATTGCGGCTAAACAATCCAATTACCAAGCTTTTAGCTGAGGATCTTGGGTAATCAGTTCAGTGGGTTTGTGTTGTGTATCGTGATGCTGCTCGAAATGTCCCTTATAGGCCTACGTCTGTTTCCGGTGACTTTATTTTGAAATTCAGTTCCTGAGAAACGGCTAAAAAGCCAGAGATTATAGAATTAAACGAATAAATAAAAACAAGGATAATTGTGTGTTATTGTTGAGTAAATAACAGTGTGTTATTCAGAAAAGAATAACAAATTAGAAGAAAAAAATATTTAAAAAAATCCAGATTTCATTATTCTGAGGCTCTGAGCCCCATTTATTTTCCTCACAGGCGGCAAAAAAAGTCTGACATTATACAATTTAAAATAAAAACAATAATTGTGGCTTGATATTGAGTAAGAACCAGTAAGAACATGGTTTTATGAACCGCACAGCTTCCGGTCTACCAAGATCCGACGGACAAAACGTGGCGTATCATATGCACGCAAAACTCGGCATCAGATCTCAATGGGAATGGTTAGCGTATCATATGCACGCAAAATCGGACTTCTGCGTATCTATTGCACGCATTTCCGATGTGTAAAGTCGTGTCATTTGTACGCAGACTAAAGAGAGTGGGTTGAAAAATAAATATGTGTGCCATACAACACTCATATTTTCTCCTGAAAAGAAGATCTTAAACTTGTCATACGTCCCATACAGTACCTTACACTCCTGTGACATAATTTTGTGATGATAAAGCAGCAAAACCACTGAAAAAAACGGGGAGTAAGATTTACATAGGAAAATCGAGGTAACAAATTGCACTCAGAAAACCTAAGTAAATTTAACAACATATATTTCAAGTAGCATCAACTTACAGTTAAGAAGTGTTTGTTACTTAAGGCACTTAAGTAAACTTTACTGTCAAATTTCAGTTTTTTAAGTACATTTGACTTACTATTGCATAGTAGATTTTACTCGAGATTACATTTGCATCTTATAACAAATCTCCAGTAAAAACTATTTGGCTTTTCAGGTTGTCTTTATTTGCTATTCTCACCTTTTATTTAATAAATATGTAGATAATATTTAAATATAATTATTAAGTAACATCAAATGCAATTCTTATTCAATAAAACTGTTTTACACTAAGGCTACTACATAACATGAAACAGTAGACACTTTTAAACAACACATTTATTTTTGTTCTGTTGTCTGATGCATGCCATGATTAATCTACAGTTTACAATGATTTGAACAAATATTGCACATACATCAGTTAAACCAGTGGTTCTCAAACTTTCTTTCTTTTTCTTTGTAGAAGTCGGGCCCCCCCAACACAAATTGTCACGTAATGGGCCAAGATAACATTTATTAAAATACATCAATATGAACGTGAGCATTCCTTTCAAAAAAATATAAAAAATCACTTTGCTAGAACAGTTATAATAAAACAATGCTCCTGGGTTTTTGGTCTGTGTGGTCAAAAAATAAATACATAATACAATTATGCAATCCCTTTGCTAGAACAATAAGTTATAATACTTTGCCACTTTGCAATCCGTGCAAAAAAATGAAAAGAAAGAAAATGCTGATATTTGGCAAAAAAGTGTGACTTATCACAGGTGGCTGCAATGAGCCTGTTTTGCACTGCACATTTCTTCAAAACGGGGGTGCAGGCTCAGTGGCGGCGCTAGAGATTTATTTCGGGGGTGATGGGGTAGCTTGACGTTTCATAGAGGGTGCTCAAACATTTAGGGTTTCCCATTAATGTACCGGTCGCTACAGTTGAATTTTCTACCGCAACAATCCCAACGCAAATACATTACATTGGATTTAGCTGACGCTTTTATCCAAAGCGACTTACAATAAGTGCAGGAAGATACAAACTTGAAAAAAACAGAATCATATAAGTACATCAGGTTTCATAGAGCCAAAAAATGTCAAGTGCTACTCAACTGGCTTTAGATAAGCCAGTCCGTTATTACAGTTTTTCTCAATCGCTAAACCCACTATTTAGAATCAAAATTCCTTTCATCAAACCAACAGCACAGCCATCGAAACAGAAAACCATTTCTCTACAACAGTATACCATTTATCATTGATATCACACAAAATGCAGATGCTCAGCAGTGTTTTGCAAAACAGATCACACAATTCTCGAACTGAAGTTACAATTCTCTACACAAAGATCAAAAATCTTTTGTGTAACTCATGTCTACAAAACAAAAAAAAATCTTCTCACAGTGGATAACACTTCCTCATAAACTTAGACCATAGCTACACTAATTGACACTTGATGTGCAAAATATTAACACTTGTTATCAGTCAATCACCCCATTGAAAAAGGTAACTCCATGGAATGTATTGTATACCTTACAGTAATGATGTTACATTGAAAACATTTACAAGATAGAATTTGCATGACTGTACTTAAAATATTTTTTTAAATGGTGCCGGTAAAGCTATAATAGTGTTGATATGACTTGCATAGCTCTTTGAGATGTTCATATGGAGAGGATTAGCTATAGCTGATACAACATTTTTACAGTCAGTAATTGTGGTCTTTTCCTTTTTGCACATTGAGAAATGTTTTTTTTTGTATTGGGGTGAATTGAGTACTTCACTTCCATGTAAATGAATTGCTCACAGCTGACATCAATGAATTTCCTATAGTAATTGTAATTAGTGAGAATCCTATAAAAGACCTCCCTCACTTCAGTAAGATGTTTGTCAAGGGTGGTGTCGACACGCAAGGAGATATTTCCCACGCTGCCTTGCAAGGGAAGACATACGCTGTGACGTAGATGAGGCTATGTGGCCAGACAGACGGCAAAGAGCAGATCAGTAAAGCTATATAGATCTCATTCTCTGCTTTACTGCTGATTTACATCATTTACCCATGTTATGTTTTTTCCAGTGTATTGCTATTCATCTTTTGTTTCTGTTACGGTGCTCTACTGAAAATGAGACATAAAAACAATGACATAGTTACAGTAACACACAGTTTTTCCTATATGTAAGTTTGTTTCTCCCAACTTGTCAGTTTTCCGTTCAGTTTCCAATATCGATAGCTTGAGGTTTGTGTATTGATGATTGTAGTCAGTATTTAGTGTGCCACTTAGTAATGACTGTTCAAATAGTCTTCTGATGAGCTGACAAATGTTTGTTTTTGGAGAAGGTATCTGGTTTTGGAAGGGGTATTTTTAGTTTTGAGTGCCTTAGAGCACTTTGCAAGAAATGTATATTGTTATGGTAGAATGTGTTGTTATGGTGACCGGAGTTTCAGTTATGAAAACACATTTGTCTCATTAGAGGACAATTTGTTCTGTTTCGATCGACTTATTCTTTTTTGTGACCAGTATTTTCAGTTTTGGTCATGTAAGTGCATTTTGCAAAAGATATTCAGAGTTATGGCAAGTGTGTTTCTGTTTAGATGGCTATGTTCTTGTTTTGAAGAAATGAATTTTGATTCTAAAAAGTGGGTTTAGCGATTGAGAAAAACTGTAGTATATAAGTGCTTTGTTAGTAATTCTATCGATCGAAGTGGAGTCTAAAGAGATGAGTTTTCAGTCTGCGCCGGAAGATGTGCAAGCTATCTTCTGTCCTGATTTCAATGGGGAGCTCATTCCACCATTTTGGAGCCAGGATAGCAAACCCACATGTTTTTGATGATGGGAACTTGGGTCCCCCTCGCAGTGCGGGTGCAGCGAGCTGTTTGGCTGATGCAGAGCGGAGTGGATGTGCTGGGGTGTACAGTTTAACCATGTCCTGGATGTAGGAAGGGCCAGATCCATTCGCAGCATGGTACGCAAGTACCAGTGTTTTGAAGTGGATTCTAGCAGTTACCGGAAGCCAGTAAAGGGAGCGGAGGAGCGGCGTGAATTTAGGAAGGTTGAAGACCAGACGAGCAGCTGCATTCTGAATGAGCTGCAGATGTCGGATGGCACATGCAGGTAGACCCGCCAGGAGGGAGTTGCAGTAGTCTAGGCGTGAGATGACGAGAGCCTGGACCAGAAGTTGTGTCGCTTTATACACAGTGTACCCGCGACTGTTACAATGAAGGCTCGATAATCAGCTCATGGCATATAGGTGTAAGTGTAACAGAGTTATAAAGGTTGGTGTAAAATCCGGGTTAAATTGGAGAATTACGCCATCTGGTGTTACAAACGCGTGCCTGCATTGCTGTAGCTTTGTTACCGCAATGGATTGTGGGAGGTTCTCATACCGCGTGAGGATCGGTTGAGAGTAAGGTGCTATTGTATTATGTTGTTGGACAAAATGAATGTTATTATTTTATTAGGACAATAACGTTCTGTTGTGTTTATTTAGTTTAATGTTAGTCGTTTAATGCTCACAGCAACATGTTTTTTGTGTGATAGGCTATTTGTTTTGTATGATTAATTAATGTGATCGTCAATAGCTAATTTGAGCTAATAGGCTAACGTGAGCGTGGTGCTATCTCTCCAACAGAAGGCAGCTCACGTGTCCATTGTATGTTGTCCATTGCAATGCAGGTATGTGAGTTTTGTACACCAGTTTGTTTATGTTTTCTGTTTCCCATTGTTTATACTACCACTATACGATCATTGTTGTGTTGTTGATTATTGAACACTTATTTTGTAAAGGAGATTTATATACCGCGTGAGGATCTGTTGAGAAACGCAGCTCCATCCACATGTCCATTGTATGTTGTCCATTGCAATGCAGGTATGGAAATAAACTGAAGTAATCACCAGCTCTGAGTGGTCTGTTGCTGAGGGGACACTACACCGGGGTTACATTGGTGCCGTGACCTGTTCTAGACTACGCCGGACCAGGGTGGATGTCTTCTCGCCGCTGCAACGTTTTGGAGCTTCAATTCCTTCAGTGTGTTGGACTCTCAGGTTTATTTTGTTGATATAAGACATATTCTTTTGAACTTTTCATTTTATTTTGGTTTACTATCGATGAAACATGAGTTCCAGTAGATGTAATACCTTTGAAATGACTCCTTTCAATGTTGGTAGGGGTAGAGGGCCATGTAGCACACCTGTTCCATTTTCACAAGGTGACTTTAAGGTGGGGGATAGGAAAACTTTTGATGGGGATTCAGTGTACAGTCCTATCAGAAGTGGAGATGTGATGACACCTTCCAGCCAGCCTACAGTAGAGTTATCTACACCACAGTGCTTAAGCACATCAGTCCCCAACCCTCCTGATGATGTGAGACTAGCTGACCAAATGAGCACTATTGTGCAGCAGATAGGGCAGCAGCTAGCTGATAGCATTATGTCAAAAGACACACTCCCCAGCCAAACACTGGATCTCTCCAGTCCAGCTAGTCACTCAGAGAGGAGTTAAAGACCCACCTGTGTTCAGAGGAGAGAGTTCAGACACACTGCCTGTTGATGAATGGGAGGATTTGATGAGAAATTACATCAGGAAAAGCACTATCTAGCCAGAGCATCAAGCTGAATAAATTCTGATTCACCTGAGGGGCAGAGCAAAGGATGTTGTGAAGTTTGGGATAAGAAATGGTGGAATTTATGTCCAACAGAACCCGCAGGCCATCTATGGACTCCTCCGCAAACATTTCAGCTCCAGCCATTGACCTTTAACCTGTTACGCTATTGGATTCCGGTCATGCCCAACAAATAACACAAATTGGTAGCACATTTACCTCAATGTTAACGCCCCCACTTGATATCACATTTGTGGTCTTTTAACAAATAAAAACATTATAAGGTTCTCTACCTTACAGAAATTGTTACTCTCCAAACATAAACTTTGCAAACTTAATCAACTTAAACTTTGGTGCAGGTTTTGTCATAACATCTGCCACCATCTGGTCTGTTGGACAATAAATCAGATTTGATCAATATCAATGCCAAGGAAATGTTTTAGTCTTTCATCCTGAATTTAGCTGTGAGCATCTCTTTAACAACTTTCAATGCATTGTTATCACTAGCTGCAATGATTATGTCATCCACCTATATTATCATTATCGCTTTCCAGTTTTCAGTTTATTTTGTGTAAACATAATGGTCAGCCGAGTTCTGTAGGAACTCATTTTCACTCAGATACTCATGCAGCATTTTGTTCCAATTTCTGCCTGACTGTTCTAGCTTGTACACCAACTTTTCACCTTTACTGGATTTTACCTCAAAACCTTCTGGCTGTTCCATGTATATCTCACAGTCTATTGGTGCATAGTAGGTAAGCAGTTTTAACATCCATTTGGTGTAAAATCAGATTTTCCTTTGCTGCTTTTTGCATTAATACTCTGATACTGGTGAGGTTAGCGGTAGGTGAAAATGTCTCATCATAGTTCTCATTCATAACACTCCGTTCGATGTCTCACTATGGGATGCGCCTCAACGCGTATGCAAACAGAAGCATCAATCTCATTACGCCAATCCTGATTGGCTGGTGATCTTGACGTCTACGTCAGGGAATCCACCCACCCTTTAAGTAGCTTGCGCTACATCGCAGCGTCATTCAAACCCCTCTTCTCGCTTCAGAGCACATCTCGAATATCAGTAGCCGGGCTAGCTTAACGGTCCACAGACTGAACCCAAGCTAACATTCGGTCGACGGGCGCTTGCCGGTTACTTTTCTGCTTTGCAGAAGAATTGAACAAATATTAACACACCAGTTAATATTGTAATCTGCCCCGCCGTTTTTTATTTCGAAATAACGGTAAGGTTTGATTTTTTTCTTCAAACAGTAACATACCTGTTGCTAGTTTATTCCTCCACGCCGACACCACGGCGAGCGAGGACGGACTCTTCTCTCCCTCACACCAGAGGAGACGGAGATAAGAAAGATATTAACACACCAGTTAATATTTTTTAAAGAAAAATCTACCCCGTCATTTTTTCCTTTCTGAATAACGATAAGGTTGGATTTTTTTCGAAAACATACCTGTTACTAGCTTGTCCCTCCGCGCCGACACCCCGGCAAACGAGGGTGGACCCTTCTCTCCCTCACACCAGAGGAGTCGGAGGCTCGGAGGCTCGGCTCGGAGGCTCTGCGGCTGCGGGTTTAAGATCTCGGGCACGGACTCACAACAGGTCTGCTCGTCCTGCCTTGGGCTGGAACACGCCCAGGAAGCTATCGATACCCCCGGTTCGTGCGGGCATTGTGCCCGCTTCACCATCAAGAGCCTCCGTCAACGGCTAGCGCACCAAGTTAGCCTGTCGGGACAGGACCCCTTCATGTCCGTTGATTTGCCGGCCGGCAATCGGGACATGGTGGCGACCGCCCAGGCTGGGGCTCAACAACGGCGGTAGCCGCGGAATCAGAGCCCCACGCCGTGTCAGGCTGGGGCCCGGTGGCGGCAAGAGCCGCGAGAGCAGAGCCCCGCGCTGTGTCAAGCTGGGGCTCCCAACTGGACCTCACCGTGGTTCCACCCGCGGAGGATGTCCTAGAGCTGGATTATATGGAGGAGGATGAAGAGGATGCCTCTGAATTCCTCTTATCCGACTCGGATGAGCACGAAGATGACATCTTCGTTTCATCTGCCCAGGCTGCCAAGCCGGAGGCGATGTCCGCTCCCCCGGGCGAAAGCACACGAGCTTCGCCCTGCCTCAGTATGGACTTGCAGGCCGTGTGCCAACGCGCTGCGTCCAGGCTGGACATCCCCTGGCCTGAAGTGGCCAAGGAGACCTCCAGATCTCGCTATGTGGGGAAGAACTTGCCCCAAGCAGCGAGGATGAAGAGGCAGCTTCTCCCAGTCTTTCCAGAGATGCTGGACGAGGTGCCGTTCTCGTGGAGAGACCGCCCTTTCAGCAACAAGGCCCCAATCCAGGGTGTCTCCTCTTTGGACTGTGACGGCATGGAGAAGCTCGGCCTGCTCCGCATGCCGCCCATGGAGCCGCTGGTGGCAGCCCACCTCCAACTGCGGCTGGCTTCGGCACCGAGCAGGAACCCCACGCTACCGGCAAAGGCAGACCGCTTCCAGTCAGCAATGACCGAACGAGCCTATAAAGCCGCAGCTTTGTCCGCCAGGGCGCTCAACGTCTCCTCGCTGCTGACCGCCTACCAGGCGGAGCTCTGCGAGGACATGACGAACAAACCTGAGCCTGCCGTGTGGGACGAAATCGCAGCGATCACGGACATTTGCCTCCGTGTGCAGCGCTGTGCAGTCCAAGCCACGGGCAAAGCACTGGGGATAATGTTGGTACAGGAGAGAGCCAGGTGGCTTAACCTGACGAACCTTCCAGACCGGGAAAAAGAGGATGTCTTGGACATGCCTATTGTTCCCGAGGGCATATTTGGCTCCGCTCTAGCTTCGATGCAGCAGCGGTGTGAATCCAAAAAGAAGGAGGATGAAGCTCTCCAGCTTTGTCTTCCCCGAAGGGTCCAGCCGCCGCCTTCAACGGCCCCGCGGCAGTCCTTCGCTCAGCCTGCCTCACGTCCTGCCCGTTTCAAGATCCCGAAACAGCAGAGGCCACAGCCCGCCCCGGGTCTCCAGCCCAGACACGAGGCGAGGACGAGCTGGCCAAGAAAGTCTCCGGTTCCGGCAGCAGCCGCTCAGGCACAGCCGGTCCAGACTTTCAGCCACCAGACGAGGAAGAAGAAAAGGGCGGCCTGACAGCCTCCTCTCCTCTCCTTGATAAAAGAGCTGGAAGTTCCCTGTTCTCCAGCTCCAGAACACGTTCCAGTGTTAGATGCTCATGTGTTTCCGGGGTGCAACCATGCCCCCATCTTCCCACCGCCTCGAGTGATGTCAGAACGTCATCCTCAAGTTCGCGCCATGAGGGAAATGGACTTAACATCAAAGACAGCAAGCTCCGCTGCTCGTTTAAGTCACACAAACACATGTCATCACTATTTTTTCTTAACAAATCATTTTCCACTGTCGTTTCCAGGACGCGTATTTCCACATCCCAGTATATTATCCACACAGGAAATATCTGAGGTTCGCCTTTCAGGGTGTCTGTTACGAGTACAGAGTACTTCCCTTCGGTCTGTTTCTCAGCCTACGAGTGTTTGTACGGTGTACGGAAGCCGCGATAGCCCCGTTAAGACAACAGGGTATTCGCCTGGCAACTTATCTGGACGATTGGCTCCTTCTCGCACAGTCGGAGCAAGAGGCTATTACGCAGACGAATGTCCTCGTAAAACACCTGCTCGACCTGGGTTTCGTAATAAACACAGAAAAGAGCATGTTGTCCCCAGCCCAGACTGTACTCTTCCTGGGCCTACGCCTGAATTCGGTGCCCTTTACAGCCCGCCTGTCAGCAGAGAGAGTGAAAGCCTTCAGGGCTTGCCTCGCTCATTTCCAGCCACGCAAATGTGTTCTCTTCAGATCATGTCTGCGGTTACTGGGGCTCATGGCGTCAGCCATCCTGGTGGTATGACTGGGACGCTTACACATGAGGGAGTTTCAGCGCTGGGTAGCTG
The DNA here is from genome assembly GCF_949606895.1 of Notothenia rossii. Classification (NCBI taxonomy): domain Eukaryota; kingdom Metazoa; phylum Chordata; class Actinopteri; order Perciformes; family Nototheniidae; genus Notothenia; species Notothenia rossii. Next base: position 47,988,828 of record NC_136904.1, read on the forward strand.
CCCTCAGACTGGACCCCGTGCGTCATGGCGCGCGGAGAGTGATGGTCACTATGAAATGCGTAATGGCACTGCGCCACTGGCGCCGTACACATGCCGCAATGTTTGCGTGGCTGTGTCTTTAGTTCTAGTACGGGGCGTGCCTATGGGTGCTGTCCTATTGCGGAAGGTGGTCACCACAGACGCATGTCTGACGGGCTGGAGGGGTATATACAAAGGTCGACCTGTGAGGGGTCTCTGGAACCTCCAACGTTCACACATAAATTATCTGGAGCTTTTAGCGGTGTTCCTCACCCTGAAACGCTTTCTGCCTTTTCTCAGAGGACATCATGTCCTCGTGAGGACAGACAACACGACCACAATATCGAATATAAACCGCCAACCGGGTTTGCGTTCTCTCCAGTTACACATGCTGGCACGCAAACTGATCTTATGGAGCTGCGGACGTCTCCTCTCTCTGAGAGCGACGCACGCACCAGGAGTGATGAACCTCGGGGCAGATCTGCTGTCCAGAGGTGCACCACTATATGCAGTCTGGACTCTACATCCAATAATTGTGAGTCAGCTGTGGGTGCGTTACGGCCGGGCCGCGGTGGATCTGTTCGCATCAAAAGAAAACGCTCAATGTCAGCTGTTCTTTTCAATGCGCGATTTAAACACACCGTTAGGCTTGGACGCGCTCGCGCACGTTTGGCCTCCGGTCCTTCTGTACGCATTCCCACCCCTGGCTCTGATACCCCCAACTCTGGCCAGAGTGAGAGAACAACGCCACACACTGATCCCAATAGCTCCACACTGGCCTGCAATGTACTGGCTGGCGGAGATATATCAGCTGCTGTGCGGGCAGCCGTGGCAGCTCCCGCTACGCAGGGACATACTCTCTCAGGCAGGGGGGACAGTCTTTCACCAACACCCAGAGTGCTTGGCACTATGGGCCTGGCCCGTGAGTGGTATAACCTGAATACAGTGGGACTCCCTCAGAAGGTGATAAACACTATTCAGAGTGCAAGAGCTTCCTACACCAGGTCCCTCTATGACTGTAAGTAGAGGGTGTTTGAGGAGTGGTGCCTTCAAAAGGGACACATCTCTTTTCAATGTCCTGTCGGGGTGATTCTATCATTTCTACAGGACCTGATTGATAAACACAGAGCTTTCTCTACGATCAAAGTGTACCTGGCTGCTATTGCTGCATGCCATGTGGGCTTTGAGGGAAAGACGGCTAGCCACCATCCCTTGGTCTGCCGTTTTATGAAAGGGGCTCGCAGTCTCCTCCCTGTTTCCAGGTCACTGGTGCCCTTATGGGACTTGGCTGTGGTTTTAGATGGGCTCACTCGACCTCCATTTGAACCCCTGGAAGAAGCTGACATGAAACACCTGTCATTAAAGACAGTGTTGTTACTGGCTCTGGCATCTGCCAAGCGAGTCAGTGACATTCATGCGCTCTCTCTACATCATTCCTGCACTCAGTTTGCCCCGGGGCAAACGAGAGTGTTGCTGAAGCCCAACCCTGCCTTTGTACCTAAGGCGGTTGGCTCATGTACCCCCATTGACATTGAGGCATTTCCTCCGCCACTGTGTTCCTCTGAGGAACAGCGGCCGAATTTGCTGTGCCCAGTCCGTGCTTTGCGCACCTATATGGACAGGTCAAAAGAGTTTCGATGCAATGACCAACTCTTTGTATCCTGGGCTAACCCTCATAAGGGCAAGCCCGTTACCAGGCAACGGCTCTCCCACTGGATTGTGGAAACGATTGCTCTGGCTTATATGAGTCAGGGCTTGCAGGCACCAACGGGCCTGCGTGCTCATTCTACTCGTGGACTGGCTACATCCTGGGCTTTGTTCAAGGGTGTTTCCATCCAAGACATTTGTGCAGCAGCGAGCTGGTCCTCATCGCTCACTTTTGTCCACTTTTACAGGCTAGATGTCTCTGCTCCAAGTGTGGCCCGCGCAGTGCTGGGCCCCGTGTTGAGACAGGGTTCTACCTGTTAAGTTCTGGTTGTTTTGGTGATTTTCGAGATAAGCATGTCTAGCAATACGGGAGTTTCAATATCCCATAGTGAGACATCGAACGGAGTGTTATGAATGAGAAATATAGGTTACTTACGTAACCCCAGTTCTCAGAGTAACATGAAGTGAGATGTCTCACCAGACGGCCCTTCTTGCTAAGGCGAAGCGAGAAGAGGTGCTTATTTTGAATGACGCTGCGACGTAGCGCAAGCTACTTAAAGGGTAGGTGGATTCCCTGACGTAGACGTCAAGATCACCAGCCAATCAGGATTGGTGTAATGAGATTGATGCTTCCGTTTGCATACGCGTTGAGGCGCATCCCATAGTGAGACATCTCACTTCATGTTACTCTGAGAACTGGGGTTACGCAAGTAACCTATAGTTTTCACCCCTCTTCTGACTGTATCCCTTGGCTACATATCGTGCCTTGTATCTTTCGGACCCATCAACATTGGTTTTGATATCATACACCCATTTACCCCCCACTGCTTTCTCACCCTGAGGTAAGTTGGTCAGGATAAATGTGTCATTCTCTTTAGTGATTGCATTTCCTCATCCATTGTAATAACCCATTGTTTTGACTCAGATGAAGTTACAGCTTCCCTAAATGTTAAAGGGATATTGCACATTAATCTGTAACAATAGTCAATATTTGTCAGTAGCTGATCCTCACTTTCCTTACCGCATACACTGCCACATAAGTAAGCTAGCTTCTTCCTCACTCTCAAAGGATAACGCCTAAGCATACTCTTGTTGTCTTCTGTCTCTGTTACCACAGGTATAGATACTGGACTAACGTTAGTATCACGCTTGATTTTGCCAGATTTGTTCTGTACCTCAAAGTCATCATCAAAGACGGTTTCTGTTTGTGTTTCTCTTTCTGAATTGGTCTTGGTCACAAACTTCACAAGTCTAGATTTTTTAACTTTTCCACTGTGAGGGAAATAAACCATGTAGGCTTGACTATTTTTGTCATTTCCAACAAAAATTCCCTCTTCACACCTTGAGTCCAGTTTCTTTTTGTCTTGCTTATAGCAGTGATGCAAATTAGTCGCTTTTCGGCGCCTCCCACTTTAACGCTGCTTTTGGTGACTTGCGTAATTCGTGGAGAACCGAAGAGTTTTCGTTTTGGGGGGGGGGGGTCCGTCCGTCCGTCCATTAGTCCGTCCGTTAGTCCGTCCGACTGACGGACAACTTCACACTTCAAAAAAGAAGAAGAAATCTAGATCGCAAAATAATTAAACAAGCGAGTGCCTGTTTTTCCTGGCCAAGGACAGGTTCCTTGAACACAACATGAGCGTAACGTGTCTTCACGTGGTTATTTCTCGTCTGAAAGGAGTGTAGACTAGACTAGAGTGCTTACGGAGAGCAACAGAACGCCGCTCCAGCTCTTCAAATATTGCAGTACCCATAAGGAGCCGTACACATGCCGCAGTGTTTGCGTGGCTGTGTCTTTAGTTGTAAGCACAGTGGCGATCTGTTGTTATTAGCATCTGGTTAGCTAGCTATGCTAACGAATTTAAAGAGCTTTTCTACAACCAGGTGGAAGAGAGCTCTCTCCTGAGAGGCTCAAATAACCTCAGCTCAGTGAGGTTAAGGCACACCTTGATATGATCATTATAATTATTAATGAGACATTAGAGACTAAATGAAAAACAGGTATAAAATACTATATGACAGTAACAAAAACGTTGTTAAAAATAACAAGAATAGAGTTTAAAAGGAGTGATTTGTAAAATATCCAAAAAGAAAAATCTGCTTACAGTTCTGTTTCAAATGGGTGTTGAAAGATGTATCCATAGATCTCCTCATGTTGCTCTCAAAGTGCACCAGATTGATGCTTTTAACTTCAATATTTAAAAACAAATCTTACCGGGGGAGCATGCCCCCAGACACCCCTAGAGGAGGTTAGGTCCCCCCCACTTTAATCATGTTCACATGGATACTAAATACATTTGCACACATCTTGTGTACATATCTTTCTGTTTTGGTGGTCATGCCACACTGAGCACTGCATGCATGCATGCGCGAGTCATGGCAAGATATCTGGATTAAGAGGTTGCTTTTTCTTTGCACAGCATGAAAGAAAGGCCAAATGAATTGGCTGTGATTTTAGTTTTTTTAAGCAGAGGTTGAGTTCAATAATTTGTACGGCCCTCAGAGGATGTTGTACAAATTGAAAGGAAAAAGGTTCCCCACCCCTGCTATAAATAATAATAAAAACCCTTGATTTATAACTTAACATCTCTATCTCTATTGATCTGAGTAAATTATAAAGAATAGCCAGTTAATTGAAGCATTATAGCACAGGCCTTTGTCAGATGGTATATTACGCTGTTTTTTTCCTGCTTCTAATAGTTCTCTCTTTTTTCACCATACCTGTGTTTGCATCCATGTTATAGGCATAGCACATTGACCCAAACGTGTGCATTCTGGACAGGTTAGGCCGTCTACCTGTCAGCATAAAGTAAGGTGTCTGTTTTGTGCGGTTGTTAAAGCATCTATTCCTTACTACAGCTGCTGTCTGTACTGCATAGGTCCACATTTCTACACTTTTTGGCATCTAATTTTCTATAAGCATGCACCTGGCCATGTCAAAAAGTGTGCGCCAATTCCTCTCAGCAGTGCCATTTTGATGTGGGGAATACGGTGCTGACTTTTCATGTCTAATCTTATTACTGCATAGTAATGCTTGGTAATGTTTACCTGTGAACTCTGTGCCATTGTCTGACCTGATACTTTTTACTTCCCTGTATGGGGCAGTATCGGACAGAAATCTCTCTGTTGCTTGCACTGTGTCACTTTTGTTTTTAAGGAAATAACCAAACATTGCACTGGAGTAATCATCTGTGAATGATAAAGCATACTTAAAGCCTTCTCTGGATTGCGGATCTATTGGTCCTGCTATATCTGTGTGCACCAACTCTAGAGCTGCTTTGGCTCTTACATCAGGCTCCCTGTTCCTGGTTTGGGTAAACTTCCCTTTAGTGCATAAATCACAATGTGGAGGTGTGTTTACCTTACCCTTAACTGACATGCCATTAACAACATTCTGTAACTTCCGAATATCATCATAATTACAGTGTCCTAGGATCTCATGCCATGTCTGTAAATCATAACACCTGTTGCATTGGTCATCACATTCATCATTTACTGTGTTCAAGAAATAAAGTCTGTTTAATTAATAAATGTGAACATTTGTACCGTCTTTGTGTTGCAGGACGTCTTTGCCCTGCTTGAAGGTTATCGTTGCTCCTTTGGTAGTAGCTGCTTTCACAGAAAACATTTCTTGGGGGTACGATGGGATGTACAACACCTTATTCAGAGTTGTTTTGTGTCTTTTCCCCATGCTGTCCACCATAATAACAACAGCGTCCCCTCTTCCTTCTGCTACACCATTGCACCTGGTACCATCAGCTAATTCCACACAGTGGGATTCAGCCTGTAAGTCATCATCAAACCTCTTGAACTGTGTTACATCCGTGACGATATGTGAAGTCGCCCCTATGTCTACCATCAGTCCTCTCTCGGTGATGCTGTGCCCTGGCTGGACCTTGTTGTCCACGTCGTTGACTCGGAAAGCATACTCCTCGCCAGTCGTTTCATTCGAAGCTTTCCACGCGTCGTCCTCCTGTCGCTGCTTCCGCCTGCAGGCCGCATCCCGATGCGTGTTGCTTTTACAATGACTGCACCACAGCTTACGTTGGCACGTTCCGGCCTTGTGTCCACTCAGGCCGTATCTGTAACAAACAATGTCCGCACACTTGGTTCCTTTATCCCAGGGGTCGGCAACCCGCGGCCCTCGGGCCGCATGCGGCCCTTTAAGCCCTCTGCTCTGGCTTCCTTGAGCTTAGACCATAGGCTTAGACAAAAATAAGAAGGAAATCAAATAAAAGTATTTGTAGGACTATTTATATTTTGTTGCATGGTTGAAAATGTTTCGTATCTTGTATTTTGAGGTGATACTGTGACACATAAATAAAAAACAAAACGGTTTTAATTAGGTCAACTAAAATATGCGTCACATCCTGCTACAGTCCCGCGACAGCGCCTTTTCCTGCGGGTGAATAACCTGACCCCCGGCTCGATGAGCGAACTATGGTTAAATCAAAGAAAAGTACCGGAGGAACACAGGATTTAATTCTGCGTGGACAGAGTTATATGCTTTCACAGCAAACGATGCTGGTTTACCGGTATGTTTTATATGTAGAGAGAAGTTGTCAACGGTACTGCAGCCTTTACGTATCGAGGAACAACAAGGGAGAGGAAGACAGCTGACGATCTTCAGTCATAATTCAATGGGGTGTGTAATTTATTTCAGAAAACACTTTTTGTTATATTCCATGGAATGCTCTTAACATCCCGATAGCAATGAATATATTAAATGCTTTGACAATAAATACATACAAAAATTAATCCCTGTCAGCCTTCCATCTGTGTACAAACTTATCTCGTGGCCTCATTGATGATGCGCGTTAGTGTGTGTTGGAGGAGGGACTCTGTAAGAAAGTCTGAAGGAAGAGGCAGATTTTTTCCGGTTGTGTATTTTCAAATTCTAGCGCACTTGAGCTGGTTTCTCCATCTTACCTAGCCTACCTTTAACTCTTTTTAGGGTGCAGCTATATGTTTTATTTATTTCAAAGTGGGCCCATTTTAATAATATTTTTCTTCCCTTCAAATGTGCAGAGGACTCCCCAAGTGCTGTGTTTAATTTATTTTAAAGTAGGCCTGTGTATTATTTGTAATTCTCCTTATCAGAATCAGAATCCCTTTATTAGTCCCACAGAGGGGACATTTGCAGCGTTACAGCAGGAAAGAGCCACAGACAGCTTTGTGTTGCATATCTGAAATGCGTTAAAAAAGTATTAAGTGATAATATAATAAACAATAAACAATATGCTAAAAAAGTACTAAGTTATAATATAATAAACAATATGCTAAAAATAAAATAAAAAAGTTACATAATTTTCAAAAATACAGATAAAAAATAAATCAAATCTACAAATCAAGTCCTGTAGCAGTCCTTATGGGAGTTCTTTGTTTCTTATTAGAGGTTAACAGTTTTATATAATGTAATAAATAGCCTAATAAATGCAAAAAAAACTGTAGTTTTTGTCTGATATAACAATAAATGCAACTTTATTAGCTATCAAGCTAACAAACATTTTTGCGGCTCCAGACAAAAAAATGTTTTGGAAAAAGGAGCAAAATGGCTCTTTTGGTCAAAAAGGTTGCAGACCCCTGCTTTATCCAATGCTCTTGGTACAGAGGGTCGTCTCGCTCTCAACTGCTCCCGCGCCCTCATGACGTTGTCCTCTGGTGGCGGTGTGCGCATTCGCTCAGTATCCTCATAGCTGCGAAGCTTAGTCTTAAATTCAGCAAAACGTATTGTCTGGTCAATTTGCGTGATGTGTATGGCGAATGGTTTTGAATGATTCTGGCAGTCCCTTCAAAACCATTGCTACAAGAAGCCCATCACTTAATTTCTCCTCCGCGTTTCTCAAAGCGGTGATGGCGGTCTCTGCACGTATTATATACTCCGTCACACTTTCACTGCTTGACTTTAGGAGTGATGTCAGTTCAGTATATAGGCTGATAATACGTGGTTTACCTGTGCCAGCATAATAGTCTCTTAAAATCTTCAATGCCTGCCGACCATTATCCGCCGCCTCCCTCATTACAAGGGACAAACTTTTGTCATCAAGAAATTGGATAAGCTCTGCATAAGCCTCTTCATTTTACCCTTCATCGTCCGCCTCTTCATCTTCCTCAATTACGTCCGTAGGACTCCTTAAAATAGTATTATTCAGTCCCTGTAAGCGAAGATGGCCCAAGAATTTCGTCTCCCACAGTTCATAGTTCTTTTCATCCCCGTCAAACACTAGCCGAGGCCAGCGACGACTGGAACTTGCGCCCAACCTGCTCATGGCGTTAGCTTAGCTTGCTAATCCACCACACGTGCTACGTTGCGACTTTCCATCGGTGGACAAACGCCGGAAATACTTATTTGGGTGTCTCTGGGCCCATAACCTGTTAGCAGAGTAAACATAACTTCATTGCTGTTTAGCATCCAAATAAGCGGAGGAATAACGAAACATCAGAGACAGTGGCATTTCATTCAACGGACTCTCCCATTGGAGGCGTGGCTTTATTTATACCCATCATTGACCTTTCACCTGTTACGCTATTGGCTTCCGGTCATGCATGCACACCAAATAACACAAATTGGTAGCACATTTACCTCAATGTTAACAATATGAAAGTGTGACCACCGATAATGGACATGCTCTCAAAGCATTAGTGGACAGTGGATCTATTGCATGCACAATTAGTGAGGCAGCTGACATAAGACTTTCACAATCTGCCCCTAACATGGAAAGAAAATCAGCTGAAGACTTTGCCATAGTTGGTTGTGGTGGTCACCTTGGTACTTCATCTGCCATGTATGATCTTACTGCATCAGTTTATGGTTATAAGGTAATAATTCCTGTTCTAGTTGTGCCAGGCCAGACTGATGAAATGATTCTCGGCAGCAATGCCATCAAGTGGCTCATTTCACAGATGAAAAAAACTGTAAGTTGCCAAAATATCACATCTCCTGTGACAAGTTTTCAGAGTGATAGTTTACCCAAGTTGATGTCTCTGCTGTCCTCCTCAGATGAATGCAAAGGTGGAGCAGTGACTAACAAAATTGGCACGGCAAAACTGAAAAGATGTGTAACTCTGCAGCCAATGTCTGAAAGTTTTGTGTGGGCGAAATTATCTGAGTCTGATGTCTCTGCAGTAGGGAGTACAGTCATCTTTGAGCCCACCCAGTCAAAAGCCAGACCTGCACAAATTCTGGTGGGGAGGGTTGTCACGTCCTTATGGGAAATGGCTGGGTTCCTGTCAAAATTGTAAAACCCACTGAAAACCCACTCACCCTTGAAAAGAATGCAAAGGTTGCTGATGTGTCCCCCTGTCTTTCAGTGCAGGATTTACCAGACCCAGTTCGCATCCAATCCAGTGCACAGTACACACACATCCCGTCGCCTGAGCCAAGGTCAGAGGAGGAGATGTCCCGCATCTTGAGTGACATGGGTTTGCAGGGTTTGTACCTCTCATCTTGTGAGGTCTCTCTCGAGTGGAAAGATAAGCTGATGAACATCATTGAGCAGTATGAATCAATATTTTCGAGGCACAAAATGGACTGTGGCGAGGCAATGGATTTTGTGCACAGAATACACCTGGTTGATGACAAGCCCTTCAGAATTCCATACAGGCGGGTTCCGCCATGCCACTATGACAAGCTACGGACTGCTCTGAATGACATGGAGGAATTAGGGATCATTCGCAAATCTCCGAGTGAATACTCATCACCCCTTGTCCTCGTTGTCAAACCAAATGGTGACCTTCGCCTCTGCAATGACTTCAGGTGGTTGAACGCAAGAACAACCTGTTTACCTGTTGTAAACCTTTCTGTGAATTTACTAAGACTGATTGGGTTGAGTTCGCTATTTAATTTAGTGTTTAATTAGCCATGTTCTTTTTAAGCAGAGGGAATGGGGTGAGCTTCAAAAGGTTCAAAGGGCTTTATTATCATATGCAGTAGCTACAGTGTGGATATGGGAATTTATATTAATTCTTATTTGTTACGGTCAAAGTATGACCACAAGTAAGGAAGCTCAGTTCATTAAATGTTTGCCTTGTTCCCAACAAGAAGTAAACCTGATTAAATAATTGGGTTCTACAGGCTCAATCTATCAATTCTCCTGAAAACCCATTTTGAATCAGAATATTACACATTGAAATGTAGTAAGTTTGAAAATATATATACATTTATACAGTAACATTTGATTCCAATGTACTTTTTCTAAATGTTAACTTAAAAACTGGAGACTGAAGAGGTTTTTCACATAATGGCAAGATGTACTTACCTTTAGAGAATAGAGATATTCATGTGCAAACAGAGCAGCAGACACATTTTAATACAAATCAAACAGAACATTTACCTGGTTCTCTTTAATCAGCTCCTCTGCAGACTCTTCCAGAAGCTCCATCAGGCGGGAGGACGGCTTCCGTCTAACTTCAACGTGGTGCTGTTTCACAGACATGTTGATTATTGTAGCAAACACACATGAGTGTAGTGTAAGTGTTTTGATGTGAAGCAGCAGCAGTGAGGCATACCTTTGAGAATGTTGCATTGAATAATAAAGATGCATGATCCTGTGAAACCCTTAAGTGTTGTAACTACCAGGTAGGAACAAACTTTCAATTCATTGAATGGCCATATTAAACGTGTTTATTAAACCACTTTATGAAATGACAATATGTGACTGTAAAACGAGCTTGAAGGACATGAAGCCATTCTGGTGGAAAGGGCAGGGAGGGAACAAGACAGACAGAAAAAAGAGAGGATACAGAGAGGGAGGAGAAGATGGACAGCAAGAGGAGGGAGAGAAAAAAGATAGACTGGAGCAAGAACTGTGAGTGTGTGAGAGAGTGTTGGGGGGCAGTGTCTCTTGCAGCTGTCGTGAGGGTTAGGCCTGGGATGCCTATCATCAATTAACCATGAAATCAGCCACACACACACACACACACACACACACACACACACACACACACACACACACACACACACACACACACACACACACACACACACACACACACACACACACACAGCTAACTGTTGAGGACTGGTGTCGGCAGCTGATTGGCTGATATTGACACTACCGTGTCTCTTTTCTGGAGGTCTGAGAGGACATTAGGGTGTGTTCCACTTTAAGAGCTACTCCTGCTCAGCAGTGACAGATGAAATACAAAAATATATTTTATAATCCAAGCAAATCTTCATCTACATATCTTTATGGTTTAAAACACACTCAACAATAAAATGGTAACAGTATTTGTATCTAAAAACTGACAATAATGCATCATGTATGTTTGTGGGTTTATAGGGATTATATAAAAGAATTTAGAGGACAATTCCAAAATCAAGAGATGTATCCTGACTGATTACATAAGAAAGTAACTTAATGATTCTTACATTTTTGAAGATGTTATTGCCGGGAGTAATAAGCTAATGTTAACATCAATAATCGAAAGGCGGCCTGATGATGTCTGTTCATTTAGTCTCTTGTTATAAAAAGTACTCTTGTTATCACACGTAGAAAAGTTGGACATTCAAGAGTAGGGGATTTACTGAGAAGGGAATCAAAAGAGGTGAAATGCTAACTAATTTCCAGGTTTTATGACAGATTCGTGCACCACTCTACTACACCCTAGAGAGCAAAGTGCACAATTTTAAACTGCATTATTTTTATCCTTTACTAACCTTTATTTTTCAAATAACGGTAAATAAAAACTGCAAACAAAGATGTTTAACCTCGTGCATTAATCCAGGATTAATACTTTTATTAGCACTGTAATTATTATTAATTCTGAGTTACTCTGTACCTTGCTCAAATGACATTTCTTCTCAACATTAATGTAATATATCAAAAAAGTAAGCTAAATTATTCTAAATTATTCAACTGTAAATACAAACAATTAACTGCGAGATGTTCATTGGAGAATAACGAAATAAGTTAAGAAGATGTTTTTTTCTCAAAGTTGTCCCAAACAACACTCAGGTTGTTATCTCTAAACCGTCAGGGTAAGGCAAGGCAAGGCAAGTTTATTGCGCTGCCTCACAAATCTCTACGCTGACAGAATTCAGTATTAATCAGTTTTTAAACAAGCTCCGTCATAATATCAGACAGAGGTGGTGTGCTGGCACTAACCAACAGGATGGCATGGTTACCAATCTGACCTGCATGTTGTTCCGCACAAGAAGCCTAAATTGGCCGATGTCTACAAGCGTTTAGTGATACAAATCAAAGCTGCCTGGTTGAAACGGTGCTGCCCGGACTCTCATGTTTCCAAACTGGCAGCTGAACAGGCCAGGCCACCCATGGTGTGCATGCACACACACACGGAGTGTGCCACCCTGCTTTGTTAGCTTGGCTGTGAGCTTTGGCCACACACACACACACACACACACACACACACACACACACACACACACACACACACACACACACACACACACACACACACACACACACACACACACACACACACACACACACACACACACACACACACACACACACACACACACACCTTTCAGGTCATGCCAAGACTGCACAGTCTGCACGTTCCATGTGGCTGATTGTCTGGCTTCTTCCTCTTCCTTTTCCTTTTTCTCATCCTTTCGGTTTTATCTTGCTGTTTTTTCCAACTCTTTCTTTATAGTGAATACAAAACTCTAATTAATCAATACATGTTCTCTGTGAAGGGTAAATTACAGGTAAAATTAATAAATAGATACAGTAAAACACAGCATGTCTACACATTATAATAACTCATGACCTCTGGCAGTTCTGTTGTAATCAGCTTTGTTCCTATAATCCCTTGGCAGAGTTAGCCGTATGCTACAGGTTGCTTCACTTTTCGGAGACATTTGTGGAACATAAATCATGTGGGAACACTGCAAGTGTTAAGTATTACAGGAGAAAATGCACGGTATTGCAAATAATTAGGTGATAAAATCGATAAAGTAAACATGAAGCTACATCCAGCATCCCCGTTAGCTTAATTTAGCACAATCATTGGACAGGCTAACACTGGTGGGTAGATCGGGAAAAACATTTTGCTCTTGTTTCCAGTGGGAAATATGAAGAGGTTAATTTAAGTTAGCTTTGCGTTAGCTTAGCATTTGCTTAGCATTACTTCAGTGGTGTGGCCATTTGGGACTCTGAGGCTCGTACTTGGCTGTTTTTTTACTTTGAGATTACCAAGGTTCTATTCCACATCCTTCAATAAAATATACTGAACTTTATTACTGTGTAAGTAGTGATTAGCCTCAGTGCTTATTAGGGCTGTACCCGAATATTCGTTCGTTGGAGTACTGTTCGGGTTTCAATTTCGTTATTCGTATATTCTTTTTTTTTGTTTTTTTGGAATTTATTGAAATCTCCAATATCAACGTAAGAGCTTGTGCCTCTTCGGGGTTGCTAACACTTAACCATAAACGTTATCGTTTACTTTCTCCGTCTTTATATGTATTGTAACGATCAACTATCTAAAATAGTTGTGTTAATTAAACGCACAAGGGATTCTTGAATGAAATAATATTATAAAGGTAAACAAAACTGATAATCGGACAATCTGCTCTTTCCACAAAATAGTCCCCACAGAAATGTATTAACTACAGTCTATATGCACACATTCACAATTTAAACAAAGACAGGTTTTCTGCGTTATTCAAGTGTATTCACAGTTTTGAGCCAAACAAAACCGAACAAAAAGTCCACTCGCGATACACTGAAATTGTCTTTACTGCTTAATCCAGGCCATAGTTCATTGATAAAAAAAAAAAAGCTGTTGCTCCTGCGCCCGTCGGCCGCAAAAACAGAAATGTTTGTAGGCCTTTTCAGGCTATAATCCACAAAAAGAAAAATACGAAGATCAGCGTGGCACAAAAGAGCAATCTCACCCTGTGTTGAAGAGAATCTCTCTCTCTATCGGTGCGCGTCCTCTCCAAGGAGACGTCCAAGGTCGGTTGATGCAATATCCACAAAAAGTTACTTTCAGTTACTTCCCCGTTGCATTTTAACATAGATATACATGCTGAGAAAACGTAACTATCCCGCTGAATACCCGCATTCACCACACACACGCTTCCTCCTCCCGTGAGCACCACCACTGGTGATGCGCCCACTAAAAAGCCTCTGGGCGCGCCGCGACAGGTGAATATGCAAATGAGGCTTGCAGAACCACACCCTCAAACCTTACATAAAAGTGGACATTTAACAACTGTAGTTGCGAGGATAATACACATGTATCATTTTCATTTCATTTCAATATAAACCACATGCCTTAACCTTTTCCCCTGCCCCTACAGTTTATAAGAAACACTTAGATCAATCTGCGACAGTCACAGTATATTACTTTTCTCCATTAATCTCCGTCACGTTGTTTCCATAGCAACAACTTCCTGTCAACAGCACTAACTCTCCTTCAAAATAAAAGCATGTCCATACAAAATAGGAAGCCAAGCCAAATTACACTTAAGACATATACAACTGCAACGAAAGTAACACACACAATGCAATATCCTTTTCAATTTCAAAGAACACAAATTGGGTTGTACACATTAACAAATAACTATACAAAAACAATACTGTAGAATAACAAAAAGAATGCTGTGAATAAACCGAAATACACGTGTCGAAGCGGTTCACTGCTGATTACTACGCACCCCCCCGCGCGGAACTAATATTTGCTGCTGATTACTACCAAATATCCGGAGCCTGAGAAATGGTATTCGGGACAGCCCTAGTGCTTATCACTTCACTGGCAATAAACATATTCAAAAGCAGAGGTGATCACGGAGGAACAGTACAAATCGTAAAGGACCAGGCAAAGTGAAAAATCAACCTACAATGGATGAAACCCCTGAGCACGAGGCTAGCGAACACCGTGCTCGCGAACACGACGGCTCAAATGCACTGCGGGCAGGCTTTGCCACCATTAGCAAAGAAATTAAAGACCTTAAACTGGAGCTACGACAAGAACTATCCACATTCAAAGATGAAATAAAGAAGGAGCTGAGGGAGGACATCACTTATCTGCGACAAGAACTCAATCGTAAACTTACGGAGAACAACAAAGAGCTGCAGGCGCAACGGGTGAGCATAGCCGAGGCGCAGGAGCGCATATCAGATGTGGGAGAATTGAAGACGGAGGTGAATGAAGTGATGGAGCAGACTCGATTGATGCAAGTGAAATTGACTGATCTCAAGGGGAGATCAAGGAGAAAAGACATCTGAGTGTTTTGCTTACCCGAGGGCAGGAAGGGGAGCTCCACAGCCAAATTGTCATGTCTAAGAAACTTATAGTAAAAGTTTATTGTTTATGTTAGTTTTGTCATGGCCCTTTGTCCTGTGCTTTCTGTTTATTCCCTTAATTAATTCTCCATCTCATCTCAGGCCTCCACGCTCCCCGCCCCCTTCTGGCTCCTGCGTCCTTGATTATTTTCCCCATCATGATTGTTTCCACCTGTGTCCCCTTTACCTGTGTATATATGGTGTTCGCTCCCTCCTGTTCATTGCCAGTTCGTTGTCTCTCTATGACCTACGTTCCTGCTTACCTCACAGACTTCTCACGGATCTATGTTATTGATCACTGTTCTAGTTTTCCTCAAAAGAGTGTTTTGTTTTCCTTGTTTTCATTACTGTGCAAATCCCAGTAAAGTCTTTATTTTGAAACACTATCCGAGTCTGAGTTTTGAATCGTGCAATTGAGTTCATGCCTCAGAGTTCACTCCTTTGACACAAATACATGGAGTCACTTCTGAAAACCGAACTCGAAATACCCGAAGAAACTCGGCTCCAGATCCAGCGCGCTCATAGAGCACTTACCCGGAAACCGAGCGAAGGCTCTACTCCCAGATCAATCGTGGTGAATTTCTTCCAGTTCGAAATAAATGAGATGGTCTTAAAGAAGGCTTGGCAGAAAAAGATACATGCATTGGGAAAACAAATATTTTGCGACCACAACTATCCTACAGCCGTGGTCCAGAAGCGACGTGCATATTCAGGCATTAAAAAAATGCTGAAGGAAAAGGGAATCCGTTTCCAGACGCCGCTCACAAAAATGTGGATCCACTGGAACACAGGAGTGAAGACCTATGATAATGCCAGGGAAGCCGCGCAGGACATGAAGGAAAGAGGACACATGGTGGACGTGTCCGGCGAGGATACGGAACCGGCGTAGCCGCGAGGACCCGCGGAGTGGAAACGAGTGGCGGGCAGAGGGCGTAGCCCCGACTCCGGCACAGCTGACCGCGCAAGAGAAAAGCTGCAAAGTTATCAGTGGAAGTCCTAAAAAGTTTTACTGGAAGAAGGGCGGAAAATCATGGATCAAAGAGGGCAAATTCAGGTGAGCTGCGGGTGGGAAACATAACGGATGTCTCAAGGGAGACTTTTTCTGATTCACTGAACTAAAAGACCTGAGATAACATCAAGAGTCCTGAATGGGAATGTGTAGGATTACATAGTTATATACAAGTTTCTTAAAATCACTAAAAATGAATAGACAACGACTGGGAGAGGTCGAGTGTTTTGAGTTGGACATGTCTAGACATTATGGAACTTCACAACGGAGGTACAGGTCTAGGGAGGGGCCCCCGTGAACGATGAGGACTCGCCCTCCACCCTCCAACAGGGATTTGGGGAATGGAATATTACCCCATGTTTGGAGGTCTTCTCTTTTTTGGGTTCAGTTGTGTGATGATGTTTCATTTGTTTTTATGTTTTTATTAGTGTCAGAAGGATAAAGGTAACCTCAAAGAAGGGTCAAGATGATATTTAAAGATCTGAAAATGGTGTCGCTTAATGTGAACGGGTTAAACAATCCAGTAAAAAGCGCGAAGGTTATAGCTAAACTAAAAAAGGAAAAAACACAGGTTAACTACCTACAAGAAACACATCTTACAGAGCAAGAGCATGACAAACTTAAAAAGATGGGATTTAAAAATACATTTTACAGTTCATATAAAGGTGGTAGTAGGCGAGGAGTATCCATTTTACTATCAAATACAACAAAGTTTGAGCTTCTTAAGGAAACACGAGATAAAGAAGGGAGATATTCTTGTGAAGGGGAAAATAGAAGACGAATTGACCACATTAGTGTTGAAATCTCCATATCAGGTGAATATTTAAAACAAAAGTTAATTATAAATCAAATATGATCTCTGCGCTCTCCTCTCCTGCTTCAAAGGTAAGATTGCACCCTGCCACACTCACACTTATTGTACGTAGGACTTAAACAGATTTAAGAGAGTTGTCTGAATTGAAACAGCAGTTAATTGAACCTGGTTCTTCGGGGAGTTAATAGAGGTGAGATCTTGCTTTATGATGGATCTGAGCCAAGCAGTAAACTTACATAGACTCAATAACTTCGGTTAGGTCAATTAGTAGGTCTGAGTAATTTTCCGGAATAAATTATCAGCTCCTCCCGACTCTTACATTAGTTAATGTCTACACCCCTCCTGAAAGCAAAAAAGATTTTTAAAGGAATCTATTTGAGCTTATAGCCCAGGAATCGGAAGGTATATTAATATTTGGGGGGGATTTTAACATTACAATGAATCACAATTTGGATTCAACTAGCTCTAGGAAAAGTAGTAAAACAAAATTGGCAGAATTGGGAATAGTAGACATTTGGAGAGAACTACATCCACTCGAAGAGGATTACACTTTATAGCTCCCCATTTAGTCTATACAACAATAGATTACTTTTTCATTAATGCAGGGGACCGATTCAGAGCAAAGGAATCCAGAATAGGAGTTTCAGATTTATCAGACCACAGCACTTTATACCTGACGTTGAACTTAAATAAGCAGACAAGACAGACAAATTGGCGACTTAATGTTGGTATCTTGAATGATCCAGAATTTGCTGAGGGGTCAAAAAGCGAATTAACATACAAAGAAGAGATTGATAATGGGGAGGTCGGCCCAACCATCGTATTGGATGCTTTCAAAGCAGTCATGCGTGGGGGGCTAAGTTCAAGAACGGTATACCTGAATAAAATGAGGCTCAAATTGTACCAAAATAAGATTGGAGAATTGAGAACTTTAGAGCAGCAACATAAAAACTCTAATGACCCAGAACTACTTCATCAAATTAAAGAAATAAGGAAAACAATTAATGAGATATTAGAGAATGAGGTAGAAATTAAATTGAGATTTGTGAAACAAACGTATGACGAGGCCGAATGTGGAATTGTGGAGAGTGATGACTCTTACTCTGGGATAAATACAATCGTTTTTATTGAATGCATTTTTCACACACATCACTCTAGAACTAGGGTTACAACACGGAACCCACCGTTCTTGCAACAGGGCCTGGATTTCTGTTGAAAGGAAAACAGAAACATCTCCTCCTAGGATGATAGATTTGCCTCTCTTATGCCCCTGAATGGAGTAGGGACGCTGCAGAACTGGAGTGAGTAACCCAGTCGCAGTATCCTGTCCATCCATTCTGTCAGTACACAGCTGAGCTTCCATTCCCCATAAAACTGTGTTTTAGGGCAGTGTTTTTCAAAGTGGGGGCCCCAACCCCCCGGGGGGCCGCCAGGGGGCGCCAGGGGGGTCACGCAAAGTTTGAGGGAAACGGGATTATTTTTTATTTTTTAAGTTTACATTTATTTTTTATTTTTTTGGTTGTTATTAATAACATTATATCTATCAATCTATGTGTCCTTTGATGCCAATCTTTTAATATTTTTTGTTTTTGAATTACACGACCGCCCTTCAAGCCAATCAGAATCGAGCTGCCGCTACTGAGAGTGAAAGTGAGTATCTGCTCAGCTTTTGGAGCAAGTGAGAGCGAGTGAATGTTTCGTTCTGCAGCTGAATGAGAGCACGGATGTAGCAAATGTTGCAGAATTGCTTGCATACATCAGATTTATTTCAGAAGACAACTTTGTTGAGGGAATATTATTTTGCAAAGCACTGGAAGGTAGGACCACATGAAGAGACATTTTCCAAGTTTTAGATGAGTACATCATGTCAAATGGACTTGACTGGCCTCGTTGTGTGGGTGTGTGTTCAGACTGGGCAGTGGGGCTATGACAGGCAAAAAATGCGGAGTGACAGCTTCGATCAGGCAGAAGGCCCCAAATGTAGTGGCAACACACTGCATGCTCCATCGCGAGACACTCGTACACATCATTTAAAAAAAAAAAATTGCAACAGGGGGGTCCCCGCCAGAGGATAATGCTATATGGGGGTCCTTGGCATGGCAAAGTTTGGGAACCCCTGTTTTAGGGGACATGCAAGGAGCTGTGGAACTCTCTGGCAGAGTCCTGCATCGGGTCGGGTGACCCGCAAAAAAGGTGATTCGCGGGTGGTATTTTTTCAAACACTTTTTTCCGGGTTCGGTTCTGGGTAAAACAAAGATGATGCGGGTCGGGTCGCGGGTGTTGCATAACAAATATATTAAAATAATAATAATTTAGTTTAATGTTTAAATCCTCAGACCTCTCCCCCGCGGGACCGTGCATAATCATAACCTCTGCAGCGCATCAATCTGCTTCTGAGCGCTGTACATTCTGAATGGCTGAGGTTAAGCTCTCCAGCGGAGAATACAGCATTTTCCAACACTTCCTCAAGAGCGAAATCCAACGTCTTGGAGGCTTTTGGTGTCCTCCTAGATGGAGAAAATAACCAACATCCCACGCTTTTTGAGACAAATATGCAACTGCGTGTGTTAATAATTGCAGGTTTTCACTGCTCATATATATATGCGGGTTCGGGTCGGGTTGTGGATCCTGTGCCGATGGGTCGGGTCGGGTTGCGGAACTAAAATGTAATATGTGCGGGTAGCGGGGCGGGTTCGGTATTGCACGTCGAGGGTGCGGGGACGGAGCGGGTCTTGAAAATCAGACCCGTGCAGGACTCTGCTCTCTGGTGGTCCTCTCCTCTGCCAAACCTTCCATGAAAGGAAGATTGGCTTATGGGGAACCGACACTAAAAGGGCCGATTTTCTGCGGAGGGCCTTGAACGCACCGCGGCCACTCCCGTGGCATGATCCCACTGTGGCCAGGGACATCACACGGCAAGCAGTGGCGCCCACACCGTGGACCGGGATATTAATTTGGCCGATGCTGCCAAATGCTGCGGGGTGGGGGCATCTTGCGGAAGAGCAATCAGTGAGACGCCCAACACACCTTTGTTATTTGCAGCCGCCCTGTCACGTGGCAGCGGGGCAGAGTTTCTCCGCCCAGCCTGCTGCCTGTGGGAGCAGATGGGCTGCCAGGCTCTCATCGGGGGGGGGCAAGCCGGGGCACGCTGTGTCCATGCGGCCCTGCACCCTGAGCGGTGGACTTCCATGGACGCCGGACCCGGAAGTGCCTGACAACGAGAAGTCCTCGTCATCTTTCTCCCCGGCAAACCGAGCCATATGGCCTCGGCCATATCCTGGTCCCCCAAACACTCGAGGCAGAGGTGGTGGGGATCGGCGCCCGCAATTAAGAAAAGGGCACGAAGGACAGGCCCGGGTCTCTAGAAGTGGCGATTCCATGTAGGTATGATAACTTCTTTCTTCTTCTTTCAAACGTTTTACTTTTCTCTGTCAGGTGTTGTCCTGCTTGCTGAAGAGAAACGGAAGACAGTCAGGAGGCGTAGCCACCTTATATACTGTGGGCCTGCGCGCGCATTCAGGTAGGCTCGCCCCGAAAGTAAACTGCCGCAGAGGCATGGTATCAGATCTAAGCAGGCTAAAGTCTATTGTTTAGGCAAGAATTTCATTTGTGACGTTGATTTTCTCATTTTACGACAATCAAACAAACACGAACAATGGATTCAAAAACCTCCCTTTCCCTGGTAAAGAACAAAAGCCTCTCAAGTGCCAATTCCTCCTCCACCTGTCAACCAAAAATAAGGACACTAAATAATATTTAATATACTCCATACTAAACAGCAATACATTTGAATTAAATGAATTACAACAATAACATGTTATTTACATGTTTAAAAATATGAAATGCAACCTGTTGCTATATTCACTCACAAAAAGGGAAAAAAGACAAACATGAAAAATATAAAAATACAATTCTAAAATAAATAAAATCGAATTAAGTTATACACAGGCTTTCGTTGTAAATATATTTTGAAAATAATAACTATTACAAAAGTGTATGCAAAAAATAGTAATAGTTTAACATTTAGAATGTTCCTTTCCCCCTGATGAACCTTATGGATGCATGACGCCATAACATTCACCTTTAGCGTCTGGCCCACGCGTGGTCTGCTGGGGTGAATACTTAATCGTATATCTTTCAATCAAGTCAGGCCTGCAGCCAAGTGTGATAAATATGAGCCCAGGCCTCTAATCACCTTCGGGATAGGATTTTTAGGGTCATGTCTCATGCTACTTCAAAGGAGACCTTGATGATAGGAAATGAATAAATAATTGACACGAGTAACTGCAGTCAAACCACCAACACAGACAGAAAACAGACCTGTAGTATGGTCAGCTCTGAGGATAATTCCCAGAAGCAGTAGCTGGTTCACCTTTCTCTGAAAGCACTAACAAACACACGGTTGATTGACCCTAACCTGTGTCTTTACACACACACACACACACACACACACACACACACACACACACACACACACACACACACACACACACACATTGCATTTGTGCCATATGTGACCTCCATGGTCCCTCCAGCCTGGTGACTGGGAAGTACAACGTTCAGTTAGACGCTTGACACCTAGACAGGCATAAATAAACATCAGTTTTAAACCTTTTAACAGAAACACACACACACACACACACACACACACACACACACACACACACACACACACACACACACAGGTAAGTGGTTTCCGCAGCTGGTGGTTTCCTCCAGTTAGAGCAGGGGTCAGGCAGGTCAGAGGGATGTTGGAATACACTGCGCTTCTCAGATTGTGAACAAAGATTAGGAAGATAATTCAGGAATATCATCCGTCATGCAGTAGAAATAATAAAGTCATTAAATAAACAGCATGTTTCTGGGGTACCAATTGCCCTCAGCTCTACCAAGTGTCTTAGCCGGTTTTAAGCTTATAGTTTTGATATAGCCCATAAATTAGATCAGGTGCTAGAGCTTTCAACTACCAAGCTCCGTTCCTCAGGAACTGACTTCCAGTGTTGATTAGGGAGGCAAACAGTGTACACACATTTAAGACTAGGCTGAAGACTTTCCTATTTAGTACAGCGTATACAGTTAGGACTGCTTTTAAACTCCCTTTTAAACATCCTCATGTACCCTTCATTTTATGGAATTGTAATCATTGTATTCTAACTGTATTTGTGCCACTGTGTTTTGTACCCATTAATTGGTATTTTCACATTTATCTTGGCATTTTACTATATTCTCTGATATGTTGTTTTTACATTATCATTCATGTTTGTTGATTTGTGAAGCCCTCTAAGACAAATGTGTTTTGTGATATTGGGCTATATAAATACATTTGAATTGAATTGAATAACATCATTACGCTTTCGTTCCAGCAGACGGACAGACAAGAGAGTAGCTGGCGGACGTCATTATCACTTGAGATACAGACATTTCCCATTTTCTGTATTCACTTTATAGGAGAATAAGCAAAGTGTTATCTACCTCATTCACTATAACAACTGTTTATGTTAATTATAAGTAAAAGCTGTGTAAAATGGTCACTTTTACCCCTTTCCCAACAAAGCAGTTCCAGGGTCGGTTTCGGAGCTAGTGCCAGATTAAGCACCGGTTCTTCCTGTTTCCATCTCAGCGGGGCCGGCTTTTGGCCCCGAAAACTTGTTCTTATCTGGCACCAATACCCTGTTCATCAAGAACCAAATTCGTCAGGCTTACGTCAGGGGATATCAACACATGGGGCTACACACTTTGCCATGTCATACTATCTGTCACGGTCTGTTTATTTTAAAGTTTAATTTTGAATTATTGTTTTCGACTGTTGCTCTTCTGTTTCTGCTTGTCCCCTCCAGCTGTGTCTAGTCTTGCGATTAGTCTTGACTTCCCTTGTGCTCCTTGTTGGGTTTGAGTGCAGCCGACGATACCGTTCCCTCTCTGTCCCCTCTCTGTTCCCTCTCTTTCCCCTCTCTGTCCCCTTTCTGTTCCCTCTCTGTTCCCTCTCTGTCCCCTCTCTGTTCCCTCTCTGTCCCCTCTCCCCTCCTGTTGGTGCCCGGGTCAACTCCTGCTCCCAGCCCTCCTGCCCGTCCTCCAGGGTGGTCCCGTGGTCCTGCTGCCAGTCTTCTCGAGGGGTACCGTTGTCCTCCAGGCCGCCCTCCAGAGGAGTCCCGCTGCCCTCCAGGCCGCCCTCCAGGCCGCCCTCCAGGCCGCCCTCCAGGCCGCCCTCCAGCCCGGTCTCCAGCCCGGTCTCCAGTCCGGCCTCAAGAGTTTCTCAGCCGTTGCCTATCAGAGAAACTTAAATAATATTGTTATGATGCCAAAGAGGGTCCGTTCAGACTGAAACACATCCACTTGGGGTTATGGGGTATATGCTTCAGTGGAAGTTGCTTGTGTGACAGTCAGATAGTGATTAACTAACTCTCTACTCTCTACTTCCTGTGGACGAGCAGCATAGCACTCCAGCGGTTTGAACCACATTGGTAGACAATTAATTGCTTCACTCTGGAGAAGAGTTCAAAGTTGGAAAAGTCTTTCTTTTAGGGCTGTGAAGTTAACGCGTTAATAACGCGTTAACGCAAAAAAAAATTAACGCCACTAATTATTTTAACGCGATTAACGCATGTGTATTTTTTTTCCTCGGCCGCCGCGTAGTTTCAGAGCGCATCGAGTTTAAAATACCATCTACAAGCTGATGCTGACAGCCCCGCTCCTGCCTTCCGCTTGCGGCAGACCACACTTCCACGCTCACCGGCAGGCACCAACTGGCCATCGGGAGGACCGGGAGGGTGTGTGTATGTGTGGCGCGAGAGAGAGACCTTACGTGTATTGTTGTTGTTGTTAGCATCTGGTGCTAGCTAGCTGCGCTAACGGATATAAGGAGCTGTTTAAATGAAAACAGAGGTGTGACATTTCGCCGACAACTGCGCCGAGCACTTCACTTTGTGCAGGTAGCCAAACAGGTCGATTTATCCTTGGGCGAAATACCTAACTCCAAGCTGCTCCTGCATGCCAATGGTGTGTTTGTGTGTATGTGTTTGTGAGTGTGTGAATATGCCTATGTGAATGTGTCAATGCTGTATACACTGACAAGTGATGCGAAATAAAATCAGAAACATTTGTCGCCTCGACATTACCTGAGTACAATTATGATCCCAGAAAGGTAAACAGTATGATACGATAATAATATATGATAATATCATTGTCAGATCATGTGTGAAATTGTTCTTGCATCACCGCAGCTCCATTTGCAACATCAACAAGAACACATATTAAGACACGGTACAAGGCAAACACACATTTAACGAAACATCACAATCACTGAGAGAAACATGCTCAAGACCCTCTAACGTACATTTTACCTGGGATTTAGCTCTGTATTTGATTTGATGATTGACTGGTGCACAAAGGAGTGCTTCAGTCTAACCTTATAAATCACAGGACCCTGTATCTCTGATTTGATGGAAGCAATTCATATCCACAGTTTAATCCATAGCTGATGATGTTGGTCAGCCTCACTATGTTATTATGGTATGCTGATTCATAGAGTTTGTCCCAGGGTGGACCACCAGTCTTTGAGCAGACCTTCAACTGGTGGAGCAGTTTAAAGCGGTAGACAAACACTTGTACCATGTAGTACTGCAATATTGTAGTGTATTGCAAATATGATCTGACAATAGACCACCACCATGTTTCCTGAAGCCACCCTGAGGAGGAACTTAAAGTGTTCAACTCTACTCAGTAACTCCACTGTCAGTGTGTTTCAACCACCCAACACTCTAGTGGTGTGAGATGTAATGGTCATTGTGGCCTGTAGGGGGCGCTAGCAGAGCTTCAGAGCAGTTTAAACAGAACAGGAGCAGAGATCCAAACATCAGACTGTTTTAAGGACACTTCAGGAGAATGCTCCTCTAATGTGGGAACTAACTTGTTATAGAGCATCACGGCATTGCATAGTGTGTGAGGACCTTTTGATAGACTGGCCTGTAGTCTGACTGATGCCCCTGTTGATGTGAGGTATGTTTATTGGTAAACTCCAAACATGATGGAGAGTAAATGTGAGTAAAGTCACTTTTTGTGCATCGCTGCAAACACTGTTTGTCTCCGGCTGAACGTGCTGTCTTGCTCTGGTATGTATGTGCAGTTGTGTCTTTGTGCTGCCCTTTGAGCACACCAAGACACCGTGCCACTGCAACCCACCACCCCCCTCCCCTCCCGCCCGCTGCAGTATAGTACTGTAGAAGGGCGACAGAAGGAGATGTGAGGTGATTTTTTTTAAGGCAGAAAAAGACCCCAATTGTGTCTGAGCGCCCTCCTCTCCCTCGCCTTGCATGCCTGTGGAAGAGCAAAGAAAAGAGAGAAAGAGATTTAGAGAAAGGGAGAGGGAGAGAGGGCAGGCTGGTTCGCTGTGCAGCTGCTCCTGCCGAGGCCTTTGGATTACATCAGAGTGGCCGAAAAGAAAAGAACGAGAGGAGAGAGGGGCGGGGGGGGGGGGGGGCGCCCACAGGAGGGTGTGAGGCACACTCCACAAATCAGACCTCTCTTTTTCATGCTCCCTTTCTCTCTGAATCTCTCTATCAAGGGTTGTAGTGGAGCGGCCCTCCACAGAGCTATCATTGTTGTCAGACTGAAGAGGCCGCACACACACACACACACACACACACACACACACACACACACACACACACACACACACACACACACACACACACACACACACACTCCTCTCTCTCACACACACACACACACACACACACACACACACACACACACACACACACACACACACACACACACACATTTTATTTCCTTTTTAATTTAAAAGCACACACTGAAATGTTCACATTCTATATACTTTGAATGTTTTTCAAATAAAAACTTAACATCTCCTTCCTGTTGCTTTGACAGCGAGGGGGAGACCTGCCAGGACTCCATTCAACCCAAAGACCATTTATATCCTGTAATATAACACTTGTGAAGGCAGCATTTCTATACATGTTCTGAGTGACTGCACTTAAAGACAAGGTTGTTATGGACAGGGGCAAGATGCCGTGATTTGTTTAAAGGAGGATATGGTCCCCTCCGATCATCCCTCCTCAAAGACTTTTGTGTTGGGTAGAGATGGAAAACAGAGACCCTCACGCCTGGTCTGTGTGGAGGGTACATTCTTGTTGGATTGTTGGTTGGGAATGAAAATAATGTCAGCCTTCCCAAGTACAACTTCATAGAAATATGGGGTGGAACAAGACACTGTCAACTTGTAGTTTAAGAGCTTTTCCCTTTGCTCCATAGCTTAAAAGCAGTGCAGTGTATTTATACCTGTGTGTATTTGTACTGTATGTATATATATACAAATATATATACATATATATATATATATATATATGCTGCTGGTCCTCTCCGTGTATAGGCGGGTCCTGTGGCATGTATTATGCTTGTCATCCTTGGTCAGATACGGTTCAAGAGGCCTTTGAGGACCAGAGGAACTGCCAACAGAAGACAGCCTGGAGAAGAGACAAACAATAACTAATACTAGTTGGACTTCCACATCTCATCTGTTGTTGATTTATTTTTAACATTTTCTGACTTGGTATGCTTCTCTACCAGCAGTCAAGAGACAACAGGCTTTGGTGTTGGATTCCCTCCTTATCTACTATTCATTCAAACTCACTGGGGTTCATGGTTGACCTGGAGCAGACTGTAGTAACATGTCAGGCATGCAATGAAAAACTGAAACGTTGACTTTAATAAATGTATTATGTCAACAGATTTCACATAACTGTATTAGGTTAATTAAAGTCAACGTTTCAGTTTTTAAGTGTGTGTCTCTGATGGCAATCATCAGCTACAGGGTCCACTCTGGGGGCGCCATAGATGAGCAGAGCATGTGTCATCAACCAGCTGTGTGTGTT
Organism: Notothenia rossii; assembly: GCF_949606895.1. Classification (NCBI taxonomy): domain Eukaryota; kingdom Metazoa; phylum Chordata; class Actinopteri; order Perciformes; family Nototheniidae; genus Notothenia; species Notothenia rossii. The sequence goes on from NC_136904.1 coordinate 48,015,459, forward strand.
TCGTCCACACATACCCCAAAACATGTTCTTGGCATATCTGTTAATGTGACACAATTGCCTCACATAATGTATATATAAAATATCATTTTGAGCCCTTTAATTCACACATCTCTCTAATCTCAGCTAACTGACGATACAAACCATTCTTACCAAAACAAAACACAAGTCTCATAAGAAGCATCTAAATGACCCCTGAGCGAAAAATGCTAACCGATAATCACTCCTAGCTCCCTTATTACTTATCCTAGGTGCACATCGTTTATCATCGCAAGGAGACACAAAATCTAACGGTGCCCACCTCAACACTGAAAGATACAAACTCGCGACGTTATCAACAAAAACGTACATCAAAACAAGTGGCGCTAGGTAGCACACAACGCAACACACTCTCACTCCATAATCGTCCAGGAGCGACGCTTGGTCAGGGTCCCGTGACGTGCAGTTGTGATGCTCCTAGGCTCCTTCTGCTTCATAAAGGGACGCAAATAGCTTTCAACTGATTGCAATGTATTCCCATCTGCGGCGGGATTTGATGCTCATGGAAGCACGGCATTTGTTTGTGTCGGCTGCCCTTAAAGGCAATGTGAGCATCCATTCCCATTGGATAATGGAGAATTGTACACCCGGTAGTAAGTATTCCCCTTACTGTCGATTGATTTTATAGTGATATCTGCACTACTCATCGACTAAAAAACACCAGATTATCCTTGTTAATTACACAACATTGATTGGTTTAAATTGTGTGCAATGCTTTTGTATTTTTCCCCTTCGATTCGGAGAAACAAATATTTTTTCGGAGTAAAGGATGGCAGAAGACACTACACTACCCAGAATCCCCAGCTATCGTTTAGGACTACACCATGTGCTCTGTTTGAAAAGCCCCCTGATTAGTTCTCAACCTCTGTGATTGGTTGACCTCCAACTGCATTCCATTTATTCCAATAGCTGGCGTCTATGTCACGTGATCTTCAAATTTCCCCCTGCAGAAAAAAAAAACATGGCCGAACTTATTTTTATTCTCGGTGGAAAATGCCTATTTTAAAGTTAGTTTGGCCATTAAAATGTGTTTTGATGTCATTTTATGAGAGAAATATGTGTTGTTATTTCAGATTATGTGTGCAGTGGATGTACATGATCTTTAGTTTGCTAGTTATTACCAAGATTACTTCAGGAAATCACGTCCATACAACGTTTTCATTGTTACCAAGGTGGTTGCTAGGGACGCTGCTATCGATATTATTTCTGTTATGTTGTGTAACTGTTTAATGGTGTTATCTTTATTGCTACCCACTTCCCCGTCAATGTATAGTGTTGGTCCACAACGCAAACGTATTAGTTTAACAAAATCTGCATCTAAAATTGTGGCATAGATACGTTATTTTCCCCTATGCAATTGTCCATTTACTCAACAATAACACATAATTAGGGTCTGAGACCAGAGGTCGGCGAAGACCCTATTGAAATCGGTCGCGCAGCGACCGATAAACCTGCAAAACACACCCAAAAACAGGGAAAACGACCGGCAAAAGCACAGAAAAGGTTTGGAAATCATGACGGCTGATAGACCGCGCGAGCCCAACTCGCATAATTGATATCGTTACGATCACTTTAGTCGCTCGCAAAGCGAGCGATAACCATGCAAAACGCACAAAAAACAGGGAAAAGTGGCCTAAATCATGACAGTAGGTAGCCCATGCGACTACAGTGACCATGGCAACAGATCCCTCGCCATAAAACACAATGTTGTCCTAATTCAATGGAAAAACTTCCAAACGGCACCAGACTTCAGATGATGACTAACGGCCCGTCTACACTACAGGCATCGACAAATGCTTTCAACGCTTCGCCTATTCACTTGAATGGGGTGACGTAGAAGATCTGTAATCTTCGCCGAACTGCATTGTGGGGAGCATGGCATGGCTTTGCAAGCATCACGAGCATCTATCGGCATGTTCAACTTTTGAGGCTCGATGCTTGGCATCAGCCAATCAAATCCCGTTTATGCAAATCCCGCCAGTGAGCGATAGCCAATCAAACCGCGTGCAAGATGGGAGAGCCAGACCGCAGTTCATTTCCTCATATTCCAAACGAGATATTACGGTTGCAAATCATCCGGTTCTTTACGACCAGAACTATTTACCGGGATACAAACCGGAGGAACCAGGCATGGAGGGAGGTGGCAGAGACAATGGGTGAAACTGGTAGGTTTTCTCCTGTTTGGGGATTTTATATCCAGTTTACTTCGTTTTAACACTGCTATTGCTTTGTATGTCGGGGGCGGGAGATTCATGTGATTGGTTGCTGGTCGCGTTGCTCGCAAAAAATCGCCAAGCTTCAGACACGCCCAGCTTCAAGATTTTTTTATGCTTGTAGTGTAGACGGGCCGTAATGGTTTGGCCCTCAACAGCTCTACGCCAATTATGGGATGTCATCATATGCCGTTGCCGTGGCGACAGATCCCTCGCCATGAAACACGGAGTTGTCCTAATTCAATGGAAAATCGTCCAAACGGCACCAGACTTCAGACTATCATTAATGGTCCGGCCCTCAACAGCTCTTTGTCAATTATGGGGTGTCATCATATTCCGTTGCCATGGCAACGCTTCCCTCGCCAAAAAACCCGATATTGTCGTAAGTCAATGGAAAATCGTCCAAACGGCACCAGACTTCAGACTATCACTAATGGTCCGGCCCTCAACAGCTCTATGTCAATTATGGGATGTCATCATATGCCGTGTCCATGGCAACAGATCCCTCGCCATGAAACATGGTATCACTGTTACTCCTATGAAAATGGTCCAAACGGCACCAGATTTCAGATGATGGCTAATGGTACGGCCCTCAACAGCTCTATGCCAATTATGGGATGTCATCAAATGCCGTTTCCATGGCAACAGATCCCTCGCCATAAAACACGGTGTTGTCCTAACTGAATGGAAATATATATATACCCACATGCCAGCTAAGGTCAGAAGAGCTTTATTTAACAGCTGGTCTTATGTCCGTGACCCCTCCTGTTGTTAATTGATAAGCCTGAAACATGCACTTGTCAAGGTTCAGAGGCAAATTTAGCAAATATGGCAGTAGCCATCGATCATCTTAAGATAAGATATACTTTATTGATCCCAAGTTGGAAACATTTGCGTTACATCAGCATGTGTAACAGTTGTAAATATGCAGTGGTGTTTATTTGTAAATCATTTAGTATAATCACACAAATTCTGTGTTTTATATTTAATAATTCTGTGTTCTTTATTTATTGATTGTTCAATACCTGACAAGGCCGGAGATTAAATATCTACATATATCTTATAAGAGTATAATACATATTTATAAAACGGACAAGTCAAATCAAGCAATCTGATTGGTTCTTAGCCGTGATATACTGAGCGTATACCACGGGTTGAATTGTAAGTTACTTTTCACAACAAGTCAGTATCCCTCCGCGTCTGAGAAAAACAGTATACCGTTGTGCTGAAAAGCAAACTGCAGGCAGTTTGCTTTTCATACTGGAACAAGAAAGCAGCGGAGAAGTAACGGGGCAGAAGCCCTCCTTTTTGACGCAGCGGTCCAGACATAGACATCAAACGCCAAAACATATTCAGTGTGCAATTCCTTTGGCATTAGGGCAGGGATATCTAGATACTTTTGAAGGTTTAACATAATAAATTGTGCTACTTTTAAAGCCAGAAACGATGTTTTCAAATCTGTAATCAAAGAGGTCCGCAAAAACGCAATCGACCTATCAGATTGCTTGATTTGACTTGTCAGTTTTATAAATATATTTAAATTTCTTCCATTACGAAACAAACTTACAAAGCTTAAAATGGAAACATTTAAGATTAACTTCGACCTCCGGGGGGGTCTTACAATAGTATTGAGGAGTGGATTGAGCAGTGCCTATCTCCAGAAAAAAAAGCACCTAAACTACGACATGCAGAGCTACGTGAAGAGCAGGTAGACCAACTGGAAAAGTACCACCATTCAAAAGCTTTCTGATGCGGGTCTTGAAACAAAGCAGAGAAATTATGACCGTTGGTGGCCACAGGTGCGAAAGCTCTCTCCAGAGTTACTGGAAGCCCAATCTTGGGGACCGGAGAAAGTGGAGCAATATTCTCGCCACGCCAAGCAACAGCCTCGAACAACCTCAACCTATACAAGTGACCACGTAAGCCATGCTACTGATGCTGGACAGTTTTTCAGTGGATGCACACATTAATGTAAATAAACAGCCAAATAATGGATCAACGCTCTCTGTCTAATATGTTCGCTTACTGTTAGTGTTGTTGCATAGCAACCACCTTGCACTATGTTTTGTGCAGAAGGCAACGGAGGGACTATTTTATTTTGAACATCATTATTTACGAATAAAAACTATTTAAATTAGAGTATGTATTTTTCTTTCATATGCCACACTTGGTAACCGTTTTATAAAAGCAATAGCTCACTTCAGGCCGTGATATATGCTCATTATATCACAGCTAAGGGGGTTGTCGACCCTCCGCTTCACGGCCTGTCGTGAGCTATTGCTTAAGTATAATATCAGTTAAAATAAGTGCTTCAACATAGTTAACATTGCTGGAGGTATGCACAAATATTGATAGATATCTTGTAATGCACTATTGAGGAACCCGCGACCCAAGTTTTTCCTTCATTGCATAACTACACCGTTTGTGTATATGATATGTCAATAAACCTTAGAAAATCTTGAAATCTTGAAAGGGATGTGCAAAATAGTCATTATATACAGTCTTTAATTAACTATTAGTAGAGAATAACGAGTAATGAATATACTTTATAGGGATCCTATTAATATCTAATAATAAAAATAATTAAATTCAATAACATGCTTTAACCACTAGGTGTCCCTTTATATCAGCTGTGCACCTTTATGGTGTAAATACAGCCTATCTACCAATTGGATTAAATATAAAAGTCAGCCGAATTAGTGTTGATACTGCAAGGAGACGTATTGTGTGAAAAGAAATGTAAGAAGTTGTTTAATTGCTGATATATTTATGATCCACGTCACGTTTTCAGTGTTGGCGGCCGTTCCTCATTTTTGTCTAGAAGTCTTCTCATCAGGGCTCTATAAATAGAGAACTACGGTAGATATGTAATATTTAATGCAGCCGAACCTTGTATTACAATGCCGTTATGTGATGACTTTCAAAGAGAAAAGCAAGCACCCTCGGAATATAGTATTATTTTATTTTTAAAAAATGTTTTCGTTCTGTTTCCGGTATTTGTTAATGACGATGTGATGTGAGATGTGAGACTGGAATTGCACAGGGGAAAATAACGTATCTATGCCACAATTTTAGTTGCAGATTTTGTTAAACTAATATGTTTGCGTTGTGGACCAACACTATAAATTGACGGGGGTAGCAATAAAGATAACACCATCAAACAGTGACACAACAGAACATAAATAGTATCGATAACAGCGTCCCTAGCAACCACCTTGGTAACAATGAAAACGTTGTATGGACACAATTTCCTGAAGTAATCTTCATAATAACTAGCAAATTAAAGATCATATACATCCACTGCACACATAATCTGATATAACAACTCATATTTCTCGCATCAAATGACATCAAAACACATTTTAATGGCCAAACTAACTTTAAAATAGGCATTTACCACCGAGAATAAAACGAAGTTCGGCCATGTTTTCTTTTTCTGCATGGAGAAATTTGAAGATCACGTGACATAGACGCCAGCCATTGGAACGTATGGAATGCAGTTGGAGGTCAACCAATCACAGAGCTTGAGAACTAATCACGGGGCTTGTCAAACAGAGCACATGGTGTAGTCCTAAACGATAGCTGGGGATTCTGGGTAGTGTAGTGTCTTCTGCCATCCTTTACTCCGAAAAAATATTTGTTTCTCCGAATCGAAGGGGAAAAATACAAAAGCATTGCACACAATTTAAACCAATCAATGTTGTGTAACTAACACTAGAACCGCCAACGGGTACATTTTACTCGCAGCTGTTTTTTTATTGTATGTAACTTTTTTTCAATAACATATTAAAGTCTCCCAGTCCGTGACTTCTCCTGAATGTGTGTTATGTAGCACCCTCTGTTGTTAACATTTGTCAATATGAAGTCAGATTTAAACTAATCGCCAGAAGAAATGCCATTTATACCTATATTCGCCAGCGGGTAATATTTACCTCATAGAAAATGCAGCGTAAACATGACGTGTTGCTATAGCAATGCCTTTTGTCTACTGTGGTTCCTTATAGATAGAGATAGATAGATAGATAGATAGATAGATATATTGATAGATGGATAGAGAGAGAGACAGACAGATAGTTATAGATAGTGTAACATCTTGGAGATTACAAGATCTTGGATGACTGAGCTCACGTTGAGGACGTAATGCATGTGTGCAGGTTACGTGACAGTTGAATAAAGATGGACACTCAGAATGAGAGAAGTAGTCTGCGTCGTTTGTTTATGTAGACAATTATGTGTCCACAGAACATTACAGATAGATCTATAGATAGATAGAGAGAGAGATAGATGTGTACCTAAACAAAACACAAGTCTAACACCAAGCGTTTAAATCAGCCCTCTTAGCGATATTTTATACTTCATGCTATCTGCACAAACTATATCGTATGAAAAGCTGAGAGTCCACAGATTATATTGGTATACGTTTTATCCCTGTGCAATCAAAACTCACTGTTCTGTATGATAAATAAAAGAACATTGTACCTTGGAAATCAATAGTGGGTACATTTTACCCGTTGGCGGTTTTAGGTATACAGCAACCTCTGGCGGTTCTAGTGTTAACAAGGTTAATTTGGTGGTTTTTAGTCGATGAGTAGTGCAGATATCACTGTAAAATCAATCGACAGTAAGGGGAATACTTATTTCCGGGTGTACAATTCTCCATTATCCAATGGGAATGGACGCTCACATTTCCTTTAAGGGCAGCCGACACAAACGAATGCCATGCTTCCATGAGCGTCAAATCCCACCGCAGATGGGAATACATTGCAATCAGTTGAAAACTATTTGCGTCCCTTTATGAAGCAAAGGAGCCTAGGAGCGTCACAACTGCACGCCAAGGGACCCTGACCAAGCGTCGCTCCTGGACGATCATGGAGTGAGAGTGTGTTGCACAACGCTAACATGGCTTACCTTCGTCTTTGTCTGGTCTAAACTGGTCTTCAATGGCATTAAAACGATAAAAACGATAGTTAATCCATAGGTTAATCTCCAATGTGGCTGTGTCCCCTTTGAAATGTTCTGATATTCCATAAGCAATAAAACAGCTTTTCAGTTGCTTTATATCAGAGCATATATATTCTCCCCTCTGCTGCAAGCTAGCATGCGAGACGCCACCTTTTTTTTTAAACATGAGTGTGTGCGGGACGATTTCCCTTGGATTCTATTGGCTCTATCGGTCAGAAAGAGATGTCACATGTCAAAATCGAACAAGGGGGGCCTGAGATATGGAAAATCCACCCATATGGCCCCAGCAGATTTTTTTTTTGCTAAAAAGGTCAAATATCACTTGTTTTGCATCGATCTTGATACAGGGTACTTATTATATGTTGTACTTTGGATTCCTAATGCTTTTAGTCTACTAACCCATCATCCAAGGTTAGTTTTCACTATAAGTACAAAATATATTTTTGGACGGACACTATAATTTACAGTTTTTTACCATGTTCAGTCTCCATCCATCCATCCATCCATCTTCTCCCGCTTATCCGTGGTCGGGTCGCGGAGGTAGCAGTTCCAGCAGAGAGCCCCAAACTTTCTTTTCCCTGGCCACATCAACCAGCTCTGACTGGGGGAACCCAATGCGCTCCCAGGCCAGCGAAGAGATATAATCCCTCCATCTGGTTCTAGGTCTACCCCTTGGTCTCTTCCCAGCTGGACGTGCCTAGAACACCTCCCTAGGGAGGCGCCCAGGTGGCATCCTAACTAGGTGCCCGGACCACCTCAACTGGCTCCTTTCGACGCGAAGGAGATGCGGTTCAACTCAGAGTCCCTCCCGGATGACCGAACTTCTCACCTTATCCCTAAGGGAGACACCAGCCACCCTGCGGAGAAAACCCATCTCGGCCGCTTGTACCCGCAATCTCGTTCTTTCGGTCATGACCCATCCTTCATGACCATAGGTGAGGGTAGGAACGAAAATGGCGCGGTAGACAGAGAGCTTTGCCTTCTGGCTCAGCTCCCTTTTCGTCACAACGGTGCGGTAAAGAGACTGCAGTACCGCTCCCGCTGCTCCGATTCTCCGACCCATCTCACGCTCCATTGTTCCCCCACTCGAGAACAAGACCCCGAGATACTTGAACTCCTTCACTTGGGGTAAGGACTCATTCCCTACTTGGAGTGGACAGTCCATCGGTTTCCTGCTGAGAACCATGGCCTCAGATTTGGAGGTGCTGATCCTCATCCCAGCCGCTTCACACTCGGTTGCGAACCGATCCAGTGAGTGCTGAAGGTCGCAGACCGATGAAGCCATCAGAACCACATCATCTGCAAAAAGCAGTGGTGCAATCCTTAGTCCACCGAACTGCAGACCCCCTCCCCCTCGACTACGCCTCGAAATCCGATCCATGTATATTACAAACAGGATTGGTGACAAAGCGCAGCCCTGGCGGAGGCCAACCCTCACCTGAAATGGGTCCGACTTACTGCCGAGGACCCGGACACAGCTCTCGCTTTGGGAGTACAGAGATTGGATGGCCCTGAGTAGAGACCCCCTCACCCCATACTCCCAGCACCTCCCACAGTGACTCCCTGGGAACCCGGTCATACGCCTTCTCCATGTTCAGTCTGAATTTGTATTAAAATAAAAAACATCTATATTGATTCTGACTTTTCTACATCCAACTCACAGGTTTATCATTACTTTGAGAAAAAAGATTTTTCATTTAACCCTTTTAGAAGGGAAGATATGGTCATTTTTTCTGGGAATGTCATTTTATTTTCAAGCCTGAATCCTGAAAAACAGTCTTGGGGCCCAACAGGTTAACTGTTGGAGTTACCATAGGGTAAGTGACTGTTTTTTTTCTTTCAAAAAGGAACTTACAATAGGCCTACATTTTAGTTTATATTGGCTACTGCCCTGCTCTAACATTCATGCCTCTACTCAGGGGCGGACCGGCCATTGGGAATACCGGGAGTTCTCCCGTTGGGCCGGTGCTGTGCGTGGGCCGGAGGGCCACATTTTTTCTTTCTTTAAATTAAAAAAAATATATATATATTTGTTTTTCTTTGCCTAAATCCTACCAGCCCACATTTTTAAGTGTTCCGGCCACTCCCTGGAGCGGTGAGTTGGGCCGTTTTGATAGGCTACCTATGTTCTATCTATCAGATAGTTTCACTTTCACACATCAGGCCCATAGCATGTGTCACTGTGCAGTGAACGATCAGGAGTGAGTGACAGAGAGACCTAGCTGCAGTTGCTTACAGATGAATAAACAAGCTCCAAAGCGTAAAGGCGTTTTTTTATAGTTTGTGTATACAGTATACAGTATTGTAGCGAGCCCTAGGTTCAAAGGGAGGGGCTTGCATAGGGGAGGGGGGGGGGGGGGGGTTGGCAGGGAAACGGGGTTCAGGGGGATTGGCTGTACCCGTAGGATAGAAAAGGGGGAAGTGACGTCTGACTCAGAGGTCGCGCGGCTGTGGAGAAGAACGTGTTGCCCACATTCTGTTTCTGAGTTTAGGCTAGTTAGCTAGCAGGTTTATTGTTTTGGGTGCATTCACTTTTGCCTCCACTTGTTGTTCAAATAAAAAGTAAATATGTTTACAGTTCTGTTCCATATGGGTGTTGAGAGATGTATCCATAGATTTATTCCCTAATTTTGCTCTCAAAGTGCACCAGATTGAAGCATTTAACTTCAAAAAAAAAAAAAAAAAATCACATTGAGGATGATTCCTACGCCCAAGTTTTATTGCATGCGTCAAGTCAGGCAAATTGGGTCCAAATGTTATTGCATCAATGATCTGTTAACATTAAAATGAATAAATATATGCTGTAACTATTTTGCTCTAGGCAACTCAAGGGCTCAGGTAATGTGATTACTATATGAATAATGGTCCAAAATAACATTAAATGCATAGAGTTTTTTGTTAAGTAACATACTTTCGTCACCGGCCGGCAGATACATGCCGCGCATTAAGGGGGCCTGTCTGTCAATTAATCCCCGGGCCACTTTTTCCTCCCAGTCCGCCCCTGCCTCGACTGAAGAACAGAGAACATCAGTAAATGTTCTTTTGCTGCCACTGAGAGAAAACAACATTTTAATGTTCACACCTTTGAACATGTGGGCATTTTGTTCAACAAGAAAATCTTGAATCATAAATATTAAATAGATAATAGAAATATGGTTTTTGTTTTCATCCAGTATTTGAGTGTACACGTTGCCTGATAATCCTCTGCATGAATGCTCCAAATGAATGAGAAAACGTATGACCATTGCAGTTATAAACAGTCTTTTAAAAAAAACAACATGACATCTTGATGACAACTCGACAAACATCGATCGAGGAAGACAGTGAGATGCGGCTGAAAGCTCTGAAGCAGCTAGCTAGTAGAACTTTGCTTGAGTTCTTCAAGATTTTGAGGAGGATTGACACCCTACTATCATGTCTGTGTGTTAAATACTGAGCTGAAGCCAGGAAGTTATTAGCCTAGCTTAGCGTAAGGAATAATAAAAAAAGGGGGTGAGGGGATTATAAAATGTAATTTCATAATTCTGTTGTTCTTTTGTTATTAAAATATTAGACTGTTGAACATCGTTCGCTATCACGGAAGCTGTGTGGAGAAGTTACTCTCTCATTCACTAAAAGTCTTCTCAATGGCTCTAACAAGGACAAGGAAAGCAAAAAACTGTTCTTGTGAATCAGGGAAGAATATTTGTTTTGTGTTGAACCAACAGGTATGGATGAGGAGATGTGTTTGGAATGTGGTGGACAAATGTCAACATAAAGGAGGAGGAGGTGGGGGGGGGGGGGGGGGGTCAGAGAATGGCCCCTGCTCTTTGAAAGGGAATTTCCTTCCCTGCAGCTAGAGATTACCAGGCCCTTCAATGCTAATGGTAACTACAAATGGCCATAGATAAGACTTGGAGCAGAGAGGGAGGTTAGCTTAAAACAGGCTGCTGTTATTCTTATCTGCACTCATCTCTCACTTTTGTTTCCTGCTTGTGTTTTATCAAGCTTTTGGTCGATCACTCACACTTTTAATCACTTCATAAAACTTAACTTGTGAAAATATAAAAAGCAATAACTCCAGAAGACAAAGGCTTGAAACACAAAGGAGGAGCCAGCAGAGATCCAGCAGTGACAGGCTTTGGCCCATTCCCAAACCGCCCCCTACACCCTAGCCCTACACCCTACCCCTATACTCTACCCCTACACCCTACCCCTCCGTTTGCGCATTCACGCGGAGGGTCCGCCATATTGAGGGCTGTTCCAAACCAACGAGTGTGGAGCGGTGTGGAGGGGGAGTGGGCTATCAAGCCCTCAAACAGCGAGTCTGCAGCGGTGCTGACTTGAGACCGGTCTCTACCTGACCGGAGTGACGCTGTGTGTGTCCGTCAGGAAACACGCTGTTTACAAGTAGTTCCAGCAAACATCCACTGATAAACTGCGATGTTAACAACCTCATGATAACCTCATATTTTTTTACTTAGGATCATACCTGTGTTTAGTCTAGAAAAAGGTAAATGTGTGCATTTTATTATAAAGTTGTTTATATTTACAGACTGTTGCAAAAACAAAGAAGCTTATAAATCAGGTTTAAAACTAAAATAGCTTTACAAAAAACACAATGAAATAAGTTTGGAGTTTTATTTGAGTTATTAATTTAGATTTTTTGTCTAAGAGATGCTGATTTGAGACCGTTGTTACATACAGTTACAACATTTCCTGTTTCTGCCGGAGAGAGGGGAGGCCGTCCCAAAGCTTGCCGCTGTATTTACTCCCTCCATCTGACAGGAGGGAGCCTCGTTGAGCTGCGAGTGTGGCTACAGACGGAGTTCACTCCGTCACGGAGGGGTAGGGTCAAGGGAGTGGTTTGGGATTGGGCCATAGTCAGTATGCCTGTGAATCGTTCCCATCGCAATATAATGGTTGCTGCACTTAGACTGTGTATGTTATTGTTCATTATCTAGAAGTGTTGTGTTTGATTTTGAAGATAGACTGTGGCAAAGCGAGAGTCAGTTAGGTATATTTTTGCAGTTGAAGTTAATCAGAAAGTGTTGTATAATTTCAGTTCATATTCATCATCATCAAGTGGATTCAAAGATTTAGTCACAAACAAAACAAAACATACTCACTTTGGTTTTATGTCCTTAAATAATTATGACTTTTTTCTTAATATTAACTTCTGCTACTCTTTAAGGATCTCAGACACAGAAAGTTGGTAAATTAACTGAATTTGGATGTGTTCATTAGCTATGATCAGTGTTTACAGGACTCTAAAGTAGACACATATTTAGAGTGCTGTTACTAAAGGGTTATAACAGATTGTCTATAGGAGATTTAATTGCCCCCTTTTATTATTATAATTATTTGCTCTTTCTATACACACAGCAATGGGGCTCTGTGGGACCCAAACAATCAGGAAGTAATAACCTGAGATCCTGCCTGAACCATCATGCCAGGTGTGCTTGGTTGGTGATTGTTTCGGATGGAATATGCAAACTATTTATGTAAATGTTTGTCAAATCTGTATCTGGGTGAATACACCTTATCATATGCAGTACTAGCTTTAGTACATTTCTTGAAAAATATACTCCAATTCAATAATCATTTCAATGTTTATGTTAATTACTTATCATTTAAATCTACCAAAGGTGATGAATATACTTTAACACTGAGTAATTTTGGACAGCTTTCAACTCTCAGAGAGGTCAGATAAAGTGCCAACTGACACAATTCAGCCTTAGGCATCTCAGGAATCTTAACAGCATTTTAATGGCTTAGGAGGCAAAAAAGACATTAAGACACCTGAGTGTGTGTGTGTGTGTGTGTGTGTGTGTGTGTGTGTGTGTGTGTGTGTGTGTGTGTGTGTGTGTGTGTGTATGTGTACATTAGGGATGTGCATCTCCATCACTGAGGCCGATGCCATGCACATCTCGATACGTTGCCAACGATGGGATACATTAACGATACATTTGAAACACCAGGATGCGATACGATTACGTTTAGCAAGAAACGTATGTTCTCCCACGTTACGTTCATTATGAACGTATCTCAAATACGTTTATTTTCTAAATATCTATTATATATCTATTTTAGAGCACACATTTGAAATTGAGAATCGGGCTCGATATATGGTTAAATTAAAATCAGGAGCTGAGGCTGTAATTTCGCCAGCTGTTACTCTCATGAGCGAGGCAGAAAATAATAGTTTTAACATGCCAAAAAGCTGCTGTGTCGTTTATTGCACCTCAAACATTAAAACAAATCCAGTTAAGTGTTTCTGTACTTCCTCTAAGAAGAAAGGACAGTAAAAGAAGAGCTCTGTGGCTTCAGGCTTGATTGTTCAAATGACAGCGTTGGTTTCCCCAAAAGTGGGCGGGGCTGTAAAGTGACGTAGATTTTTCTCTCATCCATCATTCAAAACCATTCTATTTATTGGTTAACGTAAATTACATGCCAGTGTTTTATCTTTTTGTTTTTATTTTAAATCGTATAATTTCTGACTTTTTTTCAGGAAAATAAATGGGGCTCAGAGCCTCAAAATACTGAAATCTGTATTTTTTAAAATATTTTTTTCCTTCTAATTTGTTATTCTTTTCTAAATAACACACTGCTATTTACTCAACAATAACACACAATTATCCTTGTTTTAATTTTTTCTTTTAATTCTATAATCTTGGGCTTTTTAGCATGCCTTTTAGCCGTAAATGGTGCACAGCTGATAGAAAAGGACTTGTAGTTTTTAAAGATATTACTGATTGTCTTTGAATATAAGAATGTAAATACTGAGTTGAGAGAATAGTCAGGAGATTTGGGTAATGGGAGACACATCTATGGAATCACAATTTCAATTGCTTACCATTAAATGACGGATATGCCTTTCTTTCTGTGATGTTTTACAAATCATATATTATTGTGTAGAAGTAAAACATGAGAAAGAGTATAGCAATATCCTGTAAAATTATGTAAAAACATGAATAAAACTACACATTTTTAGATGTTATACATACATAAGTGTCCTACACTAATAATACAAAGATATTATTAGTATGCTGTTTGAACCTTGGGTGCACCGCCTAGTGGTTAAAGCACGTTATTGAATTATTTTTGTTGAATAATGTTATTTTTGTTGAATAATGTTATTTGATGAAAACAATATGAAGAGTACATACTTTCATAGGGGGAAAGTAGAAGGTCAATGATAGAAATATAGAATATAAAAAATCAAGAAGATACTGTAAGTGATCTCTACAATAAAACAGTTTAGTGCTGGATGTACAAAGATATTAATATGAGGATGTGCAAAACAGACAAACTAACTAACCTTTATTAACACATTAAAGAATACTTTAGGTTAAGGTCTTCTTTCAAATAAGAAAAAAGCTTTGGGGGTATCTATCTACAGATAAATATTAAGCCTGACAAAGTACTTAACGTCTAATATATTGCTTTCCTGCAATGTTATGAAGCACTTATTTTAACTGATATTATACACATTAATTATACTCTAATATATGTAGATATTATAAGAAATGTGCAGAATTTGACAGTTTAATGGTGGAGGTATACACACATATTGATAGATGTCTTGTAATGCACTGTTGAGGAACCTGTGACCCACGTTTTTCATTCATTGAATAACTACACTGTAGTTGTGTATATGATATGTCAATAAACTTTAGAACATCTTGAAATCTTGAAAGGGATGTGCAAAATAGCAATTATCAGTCTTTAATTAACTATTGGAAGAGAATAACAAGTAATTAATATACTTTATAGAGATCTGCAGATAAATGTTTAGTCTTCTCAAGCACCAACTATCAAATATCTCTCCTGATTGTTGGCACTTGACAATCACCTTTCCCTGAATTTTACTCAGGTGTAACTAAAGTCTGCTTTAAGGGTTGTTTATATTTCACATCATTAATCAGAATCTGCAAAGTGACTAAAATAAATGTAGTGGAGTAAAAATACAAGGTTAACCTCTGAATTGTAGTGGAGTAGAATTACAAAGTAACAATGAGCTGTCATGTGGCTATATACTAATGCTGCCCATTATGGAAACAAGCAATGTTCACCCTTTTAGTAATTACATGTTTTAAATTTGTACACACCAATGTGTTTCCTATCGCCTAAACCTCCAGGGCTGTACACAGTTTAATACTGTCAACTTCTAATTTTGGGAAAAACGAAAATGTCTTTAAAACTACAATTCCCAGTAGAGACGTGCCATAGAGAACATGTTGCGAAACACAATAGCCAGCATGTGTAGTTCTGGGGGGGCGTTCAAGTCCAGTTTTGAATAGTCTGCCGTGGATTCGTTCCATTTCAAAGAGCTTGACGCTCGGCGTAACCTTGGCGCACTGCCACTCCAACATCCAATCCCAGAGCTTGAAGATTAATCACAGGGTTTGTCAACGGGACTGTAATCCCGAACGATAGCTGGGGATTATGGGTAGTGTAGAGTCTTCGGCCATTCTAAACTGAATTTTTTTTCAGATATCATATCGCATTAACAGCACCACATCTGGCGTCACAGAGATCTTCTGTTACTGTCCTTTCTTCTTAGAGGAAGTACAGAAACACGTAACTCTGGATTTATTTTAATGTTTGAGGTGCAATAAACGACACAGCAGCTTTTTGGCATGTTAAAACTATTAGTTTCTGCCTCGCTCATGAGAGTAACAGCTGGCGAAATTACAGCCTCGCCTACTGATTTCAAATCTGTGCTCTAAAAATATATTTATAAATGATTATTATCATTATTATAAGCAAGACACTAAATGGCAAAGATATGTAGAAAATAAACATATTTAAAATACGTTCATAAGAAACGTAACGTGGGAGAAAATATGTTTCTAGAAGATATGTAGAAAATAAACGTATTTAAAATACGTTCATAAGAAACGTCACGTGGGAGAAAATAAGTTTCTAGCTAAACGTAATGGAGAATGCAGTTTAGTTCTGTGGGAACGTAATTTTTAGGAGACAGGGTTGCCCTTTCGCGATACAGTTCGATACGATTTGATTCAACATTATGCAATACGTGGCGATACGATTCAACATTCAACATGCAAAATAATGATACTTCAATATGGCACGACATAGGATTTTAGTTGTATTCCTTATATGCAGCAAATCATAAATTAACAAAAAAGTGCTTTACATATTTGGTTCTCTCTACTAGTACTGCGCATGATGTAGCGCATCCCATCATGCTGTTCATTTTTTACCTTTTTTACCTTAACTTTTTACTCTCCAGAGTACAGTACAATTGTATTACACCTCGGGGGACTTCCGGTAACGCCATGTTCTGAGACGCATGTCGCATATTCGCTCCCCCGAATTTCAGTTATGATTGGTGTTTTGTAAAGTTTTAATAACAGTTTTGAATTCAAATATAATAATTTAAGTCGTGGAAATAACTATGAGCACATTAAGAGCAGCAAAAAACTCTGGCAAGCTACAAGATTTGCAGGAGAAAAGCAAAGGTAAAAAAGGGCCGCCATCTCCCGTAGCCGAGACTGGGGGAAGCGAGGACACGAGGAGCATGGCGGAGATTCTCCGCAAGCTGATGGAATTGAGAAAAGAAAACAAAGAATAGTTTACTGAAACAAAGGCTACGTTGTCCAGGCTAGAGGAATCATTGAAGGACCTGACACAGCAATTGGGGGACTTGGAACAGAGGACCGCAGAGTCGGAGCCACAGAGGACGTGAGTCGGCGCCATGACAGAGTGCTTCGGCACCTGATAAGACGTGAGGCGGCCCTCGCTAACCAATGTGACGATCTACAAAATCGCAAGCGACGTAATAATTTAAGAATATATCAAGTCCCAGAAGACAGTGAAAATCATGACATGGCTAGTTTTGTTGAACACGCTACAGTTACTGCAGGAGATGACTATTCAAATTGAAAGGGCACACAGATCTCTAGGTTTTAAACCAGCGAACTCCGCACTGAACTCAAGCGGTGTTACGACAAGCTTGGGCCTAAAAACAAGTCAAGTTTCAAGGAAAAGTAATATACCTTGACCAAGATTACTCGCCAGAGGTGCAGACTAAAAGGGTGCGGGTTCGTGCGGTGATTAAGCAACTGAAACAGAAGGGGATCCAAGCCAGATGTCGCTTCCCCGCGCAGCTGAGAGTCAAACTGGACCTTGAATTAAGACATTCCCAACGCTGATCGAGGCTTTACCGACACTCAGTGGGCTGGGTGTCTGTGTGCAGGTGAGCCACAGAGAGAAGATGGAGCGGGATCTTTCGAAAGATGCTTGGCAGGAGACCCGGAGGAGGAGAGTAGGAGAAGCCTCGCTGTCAGATGCGGATTTACGGACTTTTTTGCAGGACTGAGATGACAGTAAATGTGCTCAGGTAATATGCTCAGGCAACTAATATGTTGGTGTAATCCTTCATCAGGTCAAGAGATGATAATTCCTATTCCGTTGTGAGAGATTTTAAGCAGCCACTCACACTGTATAACGGTTATGACTTTATTCATAAGTAAATAAGAGTTTGGGGGAGCGTACTCAGCTCTCTATTTTAGTTTTCTATTATGATAAGACCTAGGACAGGTCTACAACTTTGCCAGGGGATATGTGTATCTCTATGGTTTGTGGTTTGGATGGCACTTAGTGCAGGTTCCCCAGAGAGTGTTAAAAGTCACAAGTCTCTGCCTATAATACAACAGGGGCTGGATACGACTCTGCAATCACCTGGGCTTTTGGAAGTTAAAAAGGATAATTATGTTCATTTAACTTTGTTTAACAGTTGTTTTAACCTTAACAGTTATTTTATCCTTGACATGTTTGTAAAGTATGCACACAGGTGTGATTCAAAAATTAAAGAGGGGCTACTCACTTCACAAAGAGAGGTTTTACTTTTTTTTTTCAAGAGATGGAAGAATCTCAAAGGTCAAAGATGGAAATAATGCACCAGAATAATGTAACTTTATGTCTAATATAGAGATTGTTAGTTACAATGTTAAAGGACTTAACCACCCCATAAAAAGTAAAAAGGTTTTGGGTCAGTTAAAAAAATACAAATGCTCATTGGCCTGCTGCAGGAAACTAATTTGAATGAAGAGAATGGGTTGAACAATAGTTTTATGCCTCTTGCCCAAACAGTAGGAAAAATGAGTAGCAATTGTAATAGGTAGAGCAGTCAGTTTTGCAGTACAGAGGGAACTAAAGGAAAATCGGGGCAGGTATATAGCAATAATAGGGACAATTGTTGGGGTTAGTTTGACCATCATGAATGTATATGCCCCAAACGAAGGTGATCCTAATTTCTTTAAAGTTATACCGTCCATACTGGCTAGGGAAGCTGTAGGTATAATAATTCTAGGAGGGGACTTTAATTGTGTACTGAATTTAGAATTAGACAAATTGCTTGTGGAACATAGAACCCCCAATGAAATCTAGAGCAGTAAAATATATGTTGGATGAGTTAGGTCTAGTTGATAGCTGGAGAGCTAAGAACTCAAAAACAAGGGACTTCACTTTTTTCTCAAATGGGTCATATTCAAGGATTGATATAATCTGTATATCTAAACAGAGCCTCTACAACAGGGGTGCCCATTACGTCAATCGCAAAGGTAGTGTGGGTACATTGCATGGCATTGAAAAAAATGTTAGCCTATCATCCATCCTTACTATGGCATTTGCCAATTGATTGAAGTACAGGTAAGCCAGTCTGAGTTGTATTGTGCCATACAGCTTAATGCATTTATGAGGGGGCCTCACCTCCTCATCTGAAGTGCAGTTTATCCGCCGTTTACTCCACTAGCACCCCCCCCCCCCCTCGCGCTCGCGACACAGATTGGGCAGGGGCGGCCCTGTAGGTAGATCTTTTGGGCTTGGTCATTTTAAAAGTAGCTCCCAAGCTGAAAAAGTGTGGGCACCCCTGCTCTACAAGTTTGAAGATTGTGTTATTTAACCTGTTACATTATCAGACCATAACCCAGTAAGGATGACTGTAAATGTGGGTTTTGATAGGCATTTGAAATACTGGAGGTTAAATGTCTCCATGTTAACAGACCCAGTTATTAAACAACAACTAAAAGAAACGATAGAAGATTATTTTACAATAAATGACAACGGATCAGTATCCCCCTCCATACTTTGGGATGGAGCAAAGGCTGTACTGAGAGGTATATGTATTGAAATAGCGGTCAAATTAAATAAACAAAGACTTGAAAGGGAAAAACTATTGGAAAGTGATATAAAAAGGTCAGGACATGAGCATAAATTAACTGGAGATGCTAACAAATTGAAACAACTTAAGGGCTTTAGAGATGAGCTAGATGATTTACTCACTCGCAAGGCGGAGGGAGCTCTCCGATACACGAATCAAAGATACTATGAGAAGGGGAACCGTGCAAGCAAATTACTTGCTTTTCAGTTGAAAAAGGAGCAGTCCAATCGTATAGTATCTCAAATAAAGCACCCCACGTCCTTGTCTGAGGTGTCTCACCCGGTAGAAGTGGCAAAAGCTTTTAAAACATTTCATAAGGATCTCTATGATGCTTCGGGTGAGGCTCAAAACATGTCAAAGTTGAGAGGAATCTTCCAAAATATCAAGTTGTCCAAGTTAAAGGAGGAAGAGGCAAAGCAATTAATAGATCCCATTCTAGAAAGTGAAATAAGAGAAACCATTAAGTCGCTGAAAAACAGTAAGTCACCTGGGACAGATGGTTTTCCCGGTGAATTTTACAAGACTTTCATGGAAGATCTTGCACCGAAACTTTGTCATGTCTTTAACTATGCATTGAATGAAAATGACCAACCTAAGAGCTGGTCTGAGGCGATAATAACAGTAATTTACAAAGAGGGGAAGGAGCCACGTGAGTGTGGCTCGTATAGACCTATTAGTCTGCTTGGAAGTGATGTGAAGATTCTTAGCTCCATATTGGCCAACCGAATGCAATCTAAGGAAATTAATTAACCCTGACCAGACTGGATTCATACCAAGGTGCAAATAATATCCGGAGAACCTTAAATCTACAGTCTATAGCAAGCGATTCCGTCCATCCATTCCGTGTATTGAACCGCTGGCTGAATTAATTAGAAAAAATGACCAAATTGAGGGAATAATGGATGGGGGAGGCACAGTGCACAAAATATCGTTGTTTGCAGACAATATCCTTTTGTTTATAAAATACCCAATATCATCTATTCCTGTACTCATGCAATGTCTAAGGAGCTTCGGAGAAATCTCAGGGTACAAGGTTAATGATTGGAAATCTGAAGCAATGATGATCACAGGAGACTGGCCCAAACAATTAGATAGCGAGACGAAATACAGATCGTCAAAAAAGGGCTTTAGGTACTTGGGAGTCATTCTGACCCCTAACTCTTCACAATTACTGTATACACAGCTAATTATGATAAACTTATCTTAGAAAGATGGGAGATACTCCCCCTATCCTTAGTCGGCAGAGTGGAGACCATCAGGATGAATGTACTGCCAAGGCTGCTATTCTTATTTTGCTCTCTTCCTATTACTGTCCCAGTACCTACATTTAAATTCCTAGACAGGCTTATTTCAAAATTCATATGGCAGAATAAAAGACCCTGGGTGAGACTGAAAGTCCTTCAAGCGCTCAAAGAGAAGGGTGGTTTGGCTCTGCCTGATTTTAGAAGCTACTACTGGGCAGCACAACTTTGAATGTTGGTCTCATCTTGATATGGAAACAAAATGGGTACAAATAGAACAAAACTCTGTAACTAATGTGTTCATTTCTGCCCTCCCGTTTATGGAGGAAAAGGAATGGCGAAAATGTAAAGTTCAAAATGAATGGGTAAAATATAGTCTTAACCTGTTAAGCCCGAGAGACCCCGATACCGGGGCCCTCCTGCAACATCTTGCAGGAAACATTGTCTGAGGGCATGTTCATTTAATAAACTATGAATGGCTTGTATCCATGTAACGGGAAGAAACTCATCTAACTGATCATTTTCATTTTCTTTAAAAAAAAAAACCCACAATGCTAACGCTGAGCCTCTGAATTAGCAACGAGCAAAAAATGCTAACAGATGACTGCACCGAAATTCACTCACAAAACCTTATTATTTATCTTTGCTGCACATCCAACCCATCGTTTCACATCATGAGGTGACACAAAATCGAGGGGTACCCTTCATAATCACTCAATTATACGAACTCTCGGAGATAATAACAAGAACAGACATCAAAACATATGGCGCTAGGTAGCTAAAAACGCTAACATGGCTCATCTGTGTCGTAGTCTGGTCAAAAGTGGTCTTCAATGGCATTAAAACGATAAAAACGATGCTGAAGTTAATCCATATGTTAATCCAATGTGTCTGTGTCCCTTTGAAATGATTTCTGATAATCCATAAGCAGCGTTGGGACTAACGCGTTACAAAGTAACAGCCAACAGCTGTCACAGTCCAAACTGTGTCCCTGTTTGTTCCCCTGTGTGTGTGGAGAGGGTGTGGTGTCCCTTGCAGGCAGCAGCCTGATTGCTCTCACCTGGCCGTCCGACTCAGCTGTCCCTCATCATCTAATCAGGACACAGCTTATCTACTCCAGTCTCCCAGCAACTCACCGCCAGATTGTTTTCTACACCAGTGTGCAATCCCTCGGCCGTCATCCACCAGAGCTTCCAGCCAACCTGCCTGCTTCTTCCTGCATCCTACCTGCCTGCCTGGTAATCAGTCCAGCCTCTCACTGCCTACCTCCACTCCGGACCTCCATAATCACCAAACCTGCCTGAGTCTCCGAAACAATAAACCATTTAAACATCTTCAGTCATTGCCTGCGTCTGGGTCCTGTTTAAAACATAATCCTAACAACAGCGAAGCGAACAGAGATGAGAACTGTACTTCAGTACAGTACTTGAGTAAATATACTTAGATACTTCCTGTGTCACATGCGGAGACGCGCTGT
>NC_136904.1:48060056-48062556 GCF_949606895.1 Notothenia rossii
CTGGAATATGTCGCACTGTGCCCTAAAAAATAAGTTGCTGACAATTACTAACACATGTAACTTAGTACAAATGGTGACTAAACCTACTAGGATAATCAGAAAGAAAGATGGATCAAATAGTGCAACTTGTATTGATCATATATTTACTAATTTCAGCCATTTATGTTCACAAGCAATTTCAATCCCGGTAGGGTGCACTGATCATAATCTAATCATCATTGTGAGAAAGACAAAGGTGCCAAAACCAGGACCAAAAGTAATAGTTAGAAGATCAATGAAATATTTTTGTGAAGAGTCATTTATAAAGGATGTTCAAAAGATTTGTTGGAAACAAGTTCTTGAGAAACTAAACCCAGATGATGCTCTTGATGGCTTTAATTTCTTATTCAAGCAAGTGATTGATAAACATGCACCACTTAGAAAGCAGACTGTAAGGAACCTTAGAACGCCCTGGTTAGATGATGAGCTAAGAGAACTAATGAAACAAAGAGATGATGCAAAACTTGTAGCTATCTCATCAAGTTATGAGTCAGACGGGCACATTTATAGAAAATTGAGGAATTATGTTACAGCATTAAATAAAAAGAAAAAACGAGTGTATTATGGAAATAAAATTAAAGCTATTAATGATGATAAGAAGAAGATGTGGGATTTAGTCAATGGCATGATGGGCCGTAAGCCCAAATCCACCTCAACATATCTTGAAGTGGAAGGGAAATTTTTGACTAAACCGGTACAAATTGCTAATTATTTAAATGATTATTTTCTTGATAAAGTGGATACTTTGAGGAGAGATATGAAGCAACCTATTAACAGGAACTCCACTTTTCTAATAAATGATTTAATCATGGAAAATAAGAATTGTAAATTTAAAATAGAGAAAGTGTCAATTGCAGATGTTGAATGTCTACTAGGTAAATGTAATGATAAACCACCGGGTGTTGATAATCTAGATGGTACATTTCTTAGATATGTTGCTAATTTGGTTGAGGAGCCTATCTGCCATATCATCAATGTAAGTATTGAAAAGTGTATTTGCCCACAGGCATGGAAAATAGCAAAAATTATTCCACTTGCAAAAAATCCAGCTGGATCATTTTCTGGAACAAATAGTCGCCCGATAGGTTTATTACCAGCGTTAGGAAAGATAATGGAGAGAATAATGTTTAATCAAATACAGAAATACTTTGAAGGTAACAATCTTAATACTGCTTATCAACATGCCTACAGACCGGGCCATTCCACATGCACTGCTTTAACACAAATGACCGATGACTGGAAGGTGGAGGTAGATAATAGGAAGTTAGTGGGAACGGTACTACTTGATTTTAGTTCTGCCTTTGATGTCATCGATCATCCATTGTTGTTGAACAAGCTAGAGCAATATGGTTTTCATCTGAATGCACTGAGGTGGATAGAAAGTTATTTGACCAATCGATGTCAAACTGTTTTTTTCAATGGAAGTCTGTCAACTATTAAGAAAGTCAGTTGTGGAGTTCCTCAGGGGAGTTGTTTGGGACCACTTTTATTTTCTATTTTCACAAATGATCTACCATTGGTCTTACAGGAATCCAAAATTGTAATGTATGCAGATGACTCGACAATATATGGAGCAGGTTCATCTACAAGGGAGCTGAGTCACTGTATAAATAAGGATCTACAAATGATTTCAGAGTGGGTAATAAATAATAAGTTGGTACTTAATGCAGGAAAAACTAAATCTTTAATAATTGGGTCAAATCATCAGTTAAAATGTGAACCTAAATTGCAGTTACATTTAAACCATATTGACATTAAACAAGTCAAGGAAACTAAGTTGTTAGGGATAACTCTAGATCAAACACTGTCTTGGTCTAAACAAATTGATAATGTTGTGTGTAAAATGGGAAGGGGTGTGTCACTCGTTAAAAGAATTGTAAAATATTTGCCAATAGATGTCAGGAGACAAGTCTTGGATGCTTTGGTGCTATCACAGCTTGATTACTGTTTTGTTGTTTGTTCTAGTGCTTCAGAAAACGATTTAAATAAACTACAAGTAGCACAGAATAAGGCAGCACGATGTGTTCTGCAGTGCTCCTACAGAACCAGAGTGACCGAAATGCTGGAGACACTGAAATGGATGAGTGTTAGACAGAGGTCCATTTATTCTCTGTTAAATTTTGTAAAGAATATTACAGTGACACACTTACCACATATATTGTCACAAAAGTTCATAGCACAGTACTCTACACATAACTATCAAACCAGACATGCAATAGAAAAAAGGTTCATTTTACCCAAATCAAGATCAAATATCAGACAGAAAACAGTACTATACAGAGCAATGGTCAGCTGGAATTCGTTACCGGTCCATATCATTCAAGACAACTCAAACATACCTTTCAAACATTTGCTAAAACAATATCTGAGAACTACAAATTAAATTTGAACTGTACTTGTGGGTCAATTAGTAATTAGTAATTAGTATTATCATGTAAATTATATTGTTGGTACAATTTTG
>NC_136904.1:48696615-48734788 GCF_949606895.1 Notothenia rossii
TTTATGCAACACGTGAATTCTCTTTACCTTGAACAGCGATTTAAACGGAATATTTAAACCTCAAACTTGAGGTAGTAAATGCATCAAATGTTCACTTCTTGTTCATGTATTTGTTGGATGATTGTGCCTATCACGGCGATTGAATGCAAACAGCTGTGCGGAATAAGATAAAGTGTGTGTGTGGGGGGGGGGGGGGGGGGGACTACAGCTTGTGTACAACAATACATGTGAATGTGGATTTTTCTTCCTGCAAACTCTTACTTTTCTCATCTCCTAGGTCTGCGAGGAACAGAAATGTGAGGAGGAGGTTTTTCCGCTGGCTATGAACTATTTGGACAGATTTCTATCAGTGGAGGCCACCAGGAAAACAAGACTACAGCTGTTGGGAGCTACATGCATGTTCCTGGCATCCAAGATGAAGGAAACCGTGCCCTTAACGGCGGAGAAACTGTGTATCTACACGGACAACTCGGTGCACCCTGGAGAACTGCTGGTAATTGACTTCTGCAGACATGGATGTTGCATAACATGTACAGTAAACTATGCAGTATGCAGGGCAAAGCACATGACCAGAACACACATCTTTTGTGATGTGTCAATGTCAGCATTATGGCACAATCTAAATATGTTATTGATTAGACATAGATAGATTATTGGGTTGGAAAGAGCGTAAATGTATGTTTGGTGCAGCAGTACCTAATGGCTGTCTGAGACTTTCCCATGGTGACTGGAAGGCCTCTCATTTCATGAATGGTCTCAGTGACTGCCAACAGAACACGCACTGACTCACAGTGACACCTAGTGGCCGTGAGACAGAGGTGCAGGCTGTTGGCAAAGAAGTGAAGACACACACTCTGCTTTTGTGTTTGCTGTGACATGTGTGTGTGCAGCTGTTTCCATTGGTTGTGTTAGGGTTACTTCATAATATAGTCATATTCAAATGTACAGATCCTTTGTGTTTGTACACACAACAAATACAAACATTATTATTCTTAAAAAAGATATGCATTTATTGTTTTGATATATTTTCTATTATTTATTTGTATATATTATTAAAATATTTCTTGATTTTACTATTATTGATGGTACTGTGCATATATATCATACTTATAGGCAGTTAAGTATCCAGCACATTTCAAAAAGTTTATGAATTATTTTAGCACTTTTCAAAGAGCGAAAATAGTCGTAAATTGCATATACATGTATTAAAATGCATTACTGAGAAAGCCGAAATCTGGGGTATTTGGACCTCTACAGTGATACAAAGAGCTGGTAACATTAATTAGGATGCTGTCAACAATGTAAGCTATAACTTACATCTTACATATAAGAACTGAGTGGTGCTAGCAGGCCGAATGACCAAATGACACAGCAGATGAGAAAGGAGGAAACATTGTTGTGTACTACAAGTGGGTCAGTGTGAGTGAATGCCTCTGGTCTGATTCATCCACAGCAAATGGAGCTGCTGGTTCTCAACAAGCTGAAATGGGACCTGGCTTCAGTCACGCCTCACGACTTCATCGATCACTTCCTGTCCAAGCTGGAGATCTACCCAACCACCAAACAGATCCTCAGGAAACACGCGCAGACCTTTGTTGCTCTCTGTGCTACAGGTACGACACCGGCCTTACTACTGCTCATGTCTCCTCAGTATACTGGAACTTATTTATACATTTCTACACTTCTTGATCCGTCTTAGTATTTCATTCCCTGTTTCCTCTGTAGTCAGTTGATCTTTCCTGTAGCCAATTAGAACTCAAAACAGATTTTTTGCTGTTCCCACAGATGTTAACTTCATTGCCAGTCCTCCCTCCATGGTGGCGGCGGGCAGCGTGGTGGCAGCTGTTCAAGGTCTCTACCTGAAGAGCCATGACGCCTCCTTGTCCTCCCAGAACCTCACCAACTTCCTGTCTCAGGTTATTCGCAGTGACCCGGTATGCAAACATACATTGTTCTAAACCCAAACCTATATTTCTATGTGCACAGATTGTTAGTAGTATGAAGCTGTTTGCTCAGTGTTTCCTCTGTGATTGCAGGACTGCCTGCGGTCGTGTCAGGAGCAGATCGAGTCCCTGCTGGAGTCCAGCCTGCGGCAGGCTCAGCAGCACAGCAGCTCCACGGAAACCAAACGTGTGGACGAGGACGTGGACCTGTCCTGCACCCCCACAGATGTCAGAGACATCAACATCTGAAACAACTGACCAAGGTGTTGTGTGATGACCTGATGATGGAGGGAACGTTGTCGACAGAGGGTGGAGATGGCGGGCTGACCTCAGCCCCCCCCCCTCCCTCCTCCTTCTTCCTGGTGGGCTGCTATCATGGCCGACATGTCCCATGTCCCCCCGCCCTGCAACAACTCCCATGTCACATTTCCTGCCAGTGTCCCCTCCCTCTCTGGGGAAATAAATGAACACTACAGAAATGTACTAGAAAAAAGACACAGAACGCTGAGGACCTGCGTGGGCTGGAGCTGAAGCCACACAACTATTTAGTAGATCTTTTCTCATTCCCTCACATATCAAAGTAGGAATCTTGAAATGACCGCTGACCCAACATCCCAAAGTGTCATGTACAGTAGGACCTTGTTGTGTCTTCAGGTCTGAATATGAAATCTGAGAGACATTTCTTATTTTTCATTTCTCTATTGGTATATCTAATGTTTTGACTTCCTGTCCAAGCTCCAATGTTTGTATTGTTGCAGTGCAAACATTCATTGATCCCTGCTTGCTTATCTTTAGTCACTTTATGATATATCATTTTAGATTTCTTTTTTCAATGAGTTTTATACCTCTTTTCTTCCAAGCGTTTGTGTTTTAAACCAAGTGTAGTGTAAGAGGCTGTGTTTCAGTGGCCTGCTGGGGTGGAGGCGGGAGGAGATCCACGAGCAGTCACCCACAGTCTGCTGTTCTTCTCTGTGTAGTCAAACCCAAACCATTCCAACTCTGTCAAAAAAAAAGCACTTTTGGTCAGCACTGCTGGTCGCCTAAAAAAATCACAGTGATTACGTTTGTAAAACAAAATATAATGGGGGGTGGAGCAGGGGTTTCTTGGCGATGAAGAGTCAGCTGCAGAATATTTTCATCTAATGGAAGAAGAATTGAGCTTTATGGCAGAAACAAGACTACATGCTGCTTGATAATGTCATGGGACTCATAGAGCCCACGGCTTTCTGCAGCTGCCAACAATCTGAGTTTGAGTTCAACCCATGTTTCACACGCTGCTCTAAAGTAAGTGAGGAGCCAGAACCTGAAGCTCCAGTCCAAGTAAAAGGAGTATTCTTTTCATAGTAAAAAATTATTCTTCCTTTTATATAGTTAAACATATTATTTATTGTTTCTTTAAGCCTTCCTTTTCTAGTTTTCAGACTATCTGTGTCTCCACCTACTGCTGAACTATCTGCCTCCAGAGCAGCCAGAAATATGATTCCAACTCAAACCCTGCTCTTCATCGTCTCCTCGCTCACGCTACCTCAGTTTAAATACCGCTCATGGAATCTTGGAAGGGCATGAAGCTAAAAGAAAAAGAAGAGGAGTGTTGAGACTATGATTTTGCACAAAAATAAAAGACGCAGGCTTCGTTTCTTGGGGACTTGCCTAAAAAATGTGGAGAGCACAGCAGGCAAGCTAACCGAGGGGTGCAGAGGCGGCAACAAGTGGCAAAAGGGTGAAGGCACAACAGGGAGGGGGGTCTTAATGCTGTGGAGCTGGAGCCAGGGTTCAACAGGGAAGGGGGCCTTAGTGCTGTGGAGCTGGAGCCAGGATTCAACAGGGAGGGGGGTCTTAATGCTGTGGAGCTGGAGCCAGGGTTCAACAGGGAGGGGGGTCTTAATGCTGTGGAGCTGGAGCCAGGGTTCCTACACAGGACGTGTTGAAGCCAGGGTTCCTACACAGGACGTGTTGAAGCCAGGGTTCCTACACAGGACGGCAACAATGTTACCACCAGCTTCATGTAAGCTTTATATGTGATGGACACAATGCAGGAAGGCTCTCTGCTAAAAGTATTCTGGAAGTGTGTCACGGTGTGTAGGAACTCTACACCAGGTTTCTGATTGTACATTATGGATAGAGAGCAGGAGAGAAACACTCCTTGTAATCCGCTGCTATAGAAGAATGAATCCCAGCTACGTGTTTAAAAGGAAAAACAGATGACAAAAGACGTAATGAATTAAAAATGATGCTTTTCTCTTGTTGTTTGCTGCTACCTTTTTGGTGTTGTTTTTAAATGTCAATATACTGCCATTCTAGGTTTGAATTTTCTCATAGAAAATTTTTTTATTGACATCCTCATTTGTTTTGTTTATGTAGATTCTATGTGATCTGTTTTTTTGTTTATAGTTTCATAATATGATTTTCCGAAATATTCCAAAAACACAAGGAAAATGAGACGATGTACAGAAATGCTTTGATCCACAATACCTCATGTGACAGTCAAGATCTATCTCTAATTTGTAGTCTTTATATTTGTTTAGTCCTTATTCTACTCTATTTGGGTTCAGTGCCTACTCGCTCTGTTCAACCTGCTGGAGAGGAAGCATTGTGATGGAACGTCCAGGCCATGCTCTGATACTGGTGCCATAGCAGAAAATGGGATGTGTATAACTCTGTTGAGTGTTAAGCTGTCTCGTGAAAGAGACTTTATCCCCCTTTAGGCCCATAGTGGCCCCTTTTTATATTTATAAAAAAAGCTTTTTGCTCCAATTTTCAAACTGTCAGTGAGTTGATATGAGTTTATAAATAGATTCAGTGTCGTGCTCGGTAAGCCATAGACTGTTTTTTTGTTACAAATCATTCCACACAGTTGTGTCTACTTCATGCCAGTTGTCTGCAACCCTTGTCGACTACACAATAAAAAGATGAATTAGATGACATACGGCTGTCTGTTCTTGGCGACAAAGGAGTAAATCTCTTCACACCATTTTGTTGAACATCTTGGTAATGTAGTTATAGTCATGCGTCACTTTGTAAGAAAAACTTGTGGGGACCTTTTTCAGATTTAAAAAACACTACTGCATTAAGCGCCCCCCACAAACAATAAATACATATAAACATACATACATATGCTTCCAACACTTTTTTGAAAACTTGTGCAGTCCCTATGCTACACTGCAGCACTCTATTACATTATTACTAATATTAAACGTGTCGCAATTTGGTTACCAGAAATACTCCCCAAAAGTGTGAACAGTCCACCCAATTGTACATGTTCTCAAAGTGTACAATTATTTGTGCAAGCTACTTTCAGAACATTTTTAACAAATTATCCTAATGCAAAGTGGTGGGGACATGTCCCCATTATAAATAATGCATATGGTTATAGTAATATTAAATTAAACATTTATTGAAATGTTTGCTAAGCAATAACCTTAAACAGTTTATTGATGTAGTTAAAGTGAATGTTACTCCAACAGAGGAATTAAGTGCTTTTTTTGAGGACTATTTTCAGCCACTGATTAATACGCAACTGGTCATCTATAGTGAGAATTGTTAGCAGCGCAACGTGTGCATGCAACTGAAAAAGTTCCCAGCTCCAAATTTGTTTAATTTACACCTCATTATAAATTAAACAGGATTTGATCAAATATGACAGGAAAATGACACAATCCAAATACAAGAGGTTTCAAGATTTCCATTCTGAAATGTATCATCAAAATCAAAAGCATTAAAATAGTTTTTCTTTTCATCCCTTCTTCTTGCATGTGTCTGAAGAAAAAGACAAAACCCACACAGCTACACACACTGCTACTCATACTTTCACACACACTGCTACACACACTGCTACACACACTGCAACACACACACTGCTACACACACACTGCTACACACACTGCTACTCACACACTGCTACAAACATTCTCCCCAGAGCTCAAGACAATATGATGTAGTTTAGTGTTGTGTTTATGGCTTCACTGTGCATGTTTCTTTCTCTCTTATTTCCAACATCAATCATGATAAGACTGGATTCTCACAAGTAGCCTATAACAAAAGGTATATTTGTTTAGACTTAAAATCTTCTAAGAATCAAAAAGCAGTTGTACGTTGTGCTGCAGACATTGAGGTTTCAGGGAATACTGACTTTATGACTGTCAACAGTTTCCAAACATGGCTTGGTTAAAGTTCCTACTCCACTTCTGTCTGTGCCACACTACACTCAGCACACAATCAGCACACATAAGGAGGAGGCTCCATTGTCCTGGGTTTGAACCTCTCAGCCCAGGTACCTGTACCACTCTGACAGACAGAATGAAGACTCCTACACCTACAGCTTGTGTACAGGTCTGATTGAGAGAAGCCAGGGCCTACCTAACTGTTGATGTAAGCGTCCGCAGCTGTGCTGTTGGTGCTCTGAAGCTTATGTTAATCCTGCCGATGTCGCAGTCATTTTCGTAGCAAGAGTTATGCTGCCCTCAACTCTGGGACATTGTAATGCTGGTAAGCCCACCTACTGCTCCACCACACCAGCCTCCTGTTCCTGTTGGCGATGGGTCACCGGTCCAACCGTGCTCTCCCTAGCCAGATTTCTCAGGCACTCGAGCGATACGAAAGTGGAGGAAACAGAACACAAATATCTTGTCCTCATTGGCGAATCTTAGCACCTGCCTGAGATCTACAGGTGCAAATCAATTGCTGGCCTGGAACACCTGCCTCATAATTGTAACCTTGAGGAGCCAGACAGAGTAACCTGTTCTAGCTGCAAAAAGATTATCTTGTATTACATGGAGCATGTTAGCATAGCCACCGAAGTCATTATGACTAAACAATGTCAAAAATAAGAGCCAACAACTAAATAATACTTCATTTAAGAATGTGTTGCGGCCAGGAGGGATAATGTGCAATGCGGCAGGAATTCATAAAAAAATAACACCCTGTCTGTCTTTTTCTGCTGTTCCCTTTACTGTTTACTTCCTGTCTGTCTTCTTCTGCTGTTCCTTTTAGTGTTTTTTTCCTGTCTGTGGGTGTTTCTCAATCTCGAGTACGCTTGCTTGGTAGCACGTCTTCCGAGTCACTTGCTTCAGAAGCGAGGCAAGAATACTTCCTGGCACATGGAAAATGGAACTGACGGCTTCGGGCCTTGTACTGTTGCACATGTGGTTTTATTTTGAAAAGTGTTTCCCTTTCCCCATGTCTGTTACTCCTGATTATGTTCACCTGGTGCCCTGTGTGTGGTGAGATCCTTGTGGCTGCTGACTGTGTTCAGGGAGGAGAGTCATATTGAGGCTGGTGACTATGTGCACATGATAAATAAATGCCCACACCGGGTTATATTTGAACTCTCTCCCTCTGGCTCCTTGCTTGGTCGGGCTGCTCAACGGTCAGCTTTACAAAAACAAAGAGTGGAACAGGCTAGCAAGTGTGCAGGTGTGCGTCACATGCGAGGCCCCGCCTTACATTTTCCGCCACAGATTTGGGGAAATTGGTCCGTGCGCAAAGCATTGTGGGGATTTTAAGACCGCAGAGTCTAAACATGTGCAGCCTCGACATTTCTCCAAACGAAGTACGCCGGGCTCGGTAGAATTCCAAGTATGCTGGACATTGGAACAGTCCTTCTGCGGCACTCGATGACGTAGTATGCTTGAAATAGTGGCTCTGGAGCAGCTTTACTCGCGATTTTGCATATTTGGGCACAGGAAATTATGTCAGCTAGTCTGAACTGCTCAATATTATTGCAGATAGATACCTACTACATTATTCTCTGTGTCATTTCCAGTTGCATTGTTAAACTATCTGGGTAATCAAACTCTGAGTCTTGAGTCCTGAGTCTACTGCTACCTGCAGGTGAGTTCAGTCAAGTTTTTTGTGATATTGCCTGTTGAGTTTATTAGGGTGGGGGGTAGTTCACACACACACACACACACACACACACAAAAACACAGACAGACAGACAGACAGACAGACAGACAGACAGACAGACAGACATAGTGGGTGTCTAACTGTATCCATGCATGTTTGACTGTGCATGCAGGTAAAAAACCCAAATACCACAACACAGTCTGCAGCACGTGACCCAACAAAGGCAGCAGCTGTTGACCCTGCCGACTGGCCATCCATGTCTGATAAGATCAGAACAGAGTTTGTGAGCAGAGGACCCTATCAGGCAAAACCACACTTCATTTTTCCAAAAAGACAGGATGGGAGAAGCTGCCACCACCACAACTTTTATAGAAAACTGGTAAATGTGGAAAGAATAAAGAGAAGCTGGCTATTGTACTCACAGAAAAACGACAGCCTTTACTGTTTTTGCTGCAACTGTTCTCCCAGAAGGAATACAAATTGAATCAGTGCAGGACTAAATGACTGAAAAGATTGCCACCAATTACTGAAAACACACGAGAACACTCCAGAACATACTAAACACATGGAATCATGGAAAGAGTTAGAGTGTCGATTACAAAAGGGGCAAACTATTGATAGGATTGAGATGACGCTTACAGACACAGAAAGGAAGAGATGGCGTGAGGTGGTCGCCACCATTCAATCATTAGCTGAGAGAAACATCGGCCTCAGGGGAACATGTGACACACTCAACAAAGCAAACAATGGTCTACCTGGGGGCCCTGTCTTTCCTAAGCCGCTCGCTGAAGAGTGTGTAGGATAGTGGGCGGGAGGGTGTGGCCGCCTTATATGTGGGCCTGTGCGCGCATTCAGGTAGGCTCGCCCCGATTGGCCGGCTACGTTTACGTAAACTCAGTAGGTGAAGGCACGCACAGCATGATAAAGAGTAGTACCCATAGAGTCCAGTAGAGGGCTCCGCCTGTGCTTATATAACTAGGGTTACAATACGTAACCCCCCGTTTCAGTCTCTGTGGCTGTGTGGAGAACACACATTTTCCTTGTTCTTTCTTTCACATTATGTTTCTCTGAGTTCACCCCTGCTGAATGGAGAGAACAGAATGAAGTAATGTGCTTATAGGCAATCTCTGCTTCCATAAACATGAAATCAACAAACTGTTGAAAGTTTGGATATTCTTGCTCAGTTTTCATGACTTGAGTAACCTTTCAGTTCCACTGTGATGCTGTCCAGTCAGGTAGCATTTCAATCAGTTTCTGATTTTCCTCGCAGTCATTCAAAATTTCAAACAACAGCGTATTGAGCAAGAAAAAAGAAGAGATGGAATGATGGAGCAACTGCGCTGTCTGCAGTTTCTAACCCGACAGGGCCTAGCAATAAGGGGGCATGCGGATAAGGAGAGCAATTTCCAAAAGCACAAACTGAGTAGCCAATGGGGACGCACCCCTGAAAGTCCCGCCCACCTGGGATGTTTTTGTCAAAATCGAAAACAAAAAATGAGGGAGCACAAACGAGAAGAGCTGCAGCGAGAGCAAAAGTCTGATCATTGAGAAAGAAGAAACAAGAACTGCAAACAAAAACCTATGTTAAAACAAGAAAAAAGACTACATTACACAAATTATTTGTTTGCAATTTATAGTTTTAGTTTTTAAATTTATTTTATTTTGCTTGACTCATGTTTTTTTTTTCTTTTAAACTCATAGTTTTGATTTATTCTGAGAAAGTGTTGCTTTTTCTTTATGATACAAAACTAATTCCATAGTGGTGGGGCAGGCGAGAAGCAGCAACATGAAACACAGCAGCAGGAACATGAAAGCAGCAATAGCAAGTGAACACAGCAGTGGCAGCAGCAGCAGCATAGCGAGGCAGAGGCAGGAAGACCTGGCAGCTTAAATAGAGCTGCATGTTTAGGAGAATGTGTTTGGTTGGTTGTAAGAGGGACGAGGTGCGTCACGTGTTAATGTATCATTGATGCTCGAGTTGACTGCCTGAACTAGCTTCATAGCTAGCCCCATTTTTGCTAGTTCAAAACAAGCGGCAATCAGGAAGTGCCACAAACTGCAGTTCATCTATTGGCCGATAGGCGATGACTGCAGAAAGGATGAATTTCCATAGACCCCCATGTTAAAATGCCCAACTTTACAGCAGAAATAAACATGTTTCTACCCCTGGATGCAATACAAATTATTCAGGATATAGTTGGATTCCACCTTAATGATTATTAATTGTTGATTTAATTGTTTTATAACGCAACCCTTTTATTTATATTAGGTCTTAACGTTTTTGCATAAATTAGGGCGTGGTCACTTTGATGGGCAGGTACCGGCAGGTACGTGCAAAGCAACTCTGCTAGGCTACAACGTTAGCTAATTGTAGTTACTGTACTTGACCCTTTAGCCGTGTTCGTGGTGATTGTGCCTTTTAGGGAATGTTGTTACAAATACCAGACAATTAAAATGTCTTGCTGTGCGGTTGAATGTACTAACAGAACTTCCAAGAAGTCTAAAATGATAATATTATACACCCCGTTATCAGGTGTTTGTGTGCTTGTTAGCTTAGCTTGTTATATAGCTTATTAGCCAGCTAAGGACGTAACCCTTTATACATGTATATATATATATATATTTATATATTAGGGCTGTCAGTCGATTAAAATATTTAATCGCGATTAATCGCATGATTGTCCATAGTTAATAGCGATTAATCGCAAATTAATCCCACATTTTTGATCTGTTCTAAATGTTCCTTAGAGGAATATTTTTCAAGTTTTTAATACTCTTATCAACATACTGTATGAGTGGACAAATATGCTTTATGCAAATGTTTATTATCATTTGAACAATGACAAATATTCTCATGAATATTAAAAACAACAACCTCTGAACATTACAAATATTCGCCTCAATTCAATCTGGAACCTCTCTCATACAATACAAAGTGTGTGTGTGTGT
This sequence comes from Notothenia rossii, assembly GCF_949606895.1. Classification (NCBI taxonomy): domain Eukaryota; kingdom Metazoa; phylum Chordata; class Actinopteri; order Perciformes; family Nototheniidae; genus Notothenia; species Notothenia rossii. Next base: position 48,707,352 of record NC_136904.1, read on the forward strand.
GTGTGTGTGTGTGTGTGTGTGTGTGTGTGTGTGTGTGTGTGTGTGTGTGTGTGTGTGTGTGTGTGTGTGTGTGTGTGTGTGTGTGTGTGTGTGTGTGTGTGTGTTTGATGGATCGTTGGAGCTATGTGCAACTCAGGGCATATGCTCGAACGGGAGCCGCCTGGACGCTGCAATCATGTTGCGCGCACTATCCGTGCTGAGTGTGCTGACTTTTCGTACTATGTCCCACTGTCTGGCTACCTGCATAAAGTGAAGTGCTCGGCGCAGTTGTCGGCGAAATGTCACTCCTCTGTTTTCATTGAAACAGCTCCTTATATCCGTTAGCGCAGCTAGCTAGCACCAGATGCTAACAACAACAACAATACACGTAAGGTCTGTCTCTCGCGCCACACATACACACACCCTCCCGGTCCTCCCGATGGCCAGTCGGTGCCTGCCGGTGAGCGTGGAAGTGTGGTCTGCCGCAAGCAGACGGCAGGGACGGGGCTGTCAGCATAAGCTTGTAGATGGTATTTTAAACTCGAATCGTCAAATCCTATGGGTGACATCACGGACACTACGTCCATTTATACAGTCTATGGTTCAAAAGCATGGACACAAAACTACAAAATCACCCCAAACAACAAGACATGAAATAAAGTTATTACAAACCTTGTGCCCTTATCAGCCAGGTGCTAAACAACCAAAGTTATTTATTATTATCCGTCGTTATTCATGTGTGTCAAGTGTTTACTGCTCCGTGGACCTTCTTACTTAAAACCCTTTCAAAATAAGAGTCCCGATTTTATCATCACCAAAATAAAGTGCAGAACACAAACATTACCATATAGTCGGGGGCCTAGGGGATGTTTTGGTTCAGATTCTCGCAAATTCGCCAAATTTGGTACAGATGTTGTCCACACCGTACTTAATCATTTTAAGATGGGTGCCAAGATTGGCGCCCCATGGTACTGCCATATTGCGCAATCCAATATGGCTGCCACCCGAAAAAAACGGAAAGTCATAGAATCATAAATAATACCACTTTTTAGGGGGTTTCTGGGTCGTAGAATCTGATTCTGGTGTTATTTTAATGATTTGAGGTCAAGATTACCCCTCAAGGTCAAGTTTACTCATCAAAGTTAGTACATAAAGGTAATATTGGGGTAAAATCCGGTATTTCTGGTGCGCCATGCCAGATGCTACCCCCAAAAAGTTATTTTTTTCCATTATAAGTTGTAGTTGTATATATATCAATGTTTCACAACTCAAAACAGTAGATTGTTTATTATAAACAACAAACTAATACAAGTCCAACTTCAACAACAGTAAACAACAGTAGGGGACAATGTAATCAAAATAGTTACTCCGTAAAACTTGCTAAAATCAAAAAGTTAGATCACAATGTTGTCTTTCACATTCTTTGTGTCTCCATCCCTTGCAAGGTGTGGAGTTACTGGCTGTCATCTTCATTATTAAGGCACCCACCTTCGCATTTGCAGAGGATTGTGCATCGGACACCGATACAGTGGCATTTGCACTTTCCCATGCATCCCTTGAGGCAGCCACAGCGCACAAGAAGGTCACATGCTGCTGATGCATCACTAAGAGTGGTCCACAGTGGTTGCCATGTGCCAGTGCCATCTTTGTGCCAGCCCCACTCACTGAAGTCAGGAATTTCCTTCTGGACCGAGGTTGCCTGATTCCAGTAGAAACTTGCCTGCAGTAGCGCTCGCTTGACATGCTGGAACAGTGCAGCTTGGGTAGGTGGGAGGTTTTCCAGGGATCTACTTCCAGTGGTGAAGAGGCAATGTCTGGCCTCATTGACACCAGCTGCACCACACCCCTTGCTGTACATGAGCACGACAAATCGTTCAATGTTCTGCATATGCACAGACTCAAGACTGAAGAGGTCAGGGGTGTTTGTGAGAGCAACTATTGTGTTGGTGAGGTCTGGTATGCTTCTCCAGGCTGCCCAAGCTGTCTTCTTGCCACATCCAAGAAACTGGGAAGTTGTGTCACACCCTGTTAAGCTGTGGAAGAGGGGTAGTGCCAATGACTTTGATGGACCGAGATCAGAGTAGATGGTATGGACTGGTATGTCACGATATTTTCGACCAGTACCGAAACCCACCCAGAGCTCCGTTAGGCCAAGGGTCTCGAAAAACCGGATTGCCAAAATGACAACATCGCTGTCTACGGTGCGAACAAAGGCTGTTGTATGACCCTGCTCTGCTGCATGTGCCAGATGCAGGAGGATCCTGGTGTCTGCCTCAGAATGGTTGCACTTCTGTAGTTTTGTGACATCACAAGGCATGTTGGAGAGCACAGTCTCAAAGTGGGTAGTCAGAAGGAGCTTTCCACGCATGTCATTCTTTGAGATCTGTGTGCTGATGAATGAGAAGAGCTCCTTTTTGTTGTCCTCGTTTTTTAGGAAGCCACTCCATTCATGCTTAGGGATTGGAGTGCTACCATCACCGACTTTTGTCCGTGAACCATTCCCACGCCGTTTCTGTGTAAGATATTTTAGGTTATTTTCCTCTGGGTAGTTGTCCCATACAGCATCAATGCGGTGGGTACTAGTTGTCATTTGGGCCTCCAGAAATGGTGTAATGTTGAGCAAGACATACTCGCTGAATGTCTTTGCTGTTGTGGGGCGCACCATGTGGATGACTGCTGCCATATCCAACACCACAACGGTAGATTGTTTGGCAGAAGCTGCACGACCTGTGCTAGCATTGAGGCATTGAAGAATGTCAGACTTTGTCCCAGATCGCAGAGACCCTCTGTCCGCCAGGCTCGGTGGCTCTCTCTGATTTTCGAATTGAAAGAAGTCTGTCATGTCAGCATTGGGACGTGACTGGAGTGAAAGGAACAGTTGTGTGATTAAAACCATGTTCTGCTTCTGTATGCCACCGTCCTTTGTACCTTTTTTCTTGGGGCCAGTTCGGTTGGCGAATGTTAGCATGTTTTTCCGCTTGACGGTATCAGATACTGGTACTGAAGCCATTTCCAATCTTTCCTTGACATATGCTGCATGAAGGGTCTGGCCGGCTTCATGGATTTGAGATAAAGAAGCAACAACTGCCGGCTCCATGACATTCTGTGTATCGAGTGCAATAAGCTCCTGGCTTGTAGCAAGGAAGGGGTTGCCTAGCTGCTGTACCACATCGATGAACGAGAGTACATCCTTGCGAAACTTTACTTGCAAGTTATGTCCTTCCTCATGATGAGCAGTGGATGACGTTGGTGGGTCATTGATGGCCTCAAACTCCTCAACTATCCGTGTGCAATCAGGTCCAGCCAGCATAAACAATGTAAGGGCTTCAGGATTCTCATAGAGTCCAACGGCTCCGCCATGCGCCTGGAGGCTTTTGTTGGACTGCTCATGTGCTTGGTCCTTGGCCATGAGGCTGAACTTTCTAGCTGATTTCTGCACAACAAAGTTGCCTTTCATGAATTCAGCATGTACTTGAGGGTGTTTATCAGCTATCTGAACCATGTCACGGACATGGACTGGCATCCAACGTGCGCAGTTTGTGTGGTCCAGGGCGTGAAACCAGCCGCAAAGTTCGTCACATGCTTGCACATATAGTGGAAAGTCCCCTTCCCGCAGGGACCGCACAAAGCGACACATCAGAAGCTCCAGCTTCATTATGGTTGACCAGAACTTGAACTGGGGAACAGTTTGTGAACGTTGATCCCACATATCAAATGACTCAGGTGGGCCCATTATACTCTCACAATACTCTGCGTAGGCGGTCTGTTTGAGCTCATAAAGTGACATGAGAGAAACTTGATGGGCATACCTTGTGCGTTTGATGTGATGCTCATTGAGCGCAGATTGTGCGCGACCGGATGTCAGGACCTCAGCCTTAGCGAGGATGGTGGCCCACCCGGAGTCGAGCAGCAGCTTCCCAATCATTAGGTGCATCTTGTCTTCAATATGCAGCGCACCCATCATGGCAACCAACTTGTCTTCTCCCAAAGTGTTGGGGTATTGCCATTGGAGCAGTTTGATGATAGCAAATAGTGGCTGATCTGCACCGAGTACGCTAGTCTGGCCTGGGTTGAGGAACTCTGTGCCTTGCATCGTCAGCTCCATCGCGTGCTTCATTGAAGATGCGGATGCGGCCTTGTCTGGGAATAGGGGGTAGATGCCGATCTCAGCTGGGGGCTTCACTGATTGCTCACTGGCTAGCATAGAGTTGTATCCCGACCAAGTGATGATGTCACCCTCTGCTAACGTGCCTTGCTTCAGCACACTGTTAACGTGTGCCATCCATACCTCATCCTTGACCGTGGCACCTTGCACATCAAGCGGTGGTCTGACTTTGCTGTTGCCATATTTTGGTGCAAAGACATCTGTTTGAGTAAGTTGGACTGGGGGCTGGATCACGTAAGAGTCTGGTAGCTTTGGAGTCGACGTGTCAGAGGGGTCAAGCTTAATTGGATCCCGCTTCACACCTAGGTTCTCATGCGAGAGATGGTTGGTCACGCTAAGGGCATATCCGTGGAACTCATCAAGTGAGAAGTTGCCCTGAGCCTTGCTGTCTAAATTATCCACATCATGGGTGGTGAAGACATTGAGACGGCTGTTGGTTGGTAGTACCACTCCATCTAAGACATGGCGAGCACACACCGCTTGAGCAATACCTCGCTTAACTTGCATGACCCGTTTGTATGATACTGACATGCCTTGAGCATGTTCAATATCAATCTGTTTTTTGTTCCGTCCATGTCCATGCAGCCTGAGGCCACGATACAGGGGGAAGGGGGTTTCTCGCTCCTTGTTGTGGCGTATTGTATCCGTCTTCACAGCGTGGTGTGTACCCTTACTAGTATTGTAGATAAGCAGTTGTGAGATGTTGCATGCAATTCTCTCCCTTGCATTCAGATTGCTGTCTTCACTAATCTTCTCAAGAGCTGATGGGCCCTGGAGCACTACATTGAAGAAACTCCTCATCTCTTCACTAACTGGAGCTGTGAGGCAGTTAGCAGGAAAGGAGCCATCAAAAGGCAGTTGACTCTGTATAAAGTTGTGCATCATCATGGCAGCCCGCATGAAAATAAGAGCATCTTCTTGACCAATTTGTGCGCTATATGTCTTGGCAAGCTCATCAGCAACCTTAAACTTGTGAGATAGATAAATATCCTTCCGGCCTTTATTTTCCTTGGAAACCTCAACCCATTCAGGTAGAAACTTGAGAAGGTGATCCTTGAATCGGGTTGAGTGTGGCACTTTTTCATCTTGGCATTGATGACCTTGATCACTCGTAAACTTTCGATACATATTGCGTAGCTCTGAGAGCTTGAATAAAGTGTTCTCTGAATGTTCGATCAGGGCTATTATCTGAGCGCAGATGATCGTATTGAAGGGCGAAGGTGCAGGCCGCACCGAATCACGTTTCTCAGTAGCGATAGCGGTGTTTCTTAAACTTACATAACAGTTATGGTGAGTATGGAAATCAGCCGCATGTGCATCAGAAGCTGGGGCAACTAGTCTGCCAAGTAAAGCAAAGTTTTTGTTGGTCTTCGCCCAACTCTTTAGATTGTTGTCTACATCATCAGATGTTGCCCTGTGGAGGTTAGCTGGATCCACGCCCTCACAGATGATACAATATTTGACATTGCCTTGTTGCTGAAAATTCCCAGATGATCTGAGTTTTTTGGGACTAGGGCCAGTCTCTGCACTGGGGGCAGCTTCTTTGTCTTGCTTCTCTCTCGCCCGTTTAACCCGAGAACTACTACAATAAAGCCTGCACGTTTTGTGATACACAGCCTTATGCAATGTAAGAGTTGCTGCAATGCCTGAACCATCATTCAACTGACTAATCGTGACGTTACAAGGAAGATCATTGGCATTGATATCATTGAAGTCTTTTAGATCCCTCTCAAGTGATACAAGTCCCTCTGTCTTTGGAGTTGTCAAGCTTTCTCCAGGTTTGACCATTTGACAAAGACAACAGAGTTCCCAGTTCATAATTTTGATAGAAGACATGCTTGACTTGACACTCTTGTTCTAGTCCATTATGATGATGTAGGCTCGTCGACACAAAGAACTTTCACTTGCCATCCCGTCTTATAGGTGACATAGCAGGCACCTAAAAACAAGGACATAGGTTTGGTATCAACGTTGGTTGGGACCAGAGAGCAGAGTGCACATGCAAAAATGATAGCAATATTAGTATCCCCAGGACTTCATTTAATTCACTTCATATCATTGTTCTAATTTATTGATGACTTTATTTGGGCAAAATAATGAATTAATAATGAAATTTCTCAAAATGACATTAGTTATCTTATTAGCTGGCAAGTGTACAGGCAGATTAACCTTAGCTCAGCAAGATATCATTCACCAACAATCACTGAGCTAGCTAGCTTCTAATCTCTGAGCAATTGTTAGCTAATGTTAGTCAGAGCTAATATAGCTAATGTTAGCTAGCTTGAAAACATCAACTACATGTTCTTTGACAGTATTCACACCATGAAACTATAACAGCACACTAATTTCATTATGTTGTCTATCAGAAAATGCATGCACTTTTGCTAACATTACAACTTACCTGTCTTTTGTATGTGGACCATGAATCACCAGTACAGCCTCATTAGGTTACCTTCACCTGGTTTAACTGGCAGGCTGATTCAGCAAACACAGCACATGTTGTTACTGTTTGACTCCTGCCTTGTCTCTCAAACAAGTTTGAAAATAGGTTAAATGGCAAAACATTATTTCCAATAAATAATGATACCATTTTATTTTTTATGACACAAAATGACCTTTATGTTAACTTAGAGGGGTAAACTTGACCTCATATCATTGAGATGAAACCAGAATCAGATTGTTTTGAATTGTGAAATAAAACATTGATACATACAAGTATAGCTTATAATGAGAAAAAAAAATGGGGGTAAAATCTGGCATGTTGCACCAGAAATACTGAATTTTACCCCGATATTACCTTTATATACTAACTTTGATGAGTAAACTTGACCTTGAGGGGTAATCTTGACCTCAAATCATTTAAATAACACCAGAATCAGATTTTACGGCCCAGAAAACCCCTAAAAAGTGGTATCATTTATGATTCTAGGCCTTTTTGTTTTTTTCGGGTGGCAGCCATATTGGATTGCGCAATATGGCAGTACCATGGGGCGCCAATCTTGGCACCCATCTTAAAATGATTAAGTACGGTATGGACAACATCTGTGCCAAATTTGGCGAATTTGCGAGAATCTGAACCAAACGGTCCTTTTTTCCCCCCTAGGCCCCCAACTAATAAGTAAATATTGTACAGAGATACAATCATTTATATAAAAAAGTAAGACATTATAGATTATTGTTAGACATTAGGCCTTTAACAGAGTTCTAAAACAGTATTGGAGCTATACATTGATCTATTATTTAATAGTTAAACATTTATTGTTTTAGCTGTATTTGCAGTAATGTTAATGTATTCATATTTATTTTTTATTATTTTAGTTAATGTTGTTCTTCATGCTTTTAATTTGAAGGTGGTTATGGGCACTGGGTGATTCAAGCAAATGTTTTTTTCCCCAGGGAAAACTGGAAAAGCCACATGTGAAACCATTGTTTTATATACTGTATATATTGGTTTATTGGAATTCTACAAATTAAATGCACAAAGACAACGTTCTTGCCCGGACATTGAATATTTTCCTGAGTTAGATTTGCTTACTGGTGCCCAAGCAATAGTTAAAATTAGTAAAATGTTCTTTTGTATTTCTTTATGATTAAGCCACAACAAACAGTTTTTGGAGAAATGAACTAAACTCCATTCCAGGGCTGTCTGTGGTTCCGGGTTTGCGTGTTAACACGGCTCCTTGCTGAACCAACTCATGAGAGTAACTCATGGTCCTCTTACAGGTAAGTGTTTGTGGTCTGAGAGCAGGGGGAGACATTACTGAGCAGACCACATCAAACACACCGGGAAGTTTTTCCAGGATCCATTCTGCAGGGAGGGGGGCTCACCAAGCTGCTGCTGTTGATCATTCCAGCTTTGTGAATGAAACCAGAAATTGGGGATTGACATCTTTTGATAAAGCTTACAGTTGATAGAATAATCTACTAAGTGTGCATTGACGTAGACACGCTGTGCCTCTTCACCTACATGTTGGTTCTTGCTATTTCACTTAAATCCTAAAAACATAGATTTTATATTTAAAACTAAGGTTATTACTACTCCTCATTCTTCTAGATCTATTCTCTCTCTACTTCTCATACTCTCTACTCCTGTAATCTGTTCATTCTATTTTCTCTTTATCTAAACCTTTCCCCTCTCTGACCTCTCGAGAGCAGGGGTGTCAAACTCAAGGCCCGGGGGCCAAATCCGGCCCACGACTTCATTGGATGTGGCCCCGCAAGAGGTTGCAAAGAATATAATACGTTTATTATACGGTTACATGCTACTTTACAGAAGTAGGTTGCCCATAAACTACATGTCCCACAATGCATCTCGTTTTATGACATGCGCACTGAAGAAACTTGCAATTGTTTGCCCTGGACTTCTGCTTTCAGGCGTAGTTAATTACTAAGTTATTATCCTATCCGATAATAATCCAATTCAGAGGCAATAATATCATATAATACATTATTTTATATATATTATATATTTATATAGTTACCACCGGCCCTTAATGGTAATGTGGCCCGCGATGAAATTCAGTTTGACACCCCTGTATTAGAGGATAACAGGTTGCAGAGAGGCCTATTCCGGCCGGGGAGTGTGGAACGTAGTCACAGCGTACCTCCTTACCTCTCACCAATTGCAATTAAGGTTCCAGTGGGAACCTTGCTCCCTGCGTGTGCCTCTCCACCTCTGTTTCCTACTTCTTACTTGCTACTCTTTTCCCTCAAACTATCCTAAGGGAGTGCATGTACGTAGACACGTTGTGCCTCTCCACCTCTGTTTCCTACTTCTTACTTGCTACTCTTTTCCCTCAACCTATCCTAAGGGAGTGCATGTACGTAGACACGTTGTGCCTCTCCAACTCTGCTTCTTACTTGCTACTCTTTTCCCTCAACCTATCCTAAGGGAGTGCATGTACGTAGACACATTAGTTTAGCTGCTATAGGCTTGGACTGTCGGGGGACACCTTACTTCTTCTTTCTTACTGTTTGTACCTGTGTACTCTCATGTTCCGATTTACCCAGCCTCCGCCAAATCTCTTTTTGGTGTCTATCTACGCCGGGATCCTGAGTCGAGGCTGATCCTGTTGCTGCGGTCCTGAGTCCTGGATCCTCTATCCTGAGCTCTGGATTGAGTCCTGGACTTTGAGTCATGCCTGAACCTGTCTCTGCGGTCCTGCCTGACTCTCATCATACTACTTCCCTGATGGCTCCCACAGGATTGTTGACATCCTCGTGGATTCATCATCTTATTACAGACACATGCATTTCCAAACATTTGGTCTACCTATGTTGTAAATGTTTTATCTCTTCGATTTACACACGGCATCTATTGCACGTCTGTCCGTCCTGGGAGGGGGATCCCTCCTCTGTTGCTCTCCCTGAGGTTTCTCCCATGTTCCCCTTTAAACTGTGGGGTTTTCTCTGGAAGTTTTTCCTTGTACGATGTGAGGGTCTAAGGACAGAGGGTGTCGTTTTCTCATACTGATATTCTGTACAAACTGTGCTGTTGTATTTGTTGTTAAGTGTCAGATTAACAACAGATACCTATAAGACATACTACAGGGAAGGGTAAACCCACTAAAGGGCCCCTTTAACTTACAAGTATTGGTAAATGGGCTGGCTCCGGCCTATATAGCTGAACTCCTCCAGCGCTACACCCCAGCCAGAGCCTTGAGGTCTGCTGACCAGCTACTGCTGGTAGTGCCCCAGACCAGGCTCAAAACCAGAGGGCACCTCGCCTTCGCAGCAGCTGGTCCCAGGCTCTGGAACACTCTGCCCCCTCCATATGAGGTCGGCCCAGATTCTAGGGTTTTTTAAAACAAAATTAAGGACTCACTTCTTCTCCCTGGCATTCTAGTCCGAGCAGAGTATGACTACGGACAATTCCCTGTGTTGGATTTTTATATTTGTTGTGGTAATTTATTGTCTTCTGTTCTTTGCGAATGTAGTAATGTGTTATTTATTATTTGCATGTACAGCACTTTGGTCTCGACCAAAAATCGTTTTAAAATGTGCTTTATAAATAAAACCTGATTTGATTTGATTGAAGTATAAAAGTTGGCTCATCTTTAAAGGTCTCCTATCATCCAAAATGAACTTTTTTACATTTTGTATACAGAAATATGTGTCCCTGATGTGTTTAAGGGAACTCATAAAGTATCAGAAAATAAAACCTTCTCTCTTTTCCTCCGTACCCAAAACGGAGCTTATTCAGATTTGCGTCCGATATGACGTAATATCTCAAATGTGGGCTGGCTTTACGCCCACGGTCTTATCAGATACATCGCTGTATCAGAAACAATGCGTTTTGGAATTAATATGGTCTATGTTTACATTAGCAAGCATGGCTAACACTCAGAGTATGTCTATTAAAGCAGGAAATAAAAAAGACGAAGATGATGGACCTTTATTAAAATTCAGTTTTCCACTCTGTTTTTTTTATACATGCACATGCTTCTTATATAGGTACATACACATACACACAGTTATCTCACAGTCTAGCCGGTACCAGGGAACAAATTCGTAGTTAGGTTCCTTGCTCATGGGCACCTCTGCAGTGGCACAGGAGGTGAACTGGCTCCTCTCCAGTACCAGACCACACCCTTCGGCCCAATGTCCAAGTCCTATACAGACTGAACCAATGCCACTACAAGGAACTCACCTTGTGGTAAACCCGTGAGAGAGAAAGCATTTGAGCTCCATACTGTTTCAGAAATAATCCTTGATGTGGTTTGGAACATGATATGGCGTTTAATCAAGGCAGCTTGTTTTAAAGCTATGGACCCAGAATCAGCACTTCTCTATCAGGGCTGAAATAGAGGGATATGAGGCATGGTTAGAATGGGTGATCTGTTTGATATTTTGAGCAAAACACTTCAGAGACATGTTTTTTATATAATTGTATATATCTGATACCTATAATATATGCCTAATAATTGTATAATAGGAGACTTTGAAAGATTTTTCTAATCATTTATCCCATGTTTTTTAAACTTCTGTATCATTAAAGAAATATCAAAGTTGATCTTTATGTGTATGCATTTATTATCCAATTGATGTAGCTGCACTGATTTCTGTGTGTTCCCTCAGCCCCCCGCCTCCTCCTGGAGATGTTGCTGTGCTTGGTGAAATCCGATGCCCCCCCCCCCCCCCCTCATTCAGAGGCTTTCTGTTGCTGGCCGGCTGCACGGCAGCATTTGTCACCACTGCTTTTCATGTCAGCACTCACCACCTGCTCCCACATTCCTCTACATTCTCTCAATGCCCTCCTTCCCTCCTCCCCTCCCTCCCGCTCTTCCTTCTCATCTTTCTCCTCTCCCCCCCCCACCTCCTTTTCTCTTCCTTTCCTTCATCCTATGATTATTATTCCACCAACTCCTTACCCCCTCTCTGCTCTTCCTCCTTTACACTTTACTGCAGCTACAATCACAGTTCCTTCTTTTGTCTTTCTTTTGATTCTTCTCTGGGTAATGGCCTCTATCTTACATTTTTGTTGACTTTGAGAGGGGTACAAGTCAGACGAAAACACTCATCTGAATGCAGCCTCTCTCTTCTGGCCCCTGTCACCCCCCCCCCCTCACTTTCTTTTCTCTGTTTGCCTTCAGAAGCTGCCGACTGAAAGACAGCGTTCACCTGCTGCCTGACACTGCATAAACCAGCTGCTACTGTACCCCTCTGACCCCCCAAACACACACACAATCGAGTTATTAAGTTATTGTGGGTTTTGACATGGAATAGAAAGTGGACTGACTGACAAAGAGAGAAGTACCCTTTGGTCCTAACTCTCTGCCGCCTCCTGCTCCTGTTGTCATAGTTGTAAATGTTTTTGTTGTTGAGTGTCTGTTGTGTGAGCAACAGCTTGAACACACTCAGTACATACATATTTATCCTCATCGCCATCATAATCGTCGTCATTATCATCATCATCATCTTCATCATCATCTTCTTCATCATCACCCCCATCACTTCCTGCTCACCTGATATCCCTCAGTCTCGCTCTTCAGAACACAATCATTATCAAAGCTAACTAGCCGTGTTAGCGTTCTCCTTTCACAAGTTATGATCTCACAGAACCGCGGATTTTGTCTATTGTCTAATCTTACACTTTATTCACGCTAGGGGTTTCACCAACTAATCGACTAGTCGACTAGTCGACTACCTTTACCACTAGTCGGCGCTGTAGGCCCTAGTCAACTAGTCGGGAAAAAAATGGAGGTAAACGAGGTGCTGCAAAATGCTCCAAAACACGTCCGACATTGTTATGTATGGCAGTACTTCAACGAAGATGTAACCAACTCCACAGTGAAGTGTCAGTTGTGTACAGCTGTACTGAAGTACAATACAAATGCATCTGCTATGCGCAACCATCTGAAGATGAAACACCCGCTGCCGACAGCTAGCACTAGTAGTAGAGCGGATAACCATGAAATTGTGCACTTTTTGAAAGAAACATGAAACTTCTACAATAGTTAGTTTATACCATGAGGTTTATTTTCAGATGTGGAGGGAAGTCAGATTTGACCTCTGAGGCCCGGGAGAGGTCAAATCCAAGATGGTCGCCAATAATACTCAAAAATGCCTCACTTTGGAACCAAACACTGTAGAAAAACACTTAAGGTGTCATTTCCCACACATTTTAGGGTGCCCATTCTGTTGGTGATACCTTTGAGACCAATAGAATTCAAGAAAATGCATTTAGATCAATGTGGAGGTCAAATAATGCAAACATAGGGTGGTGAACGATGCAAAAAGGTAGTTTATTTTCAAAATAATAACAGTAATGATAAGGTTAATAATGATGTCAATAACAATAATAACAATGCCAATAACAACAGTCATTGAAATAATAAGTAATTTTTTAACTGATTTATTATTTAACTTTTTAATCATCATCAAGGGACGGAGAAGTGGTTAACAACACCACAGTCCTTTCATGTCAGGATCACATATTGGTAGTGATCAAAAATCTTAACAGTCCCCAGAACAAAAGCAGAGATCTGTACACTTAAGTGCAGCTTTGACACATGAGCACCGTCCAGTGCACCCTTTCTGACAGTTACAGCGGATCAGCTCATGGCAAGACTTTGCTGCTTCAGGGAGAGTTGTCCAGAGTGGCTGCCACCCAGTGGTTTCTTTTGTCCAGCCCCAATCAGATGGCTCTGGCATCTCTGGGTCCAGGACCAGTGACTGGTTCCAAACGTTAGCCTGAAAGCAAGTACGCTTGATGTGCTGTTTGAGGGCAGCCTGGGTTGGAGGGATGTTTTCTAAACTCCTGGACTTCTGGGAGAAAAGCTGTTTCCTGGCATCATTCACTTCCATGCACTCACTCGTTCGGTCATACATGAGCACCACAAATCTTTCCAGCAGTAACATGGAATCTTCACTGACCTCACTTGGCATGCACAGGAGTTCCTGGAAAGCATCACTGACCTCTGGGAAAGACTTCCATCTCTCCCAGGCAATCTTCTTTCCACGGCCAGCAAATGCAGACACGGTGTCACATCCAGTGAAAGCGTGAAAGACAGGGAGAGTCAGGCATTGGATAGGAGTCATTGTGGCAACCATTTCATGAATAGCGATAAACCGGAAACTCGACCCAACACCAAAGGAAACCCACAGTTCATCGGGAGCTATTTTGCTAAAACAAGCCACTGCCAACACCACCACATCTGTATCAACGGTACGTATGGTCACCTTCTTACAACCTTTATGCACAGCGTCTGCCACATGCAGAAGTAGCCGGGTGTCTGCCTCTTCTTGTGAACATGGGGCAAGGCAGGTCACACATGAATCGGCAGGAGAGCAGAGGACTCCAGTTCCATCTGTTGCATACAGTTCCTTGCCCTGTGCTACTGGCAGACTTACGGCTTCTCGGGCCAGGAAGGAAAATAACTCTGTTTTGTTTTCATCACATCGAAGGAAGTCTTTCCAGTTCTTGGGCATCACAGTAAGGGGAGCCACCCTTTTCCTCTTGCCATTTCCCCTCTTCTGTCTTGTTGAAGCTTTCAGGCTGGCAGATAGGTATACATCCCAGACAAGGTCAACACGGATGCTTACCTCTAGTTGAGCAGAGATGTATGGTATGAACAATGTTTCTCCATACTCTTGAAATGTTCTTGATAACTTTGGATTCAGCATTTGAACCACAGCTGCACCATCTAGAATTACTGCATCAGTCTTAGGAACACTCTTGATTTCAAGCAGATTTGACTCCAGGCAGCGAAGCAGATCTGCTTTAACCCCGAACCGAAGTTTTCCTCCACTTGACAGAGCTGGAGGTGCTGCCTGGTTTTCGTGGGAAAAGAAGTGGTTGATGTCTCCATCTCGTGTTTGACATGAGATGTACAGCCTTGAAAAAAGACCACAGTCACTCTTCAGTGCAGCGAGTTGTGCTTTCTCTTTTGATTTGACCTTCACAGGTGGTCTGCTGAATAGTGGCAACTTTTTTTTTTGGAAGAGGGTGTGTGATAGGTGTTGTACACCTTTCCAGCCTTTGGGTCACAAACTCGGTGTACTGCTCCTCACCAATGGTATAAATCCTTCTTACAGTATCAGCAACTTGGGTATCAACGATGTCTCTTGTGTCAATGACTAAAAGATCTTGGCTGTGTTCTAGAAATGGATTCCCCATCTCTTCCAGCACCGTGACAAGTGCCTTAACCTCCTTCAGGAATGTGGCTTGCACTCCAGGTTGCTGGTCATGGTGTCTAGAGTCACTGGGTCCATGCTGTTGGTGTGTTGCCTGTTCTTCAAACTCTTTAGTGATCCTGGCGATTTCTGGTCCTGCTACCATCCAGCGTCTGAGTGCTTCTGGATTGCCAGTCAGTCCGATAGCCCCACCAGAACCTTTGACCATGGCATTGTTCTGTTCATGGCACTGGTCAAGTGCCATGGCAGAGAACTGGTTGCTGGTTTTGTGCACCACGAAATGTCCAGACTTGAATTCTGCCAGGACATCTGGGTGTCTGTCCGCAAGAGTCATCATATCACGGATGTGTACGGGAAGCCATCTGCTGTAGTGTGTGTGATCCAGGGCGAACATCCAGGGCATGATCTGTGTTAGGGATTCCACGTACAGCTGGAAGTTGCCTTCACGAATGGACCTCATGTACCGCAAAACGAGAAGCTGCAATGACAGGGTCTTATGCCAGTAGTCAAAGTGAACACTAGCCTTTGCTTGTTGTATGCACCACTCCTCAAAAGATAGACTGTCAGGTGGCATGGCATCTGTATCATCAGATATGCCATTTTCATTGTATGCTCGTTGCAGTAGTGTATAGAGGCTTGCAGCTGTGACCTGGTGTGCATGGCGGGTCTTGGTGACATGTTTGGCATGTATGAAGGAATTTGCTGTTCCAGAACTTGCAATATCAGCCTGGACCAGAGCATTGGTCCAGCCACTGTCTTCTAGCCAGTCTCCCAGCAACTTCAACATAGCCATTTCGATGTGTAGACCACCAAACATGATCACAAAGTGATCTTCTCCATAAGTGTCTGGCCAGGTCCACTGTACTTGTTTAGCGAGAGCATACAGTGGTTGGTCAGCAGCAATGACAGGAATCTGACCAGGGTTCACATGTTGAATTGCTCTTTTTACGATTTCCATAGAGTGCCGAATCATTGCTACTGAATGTGCATTGTCAAGAAAGAGAGGTAATAATGCATTGATTGCTGCAGGAGGGATGACGGCATGGTGAACACAGGCATGGTAGGCAGACCACGATATCATGCCATCAATGGCTGACGTTTCAACAGCTGTCTTGACTTTTCTGAGCCATGCATATTCATCCTCTGTGGCGGCTGTAGAAACTAGGAGGGTGGAGGGTCTCACAGGACCTTGTACAGGTGGCACACTAAATTCCTTTTTGTGGAGGGAAGCTGGTGGCACGACTGTGTATGATGTTGGCAGAGGTTTCACTGACTTGGTGGAAGAGCCATCTTGACTAATCACTAGTACACCACGATCAGTTCCGCTTTGTGTGTGTGATGGATGCTGCATTAGTGAGATTCCAGTGCCGTGGAAGGAATCTTTGGCTGTTGCAGAACTTGGGTTATGGTCTATATTGTCCACAGCTCCTGTTGTGAACAGTCCATTACGCAACTTTGGTGGGCACACAACATCTTCCATCCTAAATTGCTGGCAGACACCATTGGCAATGTTTGATGTGACTTGCAGCAGCCTGTCATAGGAAACACACAATCCCAGGTTGAACAGTGTGTCAACTAACCCCCTACTTCGTGTAACTGCATGGATCTTGAGGGACAGATATAGAGGGAGTGGAGTTTCTCGGGTGTGCCTTTTACGTGCTGAGCTTGGTGAATCCATGTTCCGTGCCTGCTTCTTACTGTTAAAGACCATCAATTGGGAGATTGTTAGGGCAGGTTTTGTGGTGGTCTGATGCTTAATGTTTGTACCATCAAGTACCATGTTGACGAGAGCCAAGAGAGATGGTGGCACAGCCCTCTGCTGGCAGTTTTCTTGGAATGATCCGTCAAAAGAGAAAGATAAAACCAAAGATTTCTTTGCGCACTACTTGTGCTGCTCGCATTAAGTGCATGGCATCACTGTCAGTTTGACAGGCTATCATGAGAGCTGGTCCAATGTCATTCTCAAAACTCAGAAGTGTGTCTCTTCCTTGTGAATGTGCCCTCAGATGTGGAAGCTCAGAAAGCAGTCGTTCTTTCAGTCTGGTGGTGTGAATCCGTTTATCTACAGTCAGACCAAGTTGTTCCAGCCTGGTCTTGTACAACTGAGCGATGTCAGTCAATTTCAAGACAGGGGAAGTGTTCTCATCACTGTTCTTGTCTTCCAGATATGCCACTAACTGTGCAAAGGCTATGCCATGTAGGCAAGTATCATCTCCATCATTGTGTTTAGATGCAGCCTGCCTGGCTTTGTTGTACAATGAAGACAGACAGCGATGATGGTACTTGGCCTCAATGGCAATCATGTCACCCTCTGCGAGCTTGGCCAACAGAGCAGTGTCCTCAAGCTCAAGGGCACACTTCCTCACATTTCTGTCAATGTTGTAGGTTGATGCATTATGCAAACCTGAGGAACCTGCAGCAGGCTCATTGCAAAAGAAGCAAGTAGGTTCTGTGGACTGTGAATGGCTGTGGGCAGATCGCGTGTGTACAGATGAGGTACTTTGTTGTTGTGCTGTAGTTAATTTCCCCCGACTTAGCTCATCATATGCTTTTTTGTTGAATTTTAGCCGACATCTCTTGTGCCACTCTGCCTTGTGTCTCTTCAAAGTGGATTCTATGCCATCTCCATCATCTAATCGCTCCAGGTTGAGGTCCATTGGCATATGCTGAAGGGTATGGAACCGGAGAAGGTCTTCTGTGAGGGATACATAGCCACTACCAACAGACTGTTTATATTTGTTTCTGAGAGGACTCTGTAAAGGTTCATCTGTTTTGACTTGACAGAGGACACAAATGTCCCAGTTAGTGCTGGGGGGTGGCTTGGATTGCTTGGATAACGAGGGCTGGGTAGGGACCATCAAGCTGTGACGCTTTGACATGGTGAGGGTTAAAATTCCAGCAAGACGTGGGAATCTGAAAAGATAACAATTTAACATTGTATTAAACACTGTTGTCATTGTGTCATTCGGTTTTTGTAGGGTTAGGTTAAACCAAATGACACTTAATGACAATGATATGACACATATGTGTCATATATATATGACATTGACATAATGTTTATGACATGTTCGTGACATGTCCGTGACTGTGTTTTGTTACTGTTATGACAGGTAAAATGTTACCCAAATTTGACATAATAACCAAGTTGACATCTCTAGAAAATACTCTGTTCAATCATTAAACTACTCAGCTCAAACAGAAATGTTCCAGACTGTCTTCTACTTAAGCTAGGATAATTATTTTGATCACGCTAGCTAGCTAGGAAAACTCCTTCCTGGCTACAGTCAAATTCAATACATTCGCATTCAAAGGCATATATTCATATTAATATTGTTTTTAATAATATTGTTTGTTCATAGTCAATCTTTTTACCTGTTAGAAATGTCCGAAGTGTCAGAAGGGGCATTTCTGAATACTTCTCACCATGTTGTCTAGCAACAACCCCTCAAATAAGTAGGCTACTGAAGCTTTAGAGCAGGGGGTTTTCAACCAGTGGTCCGCGGTGGTATTGCAGGTAGTCTGTGGAAATGGTCTAGGGGGGTCAACTGCTGATAAATCTGTGCTGAGAATGCATACAAATATCCACACACCCCATGAAATAATAACTTATAACTAAATAATACTGAGACTACAAAGAAATCAATTGAAGAATGTTCTTGGGTACATAAAAAATTAATATTTTGATATATTTTTACCTTGACTTTAACATAAATGCATTTTCTTGAATTATATTGGTCTCAAATGTATCACCAACAGAATGGGCACCCTAACATTTGTGGGAAATGACACCTTAAGTGTTTTTCTACAGTGTTCGGTTCCAAAGTGAGTCAGTTTTGAATATTATTGGTGGCCATCCCCGATTTGACCTCTCCCGGGCCTCAGAGGTCAAATCTGACTTCCCTCCACATCTAAAAATAAACCTCATGATATATGTTTCTTTCAAAAAGTGCACAATTTCCCTTGATTTGAGGGCTTAACCGCTGTACTATAGCAGTAATGCTAGCACCAGTGAGCAACGGACCGGCGTCAGCACTGAACAGAGGCAAACGAACAGCAAGAAAACATGGGTCAACAGTGATGCGGATGATGAGCTACGGGATTACTGCCAGCGGACACCGCATTTCCCCACAATGGATAATCCACTGGAGTGGTGGGCAGAAAACGTGCACCGCTTCCCCCGCTTTTGAGGAGCTACCTGGCTATTCCAGCCACAAGCACCCCGAGTGAGAGGGTTTTTTCCCTGGCAGGCAACACTGTCACCCGAAAGCGGTCAAGCCTCCTTCCCTCACATGTCGATGCGTTGGTGTTCAAACCAAACCAAACATATGGAAAGGTGGAATTTATCATGGAGGACAGCGAATAAAGTGTTGCGCTGTTGCGCACTGGACTTACGTGGCATTTATGTAAACAAGAGTTTTTTGCTTTCGATTTTGGTGAGTCCAGTTACTGTTTGTTATTTACTCAGCCATGTAACACAAATTAAAATGCAGTGTTTAATGTTACTGTATGAGTTCCAATATAAAATACAGTTGTACACCTCTCTTTGCGTGTCTTTATTATGACATTACGACTAGTCGATGGCTATTTTGAAAAACGTGTCGACTAGTAAATATTCCTTATCTTTCTAAGAAATGCGTTTTGATTAGGGCTTTCAAGTTAACGCAACACTTTTTTTAACGCCACTAATTATTTTAATGCGATTAACGCATGTGTATTTTTTGTCCTCGGCCGCCGCGTAGTTTCAGAGCGCATCGAGTTTAAAATACCATCTACAAGCTGATGCTGACAGCCCCGCTCCTGCCGCCCGCTTGCGGCAGACCACACTTCCGCGCTCACCGGCAGGCACCGACTGGCCATCGGGAGGACCGGGAGGGTGTGTGTATGTGTGGCGCGAGCGAGAGAGAGAGAACACGCACACCTTACGTGTATTGTTGTTGTTAGCATCTGGTGTTAGCTAGCTGCGCTAACGGATATAAGGAGCTGTTTCAATTAAAACAGAGGAGCGCCATTTCGCCGACAACTGCGCCGAGCACTTGACTTTATGCAGGTAGCCAGACAGTCGGACATTGTACGAACAGTCAGCACAATCAGCAGGGATAGTGCGCACAACATGATTGCAGCGTCCAGGGAGCTCCCGTTCGAGCATATGCCCTGAGTTGCACATAGCTCTAACGATCCATCAGTGTCTCTACACACACACACACACACACACACACACACACACACACACACACACACACACACACACACACACACACACACACACACACACACACACACACACACACACACACACACACACACACACACACACACACACACACACACACACACACACACACACACACACACACACACACACACGCGGGAAGGTATTTTGAGTGGGGGTGCTGAGGTGCTGGACTCCAGTGAACACTATTACGGGCACTATAGAGCACGCACAACAAAACTCCCCACACGCAAACACACAGTAAACCCGCGACTGTTATAATGAAGGCTCGATAATCAGCTCACGGCATATAGGCTGGGGTAAAGTGCTATTTTTTACGAGTGGGGAGCGGACCTCACCTCCTCTAGGGGGGTCCGGGGGGATGCTCCCCCGGGAAGATTTTTTTTAAATATTGAAGTTAAAAGCATCAATCTGGTGCACTTTGAGAGCAACATTAAGAGATCTATGGATACATCTCTCAACACCCAGATGAAACACAACTGTAAGCAGATGTTCTTTTTCTTTATGGATATTTTGCAAATCACTCCCCTTTCAAACTGTATTCTTGTTTTACTGCCATATAGTATTTCATAACTGTATTTCCTTTATTCGCTTATTTTTTTTATAACTATAATGATCATATGAAGGTGTGCCGCGGAAATAATCTTTTTAATAATTTTTGACCAAACCGTTTGAGACCCACTGAGATAACTTAGACTAAAGTTAACTATCTAAACACTCAGAGAGTCCTTTAACTCACCTGAGCCCCTCAGTCTGAGAGGAGAGCTCTCCTCCAGCTTGTTGAGGAACAAACAGCTCCGTATGTCCGTTAGTGCAGCTAGCTAACCAGATGCTAACAACACGGTCCCTGCTGCTGGCACCGGTCCCTCTCTCTCCCCCTCTCTCACACACACTAAATGCGCTATTTCCGCACACACACAGAGCAGCGAGCTTGAATGACACAAGCACACTTTTATTTCCATGCAACTCTCTGATTGGTCTGGTGTCTTGCCTCTGTTGCATTCACTGAACACGGGAAATGACAGTCCTGCCGTCCTTTCTAGTGTCTTGATGAGGTTCACGTAAAGCACGGTTAATGTATTATATTATTGAGGTAGAATTGTCCGGGGCTACAGAAAAAACATTCGGGGCAGGCCAAAATATTATTTTACCAACAATGTAGAATTTATTGGCTACATATTACACAGATTATGCACAGCGGGAGCAGCAATAACTGTCAAATAATAATTAAGACAGGGGAGCTACGCACCCCCTGCCTGCCGCTAGGGGGTGCTGCAGCGCCCTCAGCACCCCCCTTCCCGCGCCCATGCACACACACACGCGATGGCTCTGTGGTAAACCTTTTGGAAGGAAAGGGACACTTTCTTTATTCTTCTTTTATTGCACACACTACTCGTGTGCTGCTGTGCGGAGAGCCGCCACGCTGAGCTGCTGTGCGGAGGAGTTTATCCACCTTGGAGATATCGCGGTGGGAAAGGAGCGCCGCGACGCCGGGCTGCTGTGCAGTGGAGTTTTCTACCCCTGAGACATTGCGGTGAGACCGGTGCGCCGCCACGCCGGATATATCTGGCTTTGGGATCTGAACGATTCACCGGAGAGGCCTGCTGTCTTTCTTCAGCCCTGCATCTCCGGGCCTCCCACCTCCAGTGCCCCCGGGCTCGGTGAGTGACGCCGCTTCACTTCATAACGGGAAGGGAATATTGTGGATGTTGTGCTGGCCTGGGGAAAAAATGGCCACTATCTTGGCTCTGCTGTGCCTTTTGGCTGTCTTGGACGGTGAGAAGATTTCTAGCCATCCTGAGAAGTCTACTGGATTCAGGTCTGTTCTGCTGTCCGTGGTGAGCATCCCCTGCAAAGGATCGGGAGTGCCACACAAACAATTACCGGTTACCTTGCCACAGGCAATCAGTTCGACAACATATGCTTGTCTTTTTTGTTTGCCTGCGATGATGGTTCTTCAGTACTGCTTCTTAAGCTCTAATCACACTCTCACAGACTTTTCCGGTGATTCTAAAGTAGATGACAATGTATGTGTGTCGTTTAAGAGGAAAAGATGCCTGTTTTTTTTTTTGTTATTACTGCCAGGAAATGTACAACCTAACCCTGGTCCCCCCAGTAGAAGTAGTCAGATCGCTACTCCTGCTGATTTTAAAGCTAGGTCTGGGTTGGGTCTCATCCATTTGAATGTGTGCAGTCTGTTAGGTAAACTAGATTTTGTCTGCATTTGGGCAAGCTCGACTGACGCTGACGTCATTGTTTTATCAGAAACATGGCTAAATAAATCTATTTTGGCCTCTGACATATCCTTAAATGGTTATAATATGTATCGTACCGACCGGCCTAATAAAGGTGGTGGCGTTGCCATTTACGTTAAAAAATAAGTTCAGTGTAACCACACTAGTTTCCAAATCTATCAGTAAGCAATTCAAATTTTTAGCCTTAAATATAGAAGTGGCAAAAGGGTCTACAGATCATGGTGGTGGGCTGTTACAGACCCCCTTCAGCTGTCAAGGACTCCTTGTCTTCGCTTGCAAATCTTTTATCGCAACTAGACTACAAGGAAATACTGCTACTTGGTGATTTTAATTGGGACTGGTTAACTGCAATATCAGAGGATTTTAAAAACCTTTGTATCTCATTGAATGTTACTCAGATTGTTGACAGTCCTACTCGCCCTAACATTAATTCCCCTAATAAATCCTCCCTAATTGATCTCATTCTAACTAATGTTCCCCACAAATACTCATCTGTGGGAGTATTTGCGAATGATCTGGGTGATCACTGTGTTGTAGCCACAATTAGGGACACTAAGGTCCTAAAGGGTAAATCTCGTATTATTTTCAAGAGAGACATAAAACATTTTGCAGAGCAGGGTTTTGTACATGACCTGTTTGGGTTTGATTGGGGAAAAATCAATCTGTGTGCTGATGTAGAAACTGCATGGTCTTATTTTTATCTTGGTTTTATGGAGATCATTGATAGACATGCACCCCTGCGTACATTTTGAGTAAAGGGACAAGACAATCCTTGGTTTTCTGCTGAACTGTCCATTCTCCTGCATGAGAGAAACAAGGCCTGGCTAGGAAATCAGGCTCAGAGGTATAATGGCTGCGTTTTAGGCAGCTACTGTAAGGAATAGCTTCACTTCACATGTCAAAAGTGCTAAGTCGAAGTACTATTTGTCAGTAACCACAGAAAACCTAAATAATCCGAGGAAATTTTGGAAAGCCATAAAATCGATATCCACCGGTGAGACCCGTAATGAGCTACCTCCGTGCCTTACCACAGCATCTGCCTCTATATCGGACAGGGCCACTATGTTAAATTGTTTTGATGAGCATTTTGTATCCTGTGGTTCTCTGTTTCTAACTCTGCTTCTGTGAACACCCCAATCCGTGACTCTGAACAATGTGGTCTGGAAAACCCTTTCAGTTTTACTCATTTTACTGTTATTGTTGTTCTTGAAGCCTTAACCAAGCTAGATCCTAAGAAACTGGCCGGCCCGGACAACGTAGAACCTTTCTTTTTAAAGATAGCTGCAGATTTTATTGCTCTTCCTCTCACTACTCTTTTTAACCTCTCCCTCAGCAACAAATGCAATTCCAAAAGTATGGAAGTCAGCTTATGTCTTGCCTTTGCTAAAAGGAGGGGAGGCAACTATTTTAAATAACTATAGGCCAATCTCTAAATTGTCAGTTCTGGCGAAGATGCTCGAACGCCTAGTGAGTGAACAAGTAAAGGAGTTTTTATGTAAAAATGATATCCTGTCTAAACATCAGTCAGGCTTCAGAAAGCAACATAGCACCATCACTGCCACAATGAAAGTGGTGAATGATGTGGCGAGTATTTTAGATAATAAGCAGAGTTGTGCAGCTCTATTTATTGACCTGTCCAAAGCGTTTGATACCGTCGATCATCGCATCTTAAAGCAGAGGCTAGTCAGTATTGGCATATCCAGCCATGCAGTGGGGTGGTTTGTGAACTACCTCTCTGAAAGGTCCCAATGTGTTCACTTTGATGCGCTGTCTTCTGAGTGGTTGAACATTAATAATGGTGTTCCTCAAGGTTCTGTCTTAGGTCCACTTTTATTCTCCATATGTATCAACAGTTTAGGTGAAAATGTCGATGAAGCTACTTTACATTTTGATGCAGATAATACCGTGATGTACTGTGCAGGTCCCTCCATTAAGGAGGCTGTTGTTAAATTACAGGCTGTTTTTAACATCATTCAGACTCAGCTCGCTGAGCTTAAGCTTCTTTTAAATGTTGATAAAACCAAGGTAATGCTCTTTTCTAAAGCTAAAAAGACAACAGAGCCCGTTTTGGATATTGTAAGCACGCAAGGAACAAAACTTGAAGTTGTTGCCTGCTATAAATACCTTGGTATCTGGCTTGATGATTGTCTCACTTTTAAACTTCAGGTCAATAACCTGCTTAAAACACTGAGGGTTGGGCTAGGTTTCTTTTTCAGGAACAAGTCCTGTTTCTCTTTTGAATCCAGGAAAAGGCTAGTCACTGTGACCTTTTTACCTGTGCTGGACTATGGTGATCTGGTCTATATGAATGCACCTGCCCATTGCCTGAACAAGTTAGATGCCGCCTATCATAGTGTACTGAGATTTGTCACAAATTGTAAAGCACTTACTCATCACTGTACCCTGTATGCCAAGGCAGGTTTGCCATCACTTATTGTAAAGAGGCTCAGTCATTGGTACACGTTTATTTATAAAGCCATGTTGGGTAAACTCCCGTATTATATCTGCTCTCTGATAACACAGAGAGTTGCAAGCAGCTATTGTCTGAGATCGCACGATGTAGTATTGTTAGATGTGCCAAGAGCAAGGACTGTCTTATACCTCATTCACACCAACGGTGTTTCAGGGCCGGTTCGGAGCTGGAGCTTGAAAAGCACCGGGTTTTTCTCTTCACACCGCAGCGGAGCAGCCTCTTAGCTCCGGAATCAGGTTTGTGTCAAGCACCAAAAAATTGTCTGGCCAGAGCAAAAGCACCACATACGTCACGCTTACGTCGAGGCGGGGGCAGGGGCAGGGGCCGGATCAACTCCTGAACAACAGCAAAAAGCCGGCGTTTTATCCAGTTTGTACACAACGATGAAGAAACTTAACAAGCAGCAATGGTCCACTGAAGAGACCAGCTACCTACTGGGAATCTGGTCTTCCGAAGAGGTACAGAGGAAGCTGGAGCACAATCGGCCATTGTTGTTGTCGTCGGTGTCAGCTGTGAGGGGTTTCCGCGCGGTTCGGCTTTATGAAGCAGGGACGGAAACGATGACGCAATGACGCAGCACCAGTCGGACTCTGGGCAGTGTGAAAAGAGCCGTAGCTAAACCGAAGAACCAGTTCTGAACCTGAAAAGCTCTAGCACGGAGCTTGAACCGGAGTTGCGTTGGTGTGAATGAGGTATTAGGTAAGACAGCTTTTATGTGCGCAGTGCCACTTGCTTGGAACAGTCTACAGCTAAAATTGAAACTGAGCAATTTTATTCCTCTGAATGTTTTTAAAGCAAGTCGAAGTGAAATGCTCTTTGAAACTATGGGTATTTGTAAATGTTGATAAGTATGTAAATATAGCTTGTAAATATGCTGTATGATATCCTCTATGGTTTTATGTTTCATATAGGAACCTAATTGCTGCAGGTCTCCCTTGAAAAAGAGATCTATGATCTCAATGGGACCAATCTGGATAAATAAAGGTTACAAACAAACAAACACACACACACACACATACACACACACACACGCACACGCGCACACGCACACACACACACACACACACACACACACACACACACACACACACACACACACACACACACACACACACACACACACACACACACACACACTTTGTATTGTGTTATTGTATTGTATGACAGAGAGGTTCCAGGTTGAATTGAGGCGGATATTTTTAATGTTCAGAGGTTGTGTTTAATATTCATGAGAATATTTGTCATTGTTCAAATGATAATAAACAAACATTTGCATAAAGCATATTTGTTCACTCATATGTTGATAAGAGTATTAAAAACTTGAAAAATATTCCTCCAAGGAACATTTAGAACAGATACAAAATATGCGATTAATTTGCGATTAATCGCGATTAACTATGGACAATCATGCGATCAATTGCGATTCAATATTTTAATCGACTGACAGCCCTAGTTTTGATATATACATGCTGGTTTGAGTCATATTTTTTTAAGTTAAAATTTCATTTTGGGAGAAACGATTCATAAACTCTAACATCCCTTGTCTTAGCATGTTTAAGACTTTAATAATTCGGTAACACTTTATATTAAGGCAGTGGCGTTTTCTCCCGGAGGCCAAGGGAAGCCGCCTCTTGCTTCCCTTCAGAGGCGGCAGGCGATTTGATTGGACACTGCAATCCAATCAAATCACATCAACATCAGTTTTAATACTGTAACTGTCATCACCGCCGTTAGAAATTATCAAGCAAATTAAGCATTATGGAGGGTGGAGATTTGGCGTACTTAATCAAACATAACTTTACTAAACTTCCGCTACAGCAGCAACTAAAAATTAAATCAGCCCGCACTCGAGCTCTGTACAAAGAGGAAAAAGGGAGCGAATCGGAAGTTCAATGTGGACAATTATGTCCGCACGGAGTGGCTAACTGGAAGCGCTAAACTTCAGCGTCTATTTTGCTGGCCATGTCTTCTTTTTGACAAGGATTCATGCTCCCTGAACAATCCTTGGGCAACTTCAGGATTCATCGACCTTGCCAACCTGTCACGGGCAATTGAGAGGCAAGGTAAATCCGAAAATCACATAGATTGTGTGATTGTCTGCATACATTAATAAGTAAAATGCTTAAATTAATAAGACAAGAGAGTTTCAGCTGGAGAGTGGGTGCGGACCTGTCGGTTAGATAACAGGCGTGTGCAAGTCCTGCATCTGTGTGATACAAATGTGTGTAAAATGATACCGGGCGCTGTAATCACTCATCTGGTTACGTTATTGACCACCACCCCCCCCCCCCCCCGACCAAAACAACAACTAGTTGTTAATTAACATGCATATTAGCAGTATATTGGCTCTTTATTAGTCATTATAAAACACCTATTAATGCCTTATTCTGCATGACCGTATTCTACAAGTAATAAGCCATTAGTTGAGAGTTTTTCCTCAATAACCCTCTAAATAGTGCTTATTTATTGCAAGTAAGGAAGTTGTTGAACATGAGTTTTGGTCTCAATATGCTCTGCTCAATATGGGCCTAATAACGGCAGTAGTACCACACGAATAATAATTCTCCCATAATAACACTTAACAAATATGATCTATTCTTCAGACAGCTATCCATTTTTAAGAGTACGCTTAAGACCTTCCTTCTTGATAAAGCTTATAGTTGATAAAATAAAATAATCTAATAAGAGTGCATTGACGTA
>NC_136904.1:48734988-48949271 GCF_949606895.1 Notothenia rossii
GGTAGTCCAAATGTTTTGAAATGCATGTGTCTATAATAAGAAGATGAATCCACGAGGATGTCAGCAATCTTGTGGGAGCCATCAGGGAAGTAGTATGGTGAGAGTCTGGCAGGACCGCAGGGACAGGTTCAGCCACGACTCGAAGTCCAGGACTCAGATCCAGTGCTCAGGATAGAGGATCCAGGACACACGACCACAGCAACAGGATTAGCCTCGACTCAGAATCCCGGCGTATATATGGACACAAAAAAGAGATTTGGGGGAAACTGGGTTAATCGGAACATGAGAGTACACAGGTACAAACAGCCAGAAAGAGGGAGTAAGGTGCCCCCCCCCAACAGTCCAAGCCTATAGCAGCAAAACTAACGTGTCTACATACAGTGGGGGAAAAAAGTATTTAGTCAGCCACCAATTGTCCAAGTTCTCCCATTTAAAAAGATGAGAGAGGCCTGTAATTTTCATCCTAGGTACACTTCAACTATGAGAGAAAGAATGGGGGGAAATAATCCAGGAAATCACATTGTAGGATTTTTAATGAATTAATTGGTAAATTCCTCTGTAAAATAAGTATTTGGTCACCTACAAACAAACAAGATTTCTGGCTCTCACAGACCTGTAACTTCTTCTTTAAGAGCCTCCTCTGTCCTCCACTTGTTAACTGTATTAATGGCACCTGTTTGAACTCGTTATCAGTATAAAAGACACCTGTCCACAACCTCAAACGGTCACACTCCAAACTCCACTATGGCCAAGACCAAAGAGCTGTCAAAGGACACCAGAAACAAAATTGTAGACCTGCACCAGGCTGGGAAGACTGAATCTGCAATAGGTAAGCAGCTTGGTGTGAAGAAATCAACTGTGGGAGCAATTATTAGAAAATGGAAGACATACAAGACCACTGATAATCTCCCTCGATCTGGGGCTCCACGCAAGATCTCACCCCGTGGGGTCAAAATGATCACAAGAACGGTGAGCAAAAATCCCAGAACCACACGGGGGGACCTAGTCAATGACCTGCAGAGA
The DNA here is from genome assembly GCF_949606895.1 of Notothenia rossii. NCBI lineage: Eukaryota > Metazoa > Chordata > Actinopteri > Perciformes > Nototheniidae > Notothenia > Notothenia rossii. The sequence continues at coordinate 48,736,012 of NC_136904.1, forward strand.
GCTGGGACCAAAGTAACAAAGGCTACCATTAGTAACACACTACGCCGCCAGGGACTCAAATCCTGCAGTGCCAGACGTGTCCCCCTGCTTAAGCCAGTACATGTCCAGGCCCGTCTGAAGTTTGCTTGAGAGCATTTAGATGATCCAGAAGACGATTGGGAGAATGTCATATGGTCAGATGAAACCAAAATAGAACTTTTCGGTAAAAACTCAACTAGACGTGTTTGGAGGAGAAAGAATGCTGAGTTGCATCCAAAGAACACCATACCTAATATGAAACATGGGGGTGGAAACATCATGCTTTGGGGCTGTTTTTCTGCAAAGGGACCAGGACGACTGATCCTTGTAAAGGAAAGAATGAATGGGGCCATGTATCGTGAGATTTTGAGTGACAACCTCCTTCCATCAGCAAGGGCATTGAAGATTAAACGTGGCTGGGTCTTTCAGCATGACAATGATCCCAAACACACCGCCCGGGCAACGAAGGAGTGGCTTCGTAAGAAGCATTTCAAGGTCCTGGAGTGGCCTAGCCAGTCTCCAGATCTCAACCCCATAGAAAATCTTTGGAGGGAGTTGAAAGTCCGTGTTGCCCAGCGACAGCCCCAAAACATCACTGCTCTAGAGGAGATCTGCATGGAGGAATGGGCCAAAATACCAGCAACAGTGTGTGAAAACCTTGTGAAGACTTACAGAAAACGTTTGACCTCTGTCATTGCCAACAAAGGGTATATAACAAAGTATTGAGATGAACTTTTGTTATTGACCAAATATTTATTTTCCACCATAATTTGCAAATAAATTCTTTAAAAATCAGACAATGTGATTTTCTGGATTGTTTTTTCTTCTCATTTTGTCTCTCATAGTTGAGGTATACCTAGGATGAAAATTACAGGCCTCTCTCATATTTTTAAGTGGGAGAACTTTCACAATTGGTGGCTGACTAAATACTTTTTTGCCCCACTGTACATGCACTCCCTTAGGATAGGTTGAGGGAAATGGGTAGCAAGTAATAAGTAGGAAACAGAGGTGGAGAGGCACACACAGGGAAAAAAGTCCCCATTGGAACCTGAATTTGTCAGAGGTAGGAGTGGGTCAGTGAATACGCTCCACACTTCCCGGCCGGGCTAGGTGTTCTCGGCAACCTGTTACCCTCTAATAAACCTTGAGAGGTTTGGATAAAGTTTTAAATATTAGATCTAAGTTTTTAGGATTTAAGTGAAAGAGTACGAACTAAAATGTTTAGGTGAAGAGGCACAATGTATCTACGTCAATGCACTCTTATTAGATTATTTTATTTTATCACTATAAGCTTTATCAAAAAGGAAGGTCTTAAGCGTACTCTTAAAAACGGATAGGCTGTCTGCCGCCCAAACACAAACTGGAAGCTGATTCCACAAATGTGGAGCTTGATAAGAAAAGGCTCTGGCTCCCATTGTACTTTTAGAGACTCTAGGAACGACCAACAACCCTGCATTCTTGGAACGCAATGCCCTAGTAGGACAGTAGGGTATAATGAGTTATTTAACACTAGAACCGCCGTAAATTTAACCCGCAGCTGTTTTTTTTATTACAGATGTAGCACTTCATTTCAGACTCCATTTTACAGCTTCCTGCCTACGACCTGCCTAAGACCAGTATAGAGGAATGTTAGGCCCTCCCACTATTTTCCAAGAGGGCGTTGCCAGATTTTCAATTTCAGCTTTTAACCAGGAGATGGCGCTTCCTTCACAAATACAGAAAGACAAGTTTCATGGACTTTCAGTTGTTTTTTGAAGAGCATTTGAACACATCAATATTTTAGATACTATACTAAAGTATATCTAATCTTGTAATTCAATAATATATAGTCTTTATATATTAAATAATCATAATAATGTAAATGTTTACATTACACTTCTCTATTTGTTATGCTCATACTTTTACCTTTACAATCGTTTGCTTTAATATGCAGTATATTTGTTTTATATTTTTGTGTTTGCTTCCTCCTGCTCCCTTTTGGACACATACTGTATGATTTATTATTATTATTAATAATATGAAGATATTATTAAGATAAGATAAGATATCTTTATTGATTGAACATTTTAGTTTAGAATGTGCTGTCCCACGGTAATTCAGAAGGCTCACAGGTCACATTCCGACCATTATTTAAAACAATAGGTGCTTTCACACCGTCTACAGTTTGATTTGTATAGAGGGAGCTCTGTGGCTGAATGGCCAGTGATTAGGTGTGACGCATTTATCATAGGTGATCAGAGCTAACTGCCTGCCGTCAGATTTTTTTTTTTTTTAAAACAGATCTGATTTTAAGACTATTTCTGCGCTCATAAAGAATGATAAGAATAAGAATAATGCGTATTGAACTAGTTTAATTAATTAATGAGTTTATTTAACACTAGAACCACCAATCGGGTCAATTTGTGTGATGTGTGTTGTGTGTGTGCAATGTAACTTTTTTTCAATAAAATATTAAAGTCTCCCAGTCCGTGACTTTTCCTGAAAGTTTGTTATGTAGCACCCTATGTTGTTAAAAATTGCATTCTAATTGCGGGATTTGACGGTTTTAGGTAGGCCTATACAAAAACCTCTGGCGGTTCTACTGTTAAGGTAATTAGGTACAGTAGAAGCCCTTTTTTATCAGTAACGAATTTAGCAGTTGAACATAAAAGTCAACTAACTGAGGGTCACTTGCAATGACAGTGTTGTGTCTACTGTAAGCTTGTCACTCAGAGTAATCTACCGTTAATTTAGCTGCTGGAGAAGAAAGATCAGGGGGGAGGGGGGGAGAGAGCTGTGGTTGATGGGCCATTAGTTGTGTAAATACACAGCTGAGAGCTGCCGTTTCATTCAGACTGTTTAAAAAACGGTAACAACGGACTATTTTTCAAGATCAAGAACCCTCCGCTACGCTTTGGGATCCTGATCTGCCGACGAGGCTCCATTAAAATATAAATATTTTTAGTGAATTACTGAGTTTAGGCACGTTAATAACGTTTTAATGAAGTTGAATACAGTATATTCATATTTGTCAGTGATTTCATGTCATTTCATGTAGATCTGCAATAAAAATATTTTTGGGGTATGGGGGGGTCTGGGACCCGGAGTAATCTGCGGCCGTGAGCTGTTATGTGCCATCATGACACGCATGGTGTTCTTTTTTTATATATTATAATGAAGTGCGAGCTGTGTGCTCGAGTCTTCCTGCCTGTCGGCTCTGCTCATGGATGTATAATAAGGCTCTGCTGCTCCGAGATGATGGTCTAGCTTCAGCAACTACATTACCTACGGGTGCGTTCGTTAATATTAACTGCACGTCCGGAGTCACTGTGGCACAGACTGGACCGCTGGTGAACAGCTGTTAGAACGGGCCGTTCAGGTGTTCAGAGCAGAGCTCCCTGTCGGAGCGGCAGAGCGTGATGTGAACTGAAAAGTTTTTCTGTGGCAATATTATTTAAGGAATCGTTGAGCTAGCTAGCTAGCATATATTGTCACTATCTGCTAGGGATGTAACGATACCAAAAACTCGCGGTACGGTAATACCGCGATAACAAGTCCACGGTACGATATTTATCGAGATATATTGAAGGAAAAAAAATTCAAAAAAAAAATACACATTTTTTTTTTTACTCCAAAATGTTTTCTTTATTAAATAATAAATCTGATTTGTACAGCATTTAGTATAGTAGTACATTTAAAGTGTCAAAACAGTAACAGACTGGAACAAGAACAAGTACTACCAAACAAAAGTATGCATTTTCTTTGTGCAAATAAACAAGAACATTCAATAATCAGACCCTGCAATAAAATAGATTTCAAGTAACTCAACTCAAACTCTCTCTCACTCATTCATCAGACAGGTTTTTTTTCAGGAAGATGAGCATGTCAACATTTCCAGGTAGAAGCTGGGATCTTTGGGCGTTTACAATATCCCCTGCTGTGGAAAAAACTCTCTCACTCGGCACTGATGTGGCTGGGACAGAGAGATATGCTTTGGCCATGGGGGACAGCAGTGGGTAACACTTTGCATTGTCTCTCCACCACTTGAGAGGACAGTCAGAAAGTAAAATAGAGGTCGCTTTGCGGTACAAGTCAATGTCAGCCTCGATACCAGTGTTGTGCTGTGCGACGTGCACTTCTTTACTGAAAGACTCCCCAAGGAGATCTTCGAGTGCTGTATTTTTGGAAGGAGGAGATTGTTCCTCAGCGTCATGTGCTCTTTCCCCTTCTGTTTCACTAGGGTTCTATGCAAGCAAGCAGAGGTAGAAAAAAAACGTCTTATCTTTCTTTTCACAAAAACAGAGGCAAACACACCTTACGTTATCTGAAAAAGTTACACAGACACAAAAAGAATATTTAAATATGTACCTGGTTCTGCATCTGTGTGGCTTTCAACTTCAGCCTGTCGAAAACGTCCTCCCTCTGACTGTCATTTAGCTGGTGCAAGCTCCGGAACCGGGGGTCCAACGCAGTGCTCTCTTGCAGAAACTTGTTTTGCTCCCCTTGGTATCTGTCTGTAAAGTCCTTCAGTATGGCTCTCTTCATTTGGGCGATGGTGGAGGAGTCCTCATCGCACTGTGCCATGCTTTGCTCTATCATGTGCTTGAGGGGCACAATGAGAGAGACTGTAGGTCGAGACTCATCGCACAGCACGGTGGTTGCTTTTTTCAGCGGTGAGAGAAGCCGAACCATGTCCTCGGCGTCCGTGATGTCAGCTGGTTCCAGAGTGTCTATCTCGCGTGCGTTGCGCCTGACTTCAGCACTGAGTAGCGTTGCAGCGATAGCTTGTTGTTGCTCCAGGTAGCGCTCGAGCATGTCAAGCGAGCTGTTCCATCTTGTGACCACATCCATGATGAGTTTATGCGCAGGCAGGTTTAACATTCCCTGTTTGTTGGCCAGCACAGCTGTGGCAGTTGAACTGCGGTGAAAAAACGCAGCTACACGCCTCACTCTACCATGCAGACGGCTTGCCCGGTTTACGTTCAAACCCGCTTTTGAAGCGAGGTTTAAAGTGTGGGCAAAAAGACCGGCCTCTCTCACCGCTACATCCATATTCCTTGCGTTGTCTGTTACGACAGCAATGCCTTGATTATTGTCGAGTCCCCACTCCAAAACAGCAGATTTTAACACCTCGGCAGTGTTTAGTCCAGTGTGTGATGTGAAAAGAGGCCGCGTCTGTAAAACAAAAATTTTAATTTCCCATTCGCTGGTCATAACATGAGCCGTGACTGTAATATAGCTCTGCGTAGCTCGTGAAGTCCACCCATCTGTTGTTATTGAGATGCACTCTGCTTCTTTGAGGCTCTGTGTCACTTTAGCTTTTGTCTCTTGGTACAGAGCGGGTAGCACTGTTCGACTAAAGTATGGCCGTGATGGAATGGCATACTTGGGCTCCAGCGTGTTTACTAACCTCCGAAATCCACTGTAGTCGACCACAGAAAACGGCCTTAAGTCTTTGGCCATGTACTCGCCGATGCACCTTGTTATTTCCTGAGCTCTTGGACTGTTAGGGGGAAGTGGCGCTCCAAATATTTCTGTCAGTCAGTTGGCCTGGCTTAGGCATTTTCCTCACAGTAGGTTGTTGTGTTCGGAGCTTTTCTGGGGGGTGATGTGACAAATGACTTCTCATGTTCGATGTGTTTCCCGAATTGTAGGCGACCGTCGCCCGGCAGGATTTGCAAATAGTTTGGCGTTTGCTTTTCACCTTTGTCATTTCTTGAAACGGGAAAACCAAAATGCTGCCACACAACAGCTTTAAAAGTCGATGGAGCATCCTCAATTTCACAATTTCTATTTAGTTGGTCAGCACGTTCGTCTACTCCATCCGCCATTTTCTCGTTGGGTCTGAGTGTGAGGGCGGGCTTGCACGCAAAGGATGATGGGAGTATTCTTGATTAGTATTATGGCGTCCTCTGCTGTTCAAACAAAAACATTACAGTTTTTATTTACAGGGCGAGATATAAATGAATGAACGGTAATATCGCGGTAGATTTTTTCAGTCTCACGGCGGTATTGAGCCGTTTCATTACTGCGATACCGCGGTATTCGCTATATCGTTACATCCCTACTATCTGCTAATGTTAGCTTTAGCCTTCTATTTCGAATAGTTTTTTTCATAGGCTATAAACAGAGGTGGTATAAGTATATTCAGTGGCGGCCGGCCCATAGGGGCGCTAGGGGCGCCGCCCAACCTCTTCCCAGATTCCCCAAAAATATTTAAAAAAATATTAAATTAAAAAATATATATTTAAAAAATATATATTTAAAAAATATATATATTTTATATTTTTAATTTTTAATGAACAAGGTAAATATCATACAATTGGTATCAGTAAAATGTATAATCTACAATAAAATCTTGTTTAAAATTGTGTTACGATGTCTAAAGTTACTGATAAGTCACATGTTTCCTGCCTGGCCTTGCCCTTGGCATTAGTTTATCATTACGGGGCGCTGCCCCCGAGCCAAACAGCAGCAACCAGCACGTTGCAAACGTCTCAATAGTAAACTGTGCCGCCGAAACATAATTTCAGCCAATCAGCGCCGTCAAATATTTTGGTCACGAGGGCGCTCACGTTGGCGCCCGCGTTGCTTACGTGCGTTAGACTCATGAGGAACTGGGGTAGTATCTATACAGTAACACAGTGTAGGCGGAGCCGTGACGTCATCTTTAATGAGCTCCCCAGAAAAACAACACAGCCGTTAGCTCTTAGCACTCAGAGCTCACAGCTCTTCATATCTGTTCAGAAACTAGACAAAAGTTAAACAAGTACAAACCACAGACTGTCTGTGTCATGGCGAATACAGTCGCTGGTTTATTTATGTCTGTATAGGCCGTTGTTGTGAGTGTGGACGGTTGGAGCATTTACAACGTTAGTTTAGCCAAATCTCCATTAGAAAACACGCATTTTAAAAGGTTTTTCGCCTGGCGTCTGTCTGCAGACTTGTCAAAGCCTTAATTCATGGTTTTTACTATCCGGTATCAGTATTTTGTTACTTCGGCATCATTTTGAAACGTGTATTACAATTAAATCACGGTCAAATATGTTCATCTTGTTGTAGTTGTAGACCCCTTGACAGCGATTCTCTCACTAGTTTAGACTGCAGTCAAGCCAGCCTCCACTCGGAAAAACCTAGTCAAGCCAGCCCTCACGTGATATTGCGGTGCGCAAATATCCTATGCATTACGGTAGAGTCAAAAAAAAAAAACATCCTCCCTCTGTGTTTAGATGAGATTAAAACAAAAACTGTCCAGTATCAAATACTCATTTCACTTCAGGGTGATAGCAGGACATCCCATCTAGTCACTCAGAAAGAATCAGGACATTCTGATGCAGAGTTACAAAATAAAAGACCTTTGAAATCTCTATTGTATGAGCTATCATCCCTGTTTTTAGATGAGAATAAAACAAAAACTGTCCAGTATCATAGATCCATCTCACTCCAGGGTGATAGCAGGACACCCCATGTAGTCACTCAGAAAGAATCAGGACATTCTGATGTACAGTTTCAAAATAAAAGACCTTTGAAGTCTCATATATGAGCTATCATCCCTGTTTTTAGATGAGAATAAAACAAAAACTGTCCAGTATCATAGATCCATCTCACTCCAGGGTGATAGCAGGAGACCCCATGTAGTCACTCAGAAAAAATCAGGACATTCTGATGTACAGTTTCAAAATAAAAGACCTTTGGGGACAGGGATGATAGCTCATATATGAGACTTCTTTTATTTTGAAACTGTACATCAGAATTGCACAGAGGCATGAAAATACATTTTCAAAATGCTCAACAGTGCTGCCAAAATTATAAACTGACTGCTACACAATTAAAATAAATGCTTTTATATATTTCTATTAGATGTGACTCTTTGGCGTTTCTGTTATTATTAACACTGCTGCTTTAGTTGTTCTGACTGCTAAAATCCTCTGTTATTCCTCATTTTAAAGCCGATATTCCGTGGGGTGGGGGAGCCGGGGGCTTGGATCCTTGTCACCTTTTTCATACAGATGAGTTTGCATCCCAAAGCCTCAGTCACCTTAATTCATGTAATAAAAACATCTCAGGTCAGTAACACTCAAAGCTAAATGTGCAATACCATGTTCAGCTATGTTAGTATTTATAATGTTATTGTTGTTACATCAGAAGATGTACATATTGGAATGATTTCTTAACTTACAGTAGGCTATTTTTTACAATGTGTGTTGGAAGGATTTATTAAATTATTATGAATATTGTCATTGTTGAAGGCTTTTAGAGAAGGATGAACTATAAGCCTGAATTACATCACATTTTATACCTAAAAACAGAAAAGCCACAATAAATAAATCACAATTATTGTAGTTATTTCTACCTCCCGTATTGCTTTCACTCCACCAGCTTTTATGGTGTTGTTACGTCACTAACTGTAAGCTTGTCACATACAGTCTATGGTCACTCAGAGTAACCTACAGTTAATTTAGCTGCTGGAGAAGAAAGATCAGGGGGGGGAGGGGGGAGAGAGCTGCCGTTTCATTCACACTGTTTAAAAAACGGTAACAACGGACTATTTTTCTTAGCGGATGCATGTCAATTTAAATCAATACATACAACTATTTTTTAAATCAATAAAAACATTTTCTAAATCCATAAAAGCATTTAAATTAATATTGGGAGTCATGTCGTTACTTTTTTGAGAATGTGGCCATGTAATAAGCGGGATAATTTGCAGCAACTTGTTCCTTATGGGGAAAAACACCCGTCATGCAGACCAAAATCCATCCGCTGCGCGTTGGGATCCTGATCTGCCGACAAGGCTCCATTAAAATATAAATATTTTTTGTGAATTACTGAGTTTAGGCACGTTAATAACGTTTTAATGAAGTTGAATACAGTATATTCATATGTGTCAGTGATTTCATGTCAATTCGGCAAACATAAACATAAATGATCGTGGTGAAGATGATGATTAAATTAGGATTAAAAATCGAGAGCTGGGCTGCATTTCCTCCCGTTCGTTTTTTTCGACTAAACAACATTATTTTGTTAAATAACAACATGGTGATGTTTTGTAAATGATTACATGTCTCGTATTTAGCACAGAGTATGATATCCGTGACATATGGATCTTAACAAAGTTCCGCTGTACATCCAGCGTACTGTATCTGACTTTATTTCACATGAGCTCCAGTGTGGAACCCCACTGCACCCCCTGGTGGATCAATGATCCATTGCAGCTGGCTTCATTATAATTACATTTATCTATCACGGGGGCAGTCTCAAATCAAGCTGGAGGTTTTCCCTTGAGCGAGGGCAGATAACGTACCAATCACGGCCCTCACGTTTCAAACTGTCTGAAATGAATCGCTACATCTGTATGTACATTTTTTTCCATCACATATTAAAGTCTCCCAGTCTGTGACTTTTCCTGAAAGTGTGTTCTATAGCACCCTCTGTTGTTAAAAATTGTCAATAGGAAGTCAGATTGAAAAAAGATCTCACGTTGAGGACGTAATGCATGTGTGCAGGTTACGTGCCAGTTGAATAAAGATGGACACTCGGAATGAGAGAAGTAGTCCGCGTCGTCTGTTTATTTAGACAATTATATGTCCATAGAACAGAACATTACAGATGGATGGATAGATAGTTATAGATAGATAGAGAGAGATTGAGAGATTTGTACCTAAACAAAACACAAGTCTAACACCAAGCGTTTAAATCAGTACTTGTAGCGATATTTTATACTTCATACTATCTGCACAAACTATGTCATATGAAAAGCTGAGAGTCCACAGATTCTATTGGTATAAATGTCATCCCTGTGCGATCAAAACTCACTGTTCTGTTTGATAAATAAAGTAACATTGTACCTAGTTGCAAATCAATAGCAGGTACATTTTACCCGTTGGCGGTTTTAGGTATACAGCGACCTCTGGCGGTTCTATGGTTAAGGTAAGATGGCGCCTGCCCATTAAGGGCTTTGTAGGCGAGAAGAAGAATTTTAAATTCTATCCTGTGTTCTATAGGGAGCCAGTGTAAGGCAGCCAGAACAGGAGTAATGTGGTCCCTTTTCCTAACTCTGGTTAGTACACGAGCTGCAGCATTTTGAATCAGCTGAAGCGACTTAACTGACTTCTTGGTACACCCTGACAACAAAGAGTTACAATAATCCAGCCTAGAAGTAACAAATGCATGGACTAGTTTCTCTGCATCGTTTTGAGGCAAGATATGCCTAATTTTGGCAATGTTGCGTAGATGGAAGTAGGCGGTCCTTGAGATTGATCTTATGTGGGCGTTAAAGGATAAATCCTGATCAAATATAACACCAAGATTCCTTACAGTCTCACTGGAGGCCAAATTAATGCCATCCATAACTAGTATATCTTTAGATAGTTTGTTTCGTAGATTATTTGGGCCGAGTACAATAACTTCAGTTTTGGTCGTGTTTAACATCAAAAAATGTAAGGTCATTCATGTTTTTAAAAACACTTAAACAATTAAACAATGTTTACCCAGGATTCAGGCACCTTCTCTGGCTTGTAAAATGTGGTGATGCGCCCTGGAGGTATCATACTATTTAAAACATGTATACCCAGGATTCAATCACTTTTCCTGGCTTGTAAAGTGCTGTGAAGCAGCCTGTTCTCTGAGTGCAGACTGGGTGCAAGAGCTATGTGCTGCGAGGAGCTCTCTGGGTGCGCTCTGCGGGGTCTCGCAGCCCGCTCCTCTCTGGCTGCGCTCCACGCCTCTATTCACAGCACTTTCCCCAGGTTTCAGAGACTTATTGCTGGGGAGAAAAGCCACATGCATCACCATGGATCTCTGCATGTGTGTGTGCCTATGAGTCTGAGACCTTAACAGCAGTGACTCTGCTTTTTTTAACCTTCTTGTACATTTCGTGAGTCAAATGTTAACGAAATGGACAGATTTCTGTCCATATCAGCGGCTGTTGAATTAAAACAGTTTAATGCACTTTTAACACTCATGTACATCATTAATATGGTTCCCTAACACGATGCACATAGTCTGGAGCTCACTGGGGTCCTGCATATGCTTTAATCAGGCGTTTTAACACTTTTTTCCATGAAAATGATTTTTATTCACTATCATGGGGCTATATAAATCAAATTCCGGGTAATTCGGAGCACAATTGTACCTTTTACTATTTAAATGTATATGCATTTTTGGGTGACTTTGTCAGTTTATGGAGCTTATCCCACCAATTCTGGAGGTTCCAGGCCGAATTTGGGAGCTCATAGGTGGCCTGCCATGCGCCCCCACCCGTGGAAAGAAGAAAAAATGAAAGAAAACAGTCAATTATATCTTAAAATAATCAAAAATGAAGTTAAAAAAAAAAAGTTAAATTTTTCCTAAGTGCGAACGGAGAAGGGGCTCAACAAAGCTCAACCCTTCGGCGCTTCGGGCCGAAGCCACGGACACTTTTCCACTCCCCCGTTGCAACTTACAACGGAGAGGGGAATCCAAGCCTCCCCTACTCCGTAAAAAAAAATCATTCATCATTTTCAGACTACTGTCCGCACGAAATCGGAAACCCGGTTTTTGAGAGGACTCAAAAAAAACGGCTGTGTAACTTCATGGAGGAATTCATCCGCTCCATGTGCACTCTGGCTCGGATACATTTGTTGCACGGAAACCCCTCAGCATGGTTCTTACCAAACTTTAAGTTTTTGAACTGGTCTCTGGAGGAATGCAAGGGGAGTTTGAGGGCACTCTACCTGCATTATGAGGCACTATTTTTGGATACATTTTAACACTTTTAGCCCTTTTTTATGGTTCTCCAAAAAGTTAACTCAGATTTTTTCTGATTCTGGAGGAATGCAAGGGGAGTTAGCAGGGGACTCTACCCGCATTATGAGGCACTATTTTCGGATACTTTTTTTCATTTTCACCCCTTTTCTATGGATCCAAAAAGTTAACTTAGACTTTTTCTGAGTCCGGAGGAATGCAAGGGGAGTTGGCAGGGGACTCTACCCGCCTTATGAGGCACCATTGGCGGATACATTTTCTAATTTTCACCCTTTTTCTATGGATCTCCAAAAAGTTCACTTAGACTTTTTCTGAATCTGGAGCAAAGTGGGGAGAGTTGGCAGGGGACTCTACCCACATTGTGAGGACCTATTTTCGGATACTCCAAAAAAGTTAACTCAGACGTTTTTCTGAGTCTGGAGGAAAGTGAGGAGAGTTGGCAGGGGACTCTACCCACTATTTTCGGATACTTTTTTTCTTTTTCACCCCTTTCCTATGGATCTCCAAAAAGTTAAGTCAGACTTTTCTCTGATTTCTCACTGATCGAATGGCAAACGCGACCCGCCATCGGAGGGCCTCCGCCGGCCCGGCCTCGTGCCGGTGCTCTGACGGTCGGTTCATCCGAACTGCGGCTTCTTCTCCTCTGACCTCACTGATCGAATGGCAAACGCGACCCGCCATCGGAGGGTCTTCTCCCCCGGTCCACGTACCGGTGCTCTGGCAGTCGGTTCCTCCGAACTGCGGGTTCGATTCTGATGGCCGGGAGGTTGTACTGCGTGGGGGTAACCCTGCGTGTCTCTTACCTCCCGGGCCGACTGATATGAAGCGTTTCCAAGACGAACCATCTGACTCAGGGGTCCCACCATGGGTTCCGCAGCGGGGTGGAAGTTCCACCTCCCCACTTCGCCGCGGAGTGCCAGGCAAACATCTGTTTCTCTAATCCTCCCCTGTTGCATAGCGGCCTTCGTCGGCTGCGGGATTCAGCAATTGGCCTTGCTCCGGGCACCGGTTCCCTCAGGGACCACAGCTCGGTGGCTTCACATGATATAGGGTCAACCCTACTTCATCACAGGCTACCTGTTTGATCCTGCGTAACAACCACATATGCTTGTCTGCAAAGAGGGAACTGCCTGGTCCCGCCCGGGTATTCCTCTACGGCTAGTGTCCAGCCATCAACTGCGGTATCAGCAAATTTGACCCGCCATCAGAGGGCCTCCTCCCCGGGTCCACGTGCCGGTGCTTGGAGGTCGGTTCCTCCAAACTGCGCATTCGACTCTACTCCTGGAGCGGACAAAGATATGTTTATTTGCCTGAGTGATGAAAATAAACAAAGAATGATATTTTAAAGGACATGACGGAGCTCAGGAGTCTGCACTTTGAAGCTCCTGGAGCAGACAAAGATATGTGTATTTGCCTGAATGATGGAAATAAACAAAGAATTATATTTTACAGGACATGACGGAGATAGGTGTATTTTCCAGGCTTCTTGGAAATAAACCAAATGTGATATTGCAGGGCATTACGGAGCTCATTTACCCATGTGATGTTGTGCAGTACATTACTGAGCTCATTTAACGATAAGGTGTACCAGGGCCACTAAGGGGCACTAAGGTTTTACGCGGATGTCCTTATGTGTTTAGTCAGAGTGAGAGTGCTTAAGTTTGGGTAAACAGCTTTGCCGGGCGCACCCACCCGTGGAAAGACGAATATAACAAACAAGTTAAAGTGTGAACCTCCAGCGCAGGAGGGGTTCCGTGAATAAGGCCGAATATGGATGCTGATGGGCGGACGGTAAAGCACTGCAAAATCCACCCCCCTTTTAGGGTCACCAGGGGCATGAGGTTCTGTAGGGTGTGATCATCTGGGTTTAGTCCGTGGGGGAGTGCTTAAGTCCGGGGGTCCCACGATGTGCAAGGTTATGGAAGTGCCCATGTTAGGGAGACATGCTGGAGGTCTGTAGTCCGTCCTTTGGTGGTCTGTGAGGGGCTAAAGAGAGGTGCTTTTCGCGGTCTCTGTCCTGGAAGTGTGAAAAAACCTGTTTGCCCATGTTAGGGAGAGATGCTGGAGCTACTTAGTCCGTCCTTTGGGGCTCTGTGAGGGGCTACAGAGAGGTGCTTTTCGCAGTCTCTGTCCTGGAGGCAGCACAATTCGAAAAAACGGCAGAGTGCCAACAGAGAAGCGGAGAGAAGGTGCTCGAAAAAAGCTCAACCCTTCGGCGCTTCGGGCCGAAGCCCCGGACACTTTTCCACTCCCCCGTTGCAACTTACAACGGAGAGGGGAAACCAAGCCTCCCCTTCTCCGTAAAAAAAAAAAGACTACTGTCTGCACGAAATCGGAAACCCGGTTTTTGAGAGGACTCAGAAAAAAAACGGGTGTCTGATTTCATGGAGGAATGTATCCGCTCCATGTGCACTCTGGCTCGGATGCATGTGTTGTCTGGAGACTCCCCAGCCTGGTTCTTACCAAACTTTAAGTTTGTAAACTGGTCTCTGGCTGAATGCAAGGGGAGTTTGAGGGGACTCTACCCGCATTATGAGACACTATTTTCAGATACATTTTCTCACTTTCACCCCTTTTCTATGGATGAATTGAAATACATTACCTGGAGGATAGGACCGAGAGATGACAGACTCTCTGGCCGCCTCACAAGTCACTATTGTCGGACACTTTCTTTGCTTCACCCCAGTTATGGCAGGTTTACCCACTACTTTCAGACCTGTTGTTTCTACACGGACCACTATTGCGGTAAGCATGTTGTAACTTCCGGTTGTTGTTGTCATCTCCGGGTATCCCGTGTGCCTGTTCTGTTGCTGATAGCTTATTATCTTAACTTAATCGATCGTTTTAAAACTCTTGATCACGGCAACTGCCTGACGTTGTAATCACACGTTACTACAGCTTAAGCACTCACAAACTCTCCTTCTCTTAGCGACTGTAACTCCACAGTTGCCTACACTCTTTTCGGGTTTGCTAACGGTAGCTACTTTAGCTTGATAGCTAGCCATGGCTCTTTCCCCACCCTCGGGTGCTATTTCCTGCTCTAACTGTCTCATGTTTGGTTACTCCCCTACCTCCTTTACTGGTACCGATACATGTGTTAAATGTAGTATAGTTGTTAGGTTGGAGGCGGGAATCATAGCCATAGAAGCCCGGCTCCGCATCTTAGAAAATAACTCAGCTACATTAAAGCCCATGTTAGCCGGTGCGGACCGGCAAAAGGTAGCTCCTCTTAGCCGTCCCCCGGCAACTCCCGAGCAGCAGGGAGAATGGGTGACTGTTCAGAAGGGGCATAACGCGAAACCCGCAGGTCCCCACCAACCCGTTCACGTATCTAACAGATATTCCCCACTCAGCGAGACACCCGCTGAGAAGCCAACTCTGGTTATTGGTAGCTCTATTATGAGACACGTGAATTTAGAGACCGAAGCGTCCACAGTCACATGCATTCCGGGGGCCAGAGCGGGCGACGTTGAGGCGCATCTTAAACTGCTGGCTAAAAATCAACGTAAATACAGTAGGATTGTTATTCACGTCGGTGGTAATGATGTTCGTTTACGCCAATCAGAATGCACCAAACTTAATGTGGCGTCGGTGTGTAGTTATGCTAAAACAATGTCGGACACCGTAATCTTCTCTGGTCCCCTCCCCAATCTGATCAATGATGACATGTATAGCCGCATGTCATCATTTCAGCGCTGGTTGTCTTGGTGGTGCCCAGCAAACAATGTGGGCTTCGTGAATAATTGGACAGCCTTCTGGGGAAAACCTGGACTGATTAAGAGAGACGGCATTCATCCTACTTTGGAAGGTGCAAATCTCATTTCGGCAAACATTTCAGGGCTCTGTGGACTTAATCCATGACAAACTGGAGTTGAGACCAGGAGGCAGAGTCGCAGTCTTACACGCTTCTCTGCGCTCTCTCCTAGGCAGTCATCCATAGGAATCCCGAACCCAATAAAATACCCAATATTAACGGTGTGTGTGTCTGACCAAGGACTATTTAAGGTAAACCTAATAGAGGTGTCATACATAATAACCTAATAAAAGTAAATGTAACAACTACTAAAGTGCAACAAAACAGGAAGATTAAATGTGGTCTCTTAAACATAAGATCTCTAGCATCTAAAGCAATACTGGTAAATGATTTAATATCAGATTATAATATTGATATATGTTGTCTTACTGAAACTTGGTTGAGACATGAAGAATATGTCAGCATAAATGAGGCCACTCCACCCAGCCATATCAATACTCATATTGCCCGAGGCACGGGCCGAGGAGGTGGAGTTGCAGCAATCTTTGACTCAAGTTTACTTATCAATACTTAACAAAAATTAAATTATACCTCCTTTGAAAGCCTCATTTTCAGTCTTACGCATCCGACCTGGAAAACTTTGCAGCCAATCTTATTTGTTACAGTGTACCGTGCACCAGGTCCTTATTCAGAATTCTTATCAGAATTCTCTGAGTTTTTATCAGCTTTGGTACTTAAAACAGATAAAGTAATTATCGTAGGTGACTTTAATATTCATGTTGACGATGATAAAAATAGCCTTACTGTTGCATTTAACTCTATATTAGATTCTGTTGG
This sequence comes from Notothenia rossii, assembly GCF_949606895.1. Classification (NCBI taxonomy): domain Eukaryota; kingdom Metazoa; phylum Chordata; class Actinopteri; order Perciformes; family Nototheniidae; genus Notothenia; species Notothenia rossii. The sequence goes on from NC_136904.1 coordinate 48,752,345, forward strand.
TTTCTGTCAGAGTGTAAATAAACCAACCCACTGCTATAATCACACTCTTGACCTTGTTCTGACTTATGGTATTGAAATTGAGCAACTATTAGTCGAACCGCATAATCCTGCTTTATCCGACCATTTCTTAGTAACTTTTGAAGTACTGTTACTAGACTACAAAGCATTAGCCAAAAGCTCCTGCAGCAGAAACCTATCTGTTAGTGCTATAGCCAAATTTAAGGAAGAGATTCCACCAATACTTAACTCGATAGCATGTCTGCATGTAGGGGAGGAAACTTATACAAAATGTACACCACCCCAAATTGATCATGTTGTTGATAGTGCTACAGATGCGCTGCAAATAAAATTAGACTCTGTTGCTCCTTTGAAAAAGAAGAAAATAAAACAACATAGATTAGCTCCATGGCATAATGCCGAAACCCGCAAAATAAAGCAAAAGTCGAGACAACTTGAAAGGATATGGCGTTCCACTAAACTTGAAGAATCTCGTTTAATTTGGCAAATTACACTCAATGAATATAAGAAAGCACTGCGTAAAGCCAGAGCAGCATACTACTCTTCATTAATAGATGAGAATAAGAATAATGCAAGATTTCTTTTCAGCACTGTAGCCAGGCTGACAGAGAGCCACAGCTCGACTGAGCCTTCTATTCCCATAGCACTCAGTAGTAATGATTTTATGTGCTTTTTTAACGATAAAATTGTTATTCTTAGAAACAAAATCAATGACCTCTTGCCTTTAACCAGTATAGTGTTATCAACAGCTCCCGGAAACGTAAGTTCTAATATTACACTAGATAGTAAACTAGAATGCTTTTCAGCCATAAACCTTGAACAATTAAATTCAATGATTCTCTCGTCTAAACCATCAACGTGTATCTTAGACCCGATTCCAACTAAGCTGTTAAAAGAAGTTTTTCCATTAATTAGCACTTCTTTATTAAATATTATGAATATGTCTTTATTATCAGGCTATGTTCCACAATCATTCAAAGTAGCAGTGATAAAGCCGCTTCTTAAAAAGCACAACCTCGATCCAGAGGTTTTAGCCAACTATAGACCTATTTCTAATCTTCCGTTCCTCTCAAAGATTCTTGAGAAAGCAGTCGCAAAACAGCTGTGTGATTACTTAAAAAACTATGATTTATTTGAAGATTTTCAGTCTGGCTTTAGAACATAACATAGCACAGAGACAGCTCTGGTTAAAGTCACAAATGACATTCTAATAGCCTCTGACAAGGGACTTGTCTCTATTCTTGTCTTGCTCGATCTTAGTGCTGCATTTGATACTATCGACCATGATATCCTATTGCAAAGACTAGAGCACTTAGTTGGCATACAGGGAACTGCTTTAGGCTGGTTTAGGTCCTATCTATCTGAACGCTCTCAGTTTGTACGTGTCAACGATGAATCTTCCATGCAAACCAAAGTTAGCCATGGAGTGCCACAGGGCTCAGTGCTTGGACCTATTTTGTTCACCCTATATTGCTTCCGGCAATATTATAAGGAATCATTCTGTAAACTTTCATTGTTATGCGGATGATACTCAACTATATTTATCAATCAAGCCTGATGAAATTAATCATCTAAATAAAATTCAAGACTGCCTCAAGGACTTAAAAACGTGGATGACCTTAAATTTTTTGATGTTAAACACGACCAAAACTGAAGTTATTGTACTTGGCCCGAAGAATCTACGAAACAAATTATCTAAAGATATATTAACTATGGATGGCATTAATTTGGCCTCCAGTGAGACTGTAAGGAATCTTGGTGTTATATTTGATCAGGATTGATCCTTTAACGCCCACATAAAATCAATTTCAAGGACCGCCTACTTCCATCTACGTAACATTGCAAAAATCAGGCATATCTTGCCTCAAAACGATGCAGAGAAACTAGTCCATGCATTTGTTACTTCAAGGCTGGATTATTGTAACTCCTTATTATCAGGGTGTACCAAGAAGTCAGTCAAATCGCTTCAGCTGATTCAAAATGCTGCAGCTCGTGTACTAACCAGAGTTAGGAAAAGGGACCACATTACTCCTGTTCTGGCTGCCTTACACTGGCTCCCTATAGAACACAGGATAGAATTTGAAATTCTTCTTCTCGCCTACAAAGCCCTTAATGGGCAGGCGCCATCTTACCTTAAAGAACTCATTATACCCTATTGTCCTACTAGGGCATTGCGTTCCAAGAATGCAGGGTTGTTGGTTGTTCCTAGAGTCTCTAAAAGTACAATGGGAGCCAGAGCCTTTTCTTATCAAGCTCCACTTTTGTGGAATCAGCTTCCAGTTTGTGTTCGGACGGCAGACACCCTATCCGTTTTTAAGAGTGCGCTTAAGACCTTCCTTTTTGATAAAGCTTATAGTTAGGGCTGATTAGATTCATTCCCTAGTTTTGCTGATATAGGCTTAGTTTGTCGGGGGACATCTTACTTCTTCCTTCTCTCTGTCTATACCTGTGTACTCTCATGTTCCGATTAACCCAGCTTCCCCAAATGTCTTTCTTTTTGGTGTCTATATACGCCGGGATCCGGAGTCATGGATGATCCTGCGGTCCTGTGTCATGGATTGCGAGTCCTGGATCTTGAGTCGTGGCTGTGATCCTGGATCATAAGACCTGGATGGATATACTCATGGATTCATCTTCCTATTATACACACATGCATTTCCAAACATTTGGACTACCTATGTTGCAAATGTATTATCTTTTCAAATTTACACACGGCATCTATTGCACGTCTGTCCGTCCTGGGAGAGGGATCCCTCCTCTGTTGCTCTCCCTGAGGTTTCTCCCATTTTTCCCTTTAAACTGGGTTTTCTCTGGAAGTTTTTCCTTGTACGATGTGAGGGTCTAAGGACAGAGGGTGTCGTATTGTCATACTGATATTCTGTACAAACTGTGAAGTCCACTGAGACAAATGTAACATTTGTGATATTGGGCTATATAAATAAACATTGATTGATTGATTGATTGATTGATTATATCACTCTTTCCTCCTTTGACCATAAAACGTGTTTCCTGCTGGGGTACTGCCTGGTTCCGGGGCACCCCAAACCCTCTCATGGTTGGGGCACCATGAATTAATGCATCGGACCCAATGTTGCCATCACCAGCCCCGCGTTGGTGCGGAGGTGGGACCATTTAACCCATTGGTAACCCAAGTCCTTCCTTGGTCCGTGTACCATGCATTGAAGCATCGGACCCATGGTTGCATCACCGGTTATGCTAACGCATATAAACGGAGAAACAGAAAACAATTTAAATACAATTCATTGTGTCTGTTTTAGTAAGGATGTTGTCCGAATGCCCGGTGTGCAGACTCTGCTATTTGGCTTTGAACAAGCACCTTAAGCACAAACATGCAGTGCGGAACCTGGAGGAAAGAGGCATCATTCTTAAAATGGCCAGTGGCAGAATAAATGTTCGGACCAAACCCTGCCCCCACTTAGGGTCAATGGATGTCCACTCTCGGGAGACGACCGACAGTGGTGCGGTTAGCCAAAGTTACAGACCTAATTTTACCCAGGGAAAAGTGGTGAAAATGAGAAAATGTATCCAAAGATAGTGCCTCATAATGCGGGCATGTGGACAGTAGCCAGAGACTCACAGGCACAAACACATGCAGAGATCCAGGGGGCGGAGCACATGGCTTTTTTTACCCAGCAATAGGTCTCTGAAAGGCGGGGAGACTCCACGGATGGCGCACACCCAGAGCAGTTTGAAACAATTTTAAATGATTCTCAGACATAACCTGGAAGAATGCTTGCATGTGGACAGTAGCCAGAGAGGAGCAGGCTGCCCCCACTTAGGGGCAATGGACGTCCGGGGCGGGGAGACTCCACGGATGGCGCACACCCAAAGTGACAGACCTAATTTTACCCAGGGAAAAGTGGTGAAAATGAGAAAATGTATCCGAAAATAGTGCCTCATAATGCGGGCATGTGGACAGTAGCCAGACACTCACAGGCACACACACATGCAGAGATCCAGGGGGCGGAGCACATGGCTTTTTTACCCAGCAATAGGTCTCTGAAAGGCGGGGAGACTCCACGGATGGCGCAAATGGACAAGCCTGATTAAAGCATATGCAGGACCCCAGTGAGCTCCAGACTATGTGCATTGTGTTAAGGAACCATATTAATGATAACATAAATCATTTAAATGCAAAGATAACGATTGCAAATCAGTTTTAGGGGGAAAACGGTGGATCTGTCAGTTTCGTTAACATTCTGATAGCCAAATGGACGGAAATCCGTCCATTTCGTTAACATTCTGATAGCCAAATGGACAAGCAGGTAAAAACAGCCGAGTCGCTGCGGTCAGGGCCTCAGACTCACAGGCACACACACATGCAGAGGTCCAGGAGCAGGAATCCTGGGTACGTGAGTGTTAAAAGTGCATTAAACTGTTTTAATCCGACAGCCGCAGGTGCTGACGGAAAGCAGGCGGAACAAATGCATTATTTTACCCAGGAATAAATGTTTGCAAGGCGGGGAAAGTGTTCCTGCAGCCCCTCCATAACGGTAATAATGATTAGAAATGATTTCCAGGGCAGAAAGCGGTTTTTAAATGTGGAAAAAACTATTTTAAACTGTTTAAAAAGCACAAAGTGATTTGAGTGCAGATCTCATGTGTCCCCACAGGAGGACGCATCATCCCAGTGAGTAGAGTGCATTAACAGTAAAAAAAATACAACAAAAACAGGGCAAATCAATGTATTTAAAGTGCAGGGAAGCTCCGCACCACACACAGGTACATTCCTAAATCCCCACCATGGTGACCACGGTGATTTAAATTAGTTTCTGTGGGAAAAGAGTGCTAAAAATCGGATTAAAGCCTGCAAACCGTGTGGTAAAAGTCTGATTGTTTCAGAGACCCATAGTAATGCAGGGTCGGGCCGGGTCAGTACTTGGATGGGAGACCGCCTGGGAATACCCGGTGCTGTAAGCTTTTTTTAAATACAGGTACATCCATGGTGATAAGATAAGATGTATACCCTAAAATAGCATGCTAAGCATGGGTGTATTAGTTTCAAAGCATGCACACTCTGCTCAAGTCAGACTTCTAGGAAATAGACTGGGAAAAGCACCTCTCTGTGGCTGCTCACAGACCCCCGAAGCAGCTCCAGCTCGGCTTCCTAACACGAGCATACAGGTTTTTTCACACCTCCAGGAGAGGGACCGGGAAAAGCACCTCTCTTTGGCACCTCACAGAGCCCCAAAGGACGGCCTAATGACCTCCAGCCTCTCTCCCTCACAAGGAGCTCAGGTTATTTCATACGTCCAGGAGAGGGACCGGGAAAACCACCTCTCTGTAGCCCCTCACAGAGCCCCAAAGGACGGACTAAGGACCTCCGGCAACAGTGGCACTTCCATAACCTGGTGCACTGTGAGTCCCCGGGCCCCCGGACTTAAGCACTCCCTCACGTACTAAACCCAGATGATCACACCCTACAGAACCTCATGCCCCTGGTAACCCTAAAGGGGGTGGATTTTGCGGTGCTTTACCGTCCGCACATCGGCATCCATGTTCGGCCTTCTTCACGACACCACCACCCCTTCTTTGGAGGATATCCTCATGCTCCTGGTAACCCTTTACATAGTCTGATACTACCAGGGCTCATCACCGCACTTTACAAGCCAGAAATAATGTTTAAATGGTCGGGGAAAGTGTTTGTAAATGTCTGGAAGAGAGTTGTAGCCTGTCATTTTGCACAATATCATTTAACATTGAACGTCTCCTGGAAATGCACAGAATATGTCCATTTCCAGGAGAGATTCCATGTTAAATGATATCGTGCAAAATGACAGGCTATAACCCAGGAACAAGTGTTTGAAAGGCGGGGAAAAGTTGTTTAAAATAGTCGGAAAAGTGTTTTTAAACGTATGGAAGAGCGTTTTAGCCTGTCATTTTGCAGGATATAATTTAACATGTAACCTCTCCCGGAAATGCACAGAATATGTTCATTTTCAGGAGAGGGTCAATGTTAAAGGATATCCTGCAAAATGACAGGCTAAAACACCCAGGAATACGTGTTTGAAAGGCGGGGAAAAGTTGTTTAAAATAGTCTGATACGTCCAGGGCGCATCACCGCATTTTACAAGCCAGGGAAGGTGTCTGAATCATGGGTAAACATTGTTTAAATAGTCTGATACCTGGCACTGCATTTGCCCCTGGGAATCTTCAAGGTTATACTAATGTTTTATTATTTATTTAATTATCACACGATTTTTACAAAAACAGTATACAAAATATACATAATAAACATAATAACAACATGATTAGCAGGGGCCTGGGGGCCATATTAGCCGTCTAACTTGTACGGTGCACCGGGGAAAAAAGGTTGAGTCCACGGCCCATGTCCCCTCATCAGGAGTATCAACCGGCCCTGAAGAAGAGGTATCGCTGCTCTCCGCCCCTGAGCCCTCTTCGGAGGTAGCTGACGGTGGTAGACCTCCTTCTGATGATGATGCTGCTGCAGCTGCTGCCGCCCTGAACATGGAGCGGATCTTCAATCCCTCCTTTATTCCAGGCGTATTCGCGTAGAACCGGTCTGCAGTGCTTACGTCGTGACACATAAAGCTAGCGAGAATCGGCCTGCTTTATGGATCTTGGTGATGCTTGATATTGTCAGCCAGGGCAGTGCGCAAGATGGTGAAGGTGACGGCTGTTTCTAGCCCAGCATCAGCCCAAGCCCTCTTCAAGTGAGCGTTCAGGTTCTTGGAGGCGTGTTTCCCCGTTGTGAAAAGGAAGAATTCACACTGAGGACCCGACAAGCCCTCTTTTATCCCCATCCACCGCATGACCCAGCTAAACTCCTTTACTGTAAGCACCAGCTGTGCTTCGCCAAATGTCTTGGCAGTCTTGTGATCCTGCACGTGGATGATGTAGCCCTCAGCAGTGCCCCTTCTGTCCGCCTCAAAGACCTCTGTGTTGGTCATGTTTGCGTACACACCCGGACGGTGGCCATACAGGAGGCTCCAATGGAGGGTTAGATAGCCATATAGCAGGTACTGGGTGATTGAGGTCGGATTGCTAGCCATCAGGTCAAGGAGATCAGGGATGTGCTTCTCAGCGGCCGCCATGGCGGCGAGAAGCTCCGCCTGGCTCGGCAGACGATCCAGCTTGTTCCTCTTCACCTTAAACTGGTGGACAGTGACGGACTTTTTCAAATCGTTCATGTTGGCTGTCACCTCTCTGATGATGTGGGTCATATCAGACTGGGTGAGCCTGCACCCCCGGAGCTTTGACGCAGACAAGTACCTCAGGAAATGGTTCACCGTCTTCAGGAACAACAACGATGTTGTGACTGCCCGGCCCGACTTTGAAATATACTCGCTCCAGCCAAGGACCCTCTTTGTGTCTTTTAGAAACAGCCAGTCTGACAGCCGCTCAACACCATGGGCCATGAATACTAGGAAGTTCTTTATCCGGCTGACATTGGACATACAATTCTCTTTCTGTTTTAATGTCGGTGCGACACCCTCACAATGACCTCTGTATGTCTGAATGTACGTCTCCATGCTTTTAGGCAACGTGATTTCACGCATGGTATTCCCCCGTCCCTTCCCAGTGGACCAGTGATTTGGGGGAGAGGGCCAGTCCTTAGCCAGATTAGCTTTCAGCTTGTTTGAGACAGACGCACGGGTCTTCTGGCATACAGGGGTCTCACTACCGGAGGCTTCTGCGGACCGCATGACAGTCTTCACCGGGGTCTTGAGAGGGGTATTGCTGCCAGAGGCTTCTGGGGACCGCATCACAGACTTGGCCGGGGCCTTGAGAGGGATCTCACTACCTGAGGCTTCTGCGGACCGCATGAAAGTCTTCACCGGGGTCTTGAGAGGGGTCTCACTACCGGAGGCTTCTGCGGACCGCATGACAGTCTTCACCGGGGTCTTGAGAGGGGTATTGCTGCCGGAGCGTTCTGGGGACTGCATGACAGTCTTCACCGGGGTCTTGAGAGGGGTATTGCTGCCGGAGGCTTCTGGGGACCGCATCACAGACTTGGCCGGGGCCTTGAGAGGGGTCTCACTACCGGAGGCTTCTGTGGACCGTATGACAGTCTTCACCGGGGTCTTGAAAGGGGTCTCACTACCGGAGGCTTCTGCGGACCGCATGACAGTCTTCACCGGGGTCTTGAGAGGGGTATTGCTGCCGGAGGCTTCTGGGGACCGCATCACAGACTTGGCCGGGACCTTGAGAGGGGTCTCACTACCGGAGGCTTCTGCGGACCGCATGACAGTCTTCACCGGGGTCTTAAGAGGGGTATTGCTGCCGGAGGCTACTGTGTTCATGCCGGGGGTACTTGAGATTGCAAGGCCCTTAAATCGTATACATTCTTTGTCCTCCTCAAGCACCGCAGCAGTGGCACTCTGCTTCCTGGGTTTTAGCCCCTCTTTCAGCCTGGAGCGCAGGGTCTTCACCTCATCAATGAGGGCATCCTTCTGAGCCCTCAATGCCACATTTTCCATCCTCACCTGCCTGCAGTCCTCTTCGTCACACTCGGTATGTGGGGAAAAGGGTGGAGGGTGCACCGGGTATTCCTACTCATTGTCTATATCCAATGATGTAGCCATTCCAATGATGGGATTAGTCTCTCGGATGTCATGGAGCAACTGCATGGCCACACTATGCTTCAGCCTTGCCATGACCTGATGTGCCTCATCTCGGGAGAACTCAGGGTGGTCGCGAGTTACATGACGGTGTAGTCTCTAACCAGTATACGAACACCCTGTGATGGGACAGGGTTTGGTCCGAACATTTATTCTGCCACTGGCCATTTTAAGAATGATGCCTCTTTCCTCCAGGTTCCGCACTGCATGTTTGTGCTTAAGGTGCTTATTCAAAGCCAGATAGCAGAGTCTGCACACCGGGCATTCGGACAACATTCTTCCTAAAACACACACAATGAATTGTATTTAAATGGTTTTCTGTTTCTTCCTTTATATGCGTTAGCTAACCGGTGATTAAAACCATGGGTCCAATGCTTCAATGCAGGGAACACGGACCAAGGGGAGGACTTGGGTCACCACCTGGTTAAAATGGTCCCACCTCCGCACCAACTGGGGCTGGTGATGGGTCCGATACATTGATTGTTTTTTGTTTCATGGTTCTGCCATGAGCTCACAAGACAGTTTTGGGTACGAAAACGTGGGGATAACAGTACCTCCGGGCGCTCCATCCCGCTCCGGCCTTCGCCTCAGCGGGGGGAGGAGTTATTGAACCCCTTGCACCTGCCCCCGGAGGAGGCAGGGGAGTCAGGTGCCCGGAGGCGCACGGTGGACGGCCAGGTCGAGGCCGCCACACCGCACTGGAATCAGGGTTCCGAGTTTTTCGAGCCAGGTCCGGGTGAAAGGCAGTACGGAGCACCCGGCAGGAGCCTCCAACAGACCCCCCCTACGCGGTTCCCTCGTCCCTCGGAAGAGGCGGAGAGGTGGGAGTTTTTCATCTGCTGGCGGACTGCCGGACTGCCGGGGAGAACGTGCTGCTCGGGAGCCAGGCTGAGAGCCCGTGCACCAGCCTTTTACAGCAGGCACGCGCTGGTATCGGGGTGGGGAGAGAAGGTAGAAGCAGAGGCTGCAGAAACAGCCAGAGCCTTCCCCTCTAACACACCCCTCATTCGGTCCATAAGCACTGGGCAGAGTCCTCTGTCAACTCTCCTTATATTCCTCCGGAGACCAGTTGGGACATGGCAGCATACCACTTCTCCTGGTACACCATATCGTTAAATGAGCTCAGTAATGTACTGCACAACATCACATGGGTAAATGAGCTACGTAATGCCCTGCAAAATCACATTTGGTTTATTTCCAAAAAGCCTGGAAAAAACACATATATCCGTCATGTCCTGTAAAATATCATTCTTTGTTTATTTCCATCCTTCAGGCAAATAAACATATCTTTGTCCGCTCCAGGAGCACAGTCGAACCCGCAGTTTGGAGGAACCGACCGCCAAGCACCGGAACCTGGACCCGGGGAGGAGGCCCTCCGATGGCGGGTCAAATGTGCTGATACCGCAGCTGGCTGGACACTAGCCATAGAGGAACACCCGGGTGGGACCAGGCATGTCCCTCTTTGCAGACAAGCATATATGCGCTACGGCATTCGCCGCACTTGAGTCATTGTGCTCAGAGTTAGTGTGTTACCCGGAGGCGCATGGTGGACGGCCAGGGCGAGGCCATCACATCGCACTTGAGTCATGGTGCTCAGAGTTAGTGTGCTACCCGGAGGCGCACGGTGGACATACGCGGGGCTGGAGAGCGTGGCGCGGAGCGCGGGGCTGGAGAGCGTGGCGCGGAGCGCCCGGCAGGAGCCTCCAGCAGGAGCCTTCAGCAGGAGCCTCCAGCAGGTGTAAGCTGCTGGCGGACTGTCGGGGAGAACGCAAGGAGCACCCGGCAGGGGCCTCCAGGTTTGATGGCGGACTGTCGGGGAGCACGGTACGGTACACCCGGCAGGAGCCTCCAGGTCTGCTGGCGGCGGACTGTCGGGGAGCACGGTACGGAGCACCCGGCAGGAGCTTCCAGGTCTGCTGGCGGACTGTCGGGGAGCACCTCGCGTTCTGAGAACGCTTGATGCACCCGGCAGGAGCCTCCAGGTCTGCTAGCGGACTGTCGGGGAGAACGCTTGATGCTCCCGGCAGGAGCCTCCAGGTCTGCTGGCGGACTGTCGGGGAGAACGCTTGGTGCACCCGGCAGGAGCCTCCATGTTTGCTGGCGGACTGTCGGGGAGAATGCGCTGCACTTGCTTAAATGGTCCCACCTCCGCGGGGCTGGTGATGGCCGTGGTCCCCGAGGGAACCGGTGCCTAGAAGCAGCATGTATAAAAATAATGTGTCCCCTGACAACTGCCCTTGCATTTCTCCACTGTCACAAAGTAAGACTTTACTTTTGGGAGAACCGTAGAAAACGGGTGAAAGTGTTAAAATGTATCCGAAAATTGTGTCTCATAATTCCTTGACAACTGCCCTTGCATTTGTCCAGAGTTTGTGAAGAACCACACTGGGGGGTCTCCGGACAACAAAATGTATCCGAGCCAGAGTGTACATGGAGCGGATGAATTCCTCCATGAAGTTACACAGCCGTTTTTTTTCTGAGTCCTCTCAAAAACTGGGTTTCCGATTTCGTGCAGACAGTAGTCTGGAAAAGATGAAAGAATTTTTTTGACAAAGAAGGGCGGGTCTCAATTCCCCTCTCCGTTGCAAGTTGCAACGGGGGGCTGCAAAAGTCTCTGGGGCTTCGGCCCGAAGCGCCGAAGGGTTGAGCTTAGTTTAGCCCCTCCTCCGTTGGCACTTTGAATTTTTTTTTTTAAAAATCAAAAACTTCATTTTTGATTATTTTAAGATATAATTGACCGTTTTCTTTGATGTTTTCTTCTTTCCATGGATGGGGGCGCATGGCAGGCCGCCTATGAGCTCCCAAATTCGGCCTGGAACTTACAGGATTTGTGGGATAAGCTTCATAAACTGAAAAAGTCATCCACAAATGTCACTTTTATAGCCCAAAGATATATAATACAAATACATTAAAATAGTAAAAGGTACAATTGTGCTCAGCATTACCCGGAATTTGATTTATATAGCCCCATAAAAGTGAGTAAAAATCATTTTTGTGGGAAAAAGTGTTAAAACGCTTGATTAAAGCATATGCAGGACCCCAGTGAGCTCCAGACTATGTGCATTGTGTTAAGGAACCATATTAATAATAACATCAATCATTTAAATGCAAAGATAATGATTAAAAATCATTTTTAGGGGGAAAACTGTGGATCTGTCCATTTCGTTAACAATCTGATAGCCAAATGGACAAGCCTGGTTAAAGCATATGCAGGACCCCAGTGAGAGCTCCAGACTATGTGCATTGTGTTAAGGAACCATATTAATGATAACATCAATCATTTCAATGCAAAGATAATGATTTAAAATCATTTTTAGGGGGAAAACTGTGGATCTGTCCATTTCGTTAAAAATCTGATAGCCAAATGGACAAGCCTGATTAAAGCATATGCAGGACCCCAGTGAGAGCTCCAGACTATGTGCATTGTGTTATGTACACCATTCATAGGGTTCCCTGAGTGTATACATGTTTTAAATAGTAGGATACCTCCAGGGCGCATCACCACATTTTACAAGCCAGGGAAGGTGCATGGATCCTGGGTAAACATTGATTAAGTGTTTTTAAATGTGTGGAAAAGTGTTTTGTCACTTTCAAAACTCTCCTGTCATTGACCGGAGAAATTGGGTCGATGTTGTATTCAATCTGGCCATTAATATTCCAGTGAGACGAAGTACGTACATTGACTGGAGTGATCCCATGTTAATTTTGTCCAAAAACCGGAGCATTCCCTGACTCATAACAGGGTGTTCATATGCATGGAAGAGACTAGACCGTCATGTAACTCATGACCACCCTGAGTTCTCCCGAGATGAGGCACATCAGGTCATGGCAAGGCTGAAGCATAGTGTGGCCCTGCAGTTGCTCCATGACCTCCGAGAGACTAATCCCATCATTGGAATGGCTACATCATTGGATATAGACAATGAGGAGGAATACCCGGTGCACCCTCCACCCTTCTCTCAACATACCGAGTGTGACGAAGAGGACTGCAGGCAGGTGAGGCTGGAAAATGTGGCATTGAGGGCTCAGAAGGATGCCCTCATTGATGAGGTGAAGACCCTGCGCTCCAGGCTGAAAAAGGGGCTAAAACCCAGGAAGCAGAGTGCCACTGCTGCTGTGCTTGAGGAAGAGGAAGAATGTATACGATTTAAGGGCCTGGCAATCTCAAGTACCACCGGCATGAACACAGTAGCCTCCGGCAGCAATACCCCTCTCAAGACCATGGTGAAGACTGTCATGCTGTCTGCAGAAGCCTCCGGTAGTGAGACCCCTCTCAAGACCCCGGCCAAGACTGTCATGCGGTCCCCAGAAGCCTCCGGTAGTGAGACCCCTCTCAAGACCCCGGCCAAGACTGTCATGCGGTCCCCAGAAGCCTCCGGCAATGAGAACCCTCTCAAGGCCCCGGCCAAGACTGTCATTCTGATTCTACACGGACCACTATTGCGGTAAGCATGTTGTAACTTCCGGTTGTTGTTGTCATCTCCTGGTATCCCGTGTGCCTGTTCTGTTGCTGATAGCTTATTATCTTAACTTAATCGATCGTTTTAAAACTCTTGATCACGGCAACTGCCTGACGTTGTAATCACACGTTACTACAGCTTAAGCATTCACAACTATCCTTCTCTTAGCGACTGTAACTCCACAGTTGCCTACACTCTTTTCGGGTTTGCTAACGGTAGCTACTTTAGCTTGATAGCTAGCCATGGCTCTTTCCCCACCCTCGGGTGCTATTTCCTGCTCTAATTGTCTCATGTTTGGTTACTTCCCTACCTCCTTTACTGGTACCGATACATGTGTTAAATGTAGTATAGTTGTTCGGTTGGAGGCGGGAATCATAGCCATAGAAGCCCGGCTCCGCATCTTAGAAAATAACTCAGCTACAGTAAAGCCCATGTTAGCCGGTGCGGACCGGCAAAAGGTAGCTCCTCTTAGCCGTCCCCCGGCAACTCCCGAGCAGCAGGGAGATTGGGTGACTGTTCAGAAGGGGCATAACGCGAAACCCGCAGGTCCCCACCAACCCGTTCACGTATCTAACAGATATTCCCCACTCAGCGAGACACCCGCTGAGAAGCCAACTCTGGTTATTGGTAGCTCTATTATGAGACACGTGAATTTAGAGACCGAAGCCTCCACAGTCACATGCATTCCGGGGGCCAGAGCGGGCGACGTTGAGGTGCATCTTAAACTACTGGCTAAAAATAAACGTAAATACAGTAGGATTGTTATTCACGTCGGTGGTAATGATGTTCGTTTACGCCAATCAGAATGCACCAAACTTAATGTGGCGTCGGTGTGTAGTTATGCTAAAACAATGTCGGACACCGTAATCTTCTCTGGTCCCCTCTCCAATCTGATCAATGATGACATGTATAGCCGCATGTCATCATTTCAGCGCTGGTTGTCTTGGTGGTGCCCAGCAAACAATGTGGGCTACGTAAATAATTGGACAGCCTTCTGGGGAAAACCTGGTCTGATTAAGAGAGACGGCATTCATCCTACTTTGGAAGGTGCACATCTCATTTCGGCAAACATTTCAGGGCTTTGTGGACTTAATCCATGACAGACTGGAGTTGAGACCAGGAGGCAGAGTCGCAGTCTTACACGCTTCTCTGCGCTCTCTCCTAGGCAGTCATCCATAGGAATCCCGAACCCAATAAAATACCCAATATTAACGGTGTGTGTGTCTGCCCAAGGACAATTTAAGGTAAAACCTAATAGAGGTGTCATACATAATAACCTAATAAAAGTCAATGTAACAACTACTACAGTGCAACAAAACAGGAAGATTAAATGTGGTCTCTTAAACATAAGATCTCTAGCATATAAAGCAATATTGGTAAATTATTTAATATCATATATATTATTGATATATGCCGTCTCACTTGGTTGAGACATGAAGAATATTTCAGCATAAATGAGGCCACTCCACCCAGCCATATCAATACTCATATTGCCCGAGGCACGGGCTGAGGAGGTGGAGTTGCAGCAATCTTTCACTCAAGTTTACTTATCAATGCTAAACAAAAATTAAATTATACCTCCTTTGAAAGCCTCATTTTCAGTCTTACGCATCCGACCTGGAAAACTTTGCAGCCAATCTTATTTGTTACAGTGCACCAGGTCCTTATTCAGAATTCTTATCAGAATTCTCTGAGTTTTTATCAGCTTTGGTACTTAAAACAGATAAAGTAATTATCGTAGGTGACTTTAATATTCATGTTGACGATGATAAAAATAGCCTTACTGTTGCATTTAACTCTATATTAGATTCTGTTGGTTTCTGTCAGAGTGTAAATAAACCAACCCACTGCTATAATCACACTCTTGACCTTGTTCTGACTTATGGTATTGAAATTGAGCAACTATTAGTCGAACCGCATAATCCTGCTTTATCCGACCATTTCTTAGTAACTTTTGAAGTACTGTTACTAGACTACAAAGCATTAGCCAAAAGCTCCTGCAGCAGAAACCTATCTGTTAGTGCTATAGCCAAATTTAAGGAAGAGATTCCACCAATACTTAACTCGATAGCATGTCTGCATGTAGGGGAGGAAACTTATACAAAATGTACACCACCCCAAATTGATCATGTTGTTGATAGTGCTACAGATGCGCTGCGAATAAAATTAGACTCTGTTGCTCCTTTGAAAAAGAAGAAAATAAAACAACATAGATTAGCTCCATGGCATAATGCCGAAACCCGCAAAATAAAGCAAAAGTCGAGACAACTTGAAAGGATATGGCGTTCCACTAAACTTGAAGAATCTCGTTTAATTTGGCATATTACTCTCAATGAATATAAGAAAGCACTGCGTAAAGCGAGAGCAGCATACTACTCTTCATTAATAGATGAGAATAAGAATAATGCAAGATTTCTTTTCAGCACTGTAGCCAGGCTGACAGAGAGCCACAGCTCGACTGAGCCTTCTATTCCCATAGCACTCAGTAGTAATGATTTTATGTGCTTTTTTAACGATAAAATTGTTATTCTTAGAAACAAAATCAATGACCTCTTGCCTTTGACCAGTATAGTGTTATCAACAGCTCCCGGAAACGTAAGTTCTAATAATATTACACTAGATAGTAAACTAGAAAGCTTTTCAGCCATAAACCTTGAACAATTAAATTCAATGATTCTCTCTTCTAAACCATCAACGTGTATCTTAGACCCGATTCCAACTAAGCTGTTAAAAGAAGTTTTTCCATTAATTAGCACTTCTTTATTAAATATTATGAATATGTCTTTATTATCAGGCTATGTTCCAAAATCATTCAAAGTAGCAGTGATAAAACCGCTACTTAAAAAGCACAACCTCGATCCAGAGGTTTTAGCCAACTATAGACCTATTTCTAATCTTCCGTTCCTCTCAAAAACTCTTGAGAAAGCAGTCGCAAAACAGCTGTGTGATTACTTAAGAAACTATGATTTATTTGAAGATTTTCAGTCTGGCTTTAGAACACAACATAGCACAGAGACAGCTCTGGTTAAAGTCACAAATGACATTCTAATAGCCTCTGACAAGGGACTTGTCTCTATTCTTGTCTTGCTCGATCTTAGTGCTGCATTTGATACTATCGACCATGATATCCTATTGCAAAGACTAGAGCACTTAGTTGGCATACAGGGAACTGCTTTAGGCTGGTTTAGGTCTTATCTATCTGAACGCTCTCAGTTTGTACGTGTCAACGAGGAATCTTCCATGCAAACCAAAGTTAGCCATGGAGTGCCACAGGGCTCAGTGCTTGGACCTATTTTGTTCACCCTATATATGCTTCCGTTAGGCAATATTATAAGGAATCATTCTGTAAACTTTCATTGTTATGCGGATGATACTCAACTATATTTATCAATCAAGCCTGATGAAATTAATCATCTAAATAAAATTCAAGACTGCCTCAAGGACTTAAAAACGTGGATGACCTTAAATTTTTTGATGTTAAACACGACCAAAACTGAAGTTATTGTACTTGGCCCGAAGAATCTACGAAACAAATTATCTAAAGATATATTAACTATGGATGGCATTAATTTGGCCTCCAGTGAGACTGTAAGGAATCTTGGTGTTATATTTGATCAGGATTTATCCTTTAACACCCACATAAAATCCATTTCAAGGACCGCCTACTTCCATCTACGTAACATTGCAAAAATCAGGCATATCTTGCCTCAAAACGATGCAGAGAAACTAGTCCATGCATTTGTTACTTCAAGGCTGGATTATTGTAACTCCTTATTATCAGGGTGTACCAAGAAGTCAGTCAAGTCGCTTCAGCTGATTCAAAATGCTGCAGCTCGTGTACTAACCAGAGTTAGGAAAAGGGACCACATTACTCCTGTTCTGGCTGCCTTACACTGGCTCCCTATAGAACACAGGATAGAATTTAAAATTCTTCTTCTCGCCTACAAAGCCCTTAATGGGCAGGCGCCATCTTACCTTAAAGAACTCATTATACCCTATTGTCCTACTAGGGCATTGCGTTCCAAGAATGCAGGGTTGTTGGTTGTTCCTAGAGTCTCTAAAAGTACAATGGGAGCCAGAGCCTTTTCTTATCAAGCTCCACTTTTGTGGAATCAGCTTCCAGTTTGTGTTCGGACGGCAGACACCCTATCCGTTTTTAAGAGTGCGCTTAAGACCTTCCTTTTTGATAAAGCTTATAGTTAGGGCTGATTAGATTCAGCCCCTAGTTTTGCTGATATAGGCTTAGTTTGTCGGGGGACATCTTACTTCTTCCTTCTCTCTGTCTATACCTGTGTACTCTCATGTTCCGATTAACCCAGCTTCCCCAAATTTCTTTCTTTTTGGTGTCTATATACGCCGGGATCCGGAGTCATGGATGATCCTGCGGTCCTGTGTCATGGATTGCGAGTCCTGGATCTTGAGTCGTGGCTGCGGTCCTGGATCATAAGTCCTGGATGGATATCCTCGTGGATTCATCTTCTTATTATACACACATGCATTTCAAAACATTTGGACTACCTATGTTGCAAATGTATTATCTTTTCAATTTACACACGGCATCTATTGCACGTCTGTCCGTCCTGGGAGAGGGATCCCTCCTCTGTTGCTCTCCCTGAGGTTTCTCCCATTTTTCCCTTTAAACTGTGGGGTTTTCTCTGGAAGTTTTTCCTTGTACGATGTGAGGGTCTAAGGACAGAGGGTGTCGTATTGTCATACTGATATTCTGTACAAACTGTGAAGTCCACTGAGACAAATGTAACATTTGTGATATTGGGCTATATAAATAAACATTGATTGATTGATTGATAAATCAACCCACTGCTATAATCACACTCTCGAACTTGTTCTGACTTATGGTATTGAAATTGAGCAACTATTAGTCGAACCGCATAATCCAGCTTTATCCGACCATTTCTTGGTAACTTTTGAAGTACTGTTACTAGACTACAAAGCATTAGTCAAAAGCTCCTGCAGCAGAAACCTATCTGTTAGTGCTATAGCCAAATTTAAGGAAGAGATTCCACCAATACTTAACTCGATAGCATGTCTGCATGTAAGGGAGGAAACTTATACAAAATGTACACCACCCCAAATTGATCATGTTGTTGATAGTGCTACAGATGCGCTGCGAATAAAATTAGACTCTGTTGCTCCTTTGAAAAAGAAGAAAATAAAACAACATAGATTAGCTCCATGGCATAATGCCGAAACCCGCAAAATAAAGCAAAAGTCGAGACAACTTGAAAGGACATGGCGTTCCACTAAACTTGAAGAATCTCGTTTAATTTGGCATATTACTCTCAATGAATATAAGAAAGCACTGCGTAAAGCGAGAGCAGCCAACTACACTTCATTAATAGATGAGAATAAGAATAATGCAAGATTTCTTTTAAGCACTGTAGCCAGGCTGACAGAGAGCCACAGCTCGACTGAGCGTTCTATTCCCATAGCACTCAGTAGTAATGATTTTATGTACTTTTTTAACGATAAAATTGTTACTCTTAGAAACAAAATCATGACCTCTTGCCTTTGACCAGTATAGTATTATCAACAGCTCCCGGAAACGTAAGTTCTAATATTACAATAGATAGTAAACTAGAATGCTTTTCAGCCATAAACCTTGAACAATTAAATTCAATGATTCTCTCTTCTAAACCATTAACATGTATCTTAGACCCGATTCCAACTAAGCTGTTAAAAGAAGTTTTTCCATTAATTAGCACTTCTTTATTAAATATTATGAATATGTCTTTATTATCAGGCTATGTTCCACAATCATTCAAAGTATCAGTGATAAAACCGCTTCTTAAAAAGCACAACCTCGATTCAGAGGTTTTAGCTAACTATAGACCTATTTCTAATCTTCCGTTCCTCTCAAAAATTCTTGAGAAAGCAGTTGCAAAACAGCTGTGTGATTACTTAAAAAACTATGATTTATTTGAAGATTTTCAGTCTGGCTTTAGAACACAACATAGCACAGAGATAGCTCTGGTTAAAGTCACAAATTACATTCTAATAGCCTCAGACAAGGGACTTGTCTCTATTCTTGTCTTGCTCGATCTTAGTGCTGCATTTGATACTATCGACCAAGATATCCTATTGCAAAGAATAGAGCACTTAGTTGGCATACAGGGAACTGCTTTAGGCTGGTTTAGGTCCTATCTATCTGAACGCTCTCAGTTTGTACGTGTCAACGATGAATCTTCCATGCAAACCAAAGTTAGCCATGGAGTGCCACAGGGCTCAGTGCTTGGACCTATTTTGTTCACACGATATATGCTTCCGTTAGGCAATATTATAAGGAATCATTCTGTAAACTTTCATTGTAATGCGGATGATACTCAACTATATTTATCAATCAAGCCTGATGAAATTAATCATCTAAATAAAATTCAAGACTGCCTCAAGGACTTAAAAACGTGGATGACCTTACATTTTTTGATGTTAAACACGACCCAAACTGAAGTTATTCTACTTGGCCCGAAGAATCTACGAAACAAATTATCTAAAGATATACTAACTATGGATGGCATTAATTTGGTCTCCAGTGAGACTGTAAGGAATATTGCTGTTATATTTGATCAGGATTTATCCTTTAACAGCCACATAAAATCAATTTCAAGGACCGCCTACTTCCATCTACGTAACATTGCAAAAATCAGGCATATCTTCCCTCAAAACGATGCAGAGAAACTAGTCCATGCATTTGTTACTTCAAGGCTGGATTATTGTAACTCCTTATTATCAGGGTGTACCAAGAAGTCAGTAAAGTCGCTTCAGCTGATTCAAAATGCTGCAGCTCGTGTACTAACCAGAGTTAGGAAAAGGGACCACATTACTCCTGTTCTGGCTGCCTTACACTGGCTCCCTATAGAACACAGGATAGAATTTAAAATTCTTCTTCTCGCCTACAAAGCCCCTAATGGGCAGGCGCCATCTTACCTTAAATAACTCATTATACCCTACTGTCCTACTAGGGCATTGCGTTCCAAGAATGCAGGGTTGTTGGTTGTTCCTAGAGTCTCTAAAAGTACAATGGGAGCCAGAGCCTTTTCTTATCAAGCTCCACTTTTGTGGAATCAGCTTCCAGTTTGTGTTCGGGCGGCAGACACCCTATCCGTTTTTAAAAGTGCGCTTAAGACCTTCCTTTTTGATAAAGCTTATAGTTAGGGCTGATTAGATTCAGCCCCTAGTTTTGCTGGTATAGGCTTAGTTTGTCGAGGGACATCTTACTTCTTCCTTCTCTCTGTCTATACCTGTGTACTCTCATGTTCCGATTAACCCAGCTTCCCCAAATGTCTTTCTTTTTGGTGTCTATATACACCGGGATCCGGAGTCAGGGATGATCCTGCGGTCCTGTGTCATGGATCGCGAGTCCTGGATCTTGAGTCGTGGCTGTGGTCCTGGATCATAAGTCCTGGATGGATATCCTCGTGGATTCATCTTCCTATTATACACACATGCATTTCCAAACATTTGGACTACCTATGTTACAAATGTATTATCTTTTCAATTTACACACGGCATCTATTGCACGTATGTCCTTCCTGGGAGAGGGATCCCTCCTCTGTTGCTCTCCCTGAGGTTTCTCCCATTTTTCCTTTTAAACTGTGGGTTTTCTCTGGAAGTTTTTCCTTGTACGATGTGAGGGTCTAAGGACAGAGGGTGTCGTATTGTCATACTGATATTCTGTACAAACTGTGAAGTCCACTGAGACAAATGTAACATTTGTGATATTGGGCTATATAAATAAACATTGATTGATTGATTGATCATGCGGTCCCCAGAAGCCTCCGGTAATGAGACCCCTCTCAAGACTGTCATGCGGTCCGCAGAACCCTCCGGTAGTGAGACCCCTCTCAAGACCGCGGCCAAGACTGTCCCGCAGAAGCCTCCGGTAGTGAGACCCCTCTCAAGGCCCCGGCCAAGACTGTCATGCGGTCCGCAGAAGCCTCCGGTAGTGAGACCCCTCTCAAGACCCCGGCAAAGACTGTCATGCGGTCCCTAGAAGCCTCCGGTAATGAGACCCCTCTCAAGGCCCCGGCCAAGACTGTCATGCGGTCCCCAGAAGCCTCCGGTAATGAGACCCCTCTCAAGACGCCGGCCAAGACTGTCATGCGGTCCGCAGAAGCCTCCGGTAGTGAGACCCCTCTCAAGACCCCGGCCAAGACTGTCATTCGGTCCCCAGAAGCCTCCGGTAATGAGACCCCTCTCAAGACCCCGGCCAAGACTGTCATGCGGTCCGCAGAAGCCTCCGGTAGTGAGACCCCTCTCAAAACCCCGGCCAAGACTGTCATGCGGTCCCCAGAAGCCTCTGGTAATGAGACCCCTCTCAAGGCCCCGGCCAAGACTGTCATGCAATGTCACTTTTCCTGGCTTGTAAAGTGCGGTGATGCGCCCTGGAGGTATCTGACTATTTTAAACAACTTTCCCCCGCCTTTCCAACACTTATTCCTGGGTTATAGCCTGTCATTTTTCAAGATATCATTTTACATTGAACCTCTCCTGAAAATGCACATATTCTGTGCATCTTCAGGAGAGGTTCAATGTTAAATGATATCGTGCAAAATGACAGGCTAAAACGCTCTTCCAGACGTTTAAAAACACTTTTCCCCACCATTTAAACATTATTTCTGGCTTGTAAAATGTGGTGATGCGCCCTGGAGGTATCAGACTATTTAAAACATGTATACCCACGATTCAATCACTTTTCCTGGCTTGTAAAGTGCTGTGAAGCGCCGGCTGTGGAATTAAAATAGTTTAATGCACTTTTAACACTCATGTACCAAGGATTCAGACACCTTCCCTGGCTTGTAAAATGCGGTGATGCGCCCTAGAAGTTTCAGACTATTTTAACCAACTTTTCCCCGCCTTTCAAACACTTATTCCTGGGTTATAGCCTGTCACTTTGCACAATATCATTTTAAATGATATCGTGCAAAATGACAGGCTAAAACTCTCTTCCAGACGTTTAAAAACACTTTTCCCGACCATTTAAACATTATTTCTGGCTTGTAAAGTGCAGTGATGAGCCGTGGTAGTATCAGACTATTTAAAGGGTTACCAGGAGCATGAGAATATCCTCCACAGAAGGGGTGGTGGTGCCGTGAATAAGGCCGAATATGGATGCCGATGGGTGGACGGTAAAGCACCGCAAAATCCACCCCCCTTTTAGGGTTACCAGGGGCATGAGGTTCTGTAGGGTGTGATCAACTGGGTTTAGTCCGTGGGGGAGTGCTTAAGTCCGGGGCCCGGGGCCTCACGGTGTGCAAGGTTATGGAGGTGCCCATGTCAGGGACACATGCCGGAGGTCATTAGTCCGTCCTTTGGGGGTCTTGGAGGGGCCACAGAGAGGAGATTTCCCCGGTCTCTGTCGTGGATGTGTGAAATAACCGGAGTCCCCATTTCAGGGACACATGCTGGAAGTCTCTAGTCCGTCCTTCGGGGCTTTGTGAGCCGGCAAAGAGAGGGTATTTATCCTTCTTCTGTCCTGGAAGTGTGAAATATACAGAGTCCCCATGTCAGGGACACATGCTGGAGGTCTGTAGTCCGTCCTTTGGGGGTCTTGGAGGGGCCACAGAGAGGAGATTTCCCCGGTCTCTGGCCTGGATGTGTGAAATAAACAGAGTCCCAATTTCAGGGACACATGCTGGAGGTCTCTCTCCCGAGAGTGGACATCCATTGCCTCTAAATAGGGCTAAAATTAGGTCTGTCACTTTGGGTAACCGCACCACTGTCGGACGTCTCCCGAGAGTTGACATCCATTGCTCCTAAATAGGGATAGCCTACAACAGACTACCGTTCGGCTACTCCCTATCCCCACGCACATTCAGCAAATGTGTGGCCACAGCGCTTCAACCGCTTCGCGACCATGGCATGAGGGTTATCTTTTATCTGGACGACCTCATAGTCATGGCCAGGTCCAGGGAATGGGCAATGTTTCACACAGCCCAATTTATCCTACACCTAACCAAGTTGGGTTTTGCGGTCAATTGGAAGAAGAGAAGTCCCATACCTCACCAGCAGGTGGAGTATCTGGGGATGTTGCTCGATGCAGGCAGACTACATGCCACCCTGAGAGCAGACAGGCATCCCTGCTTCGGGCAGTTTGCAGACTGCGACAGGGGGCAACGGTGACAGCTTTGACCATCATGCAGACTCTGGGTCTCATGGCGGCTGCTCACTCCGTGGTGCCGCTGGGGTTGCTGCATATGCGCCGCCCGCAGAGGTGGTTTGCCGGCCTTCGTTTAGATCCCAAGAGGCACAAACGACGTCTGGTGTACATCCCCCCCTCAGTGGAGGGCAACCTCTGATACTGGGGGTCCCCAGAGCATCTGCGGAGGGGAACTCCACTGGGGCGAGTGACCTCCTACTTCACGGTGTTCACATCTGCATCCGTGACAGGATGGGGGGGGGGACCTGCCTAGAGAGAGCTATAGGTAGTCGCTGGTCTCGGACAGAGACTCAGCACAGCAACCTTCTAGAGCTGCGGGCAGTAGTGTTGGTCCTACAGCACTTCAAAAACTTACTACGGGTCAAGCATGTGCTGGTGAGGAGCGACAACCGCACCACAGTGACGTACATCAACAGGCAGGGCGGAGTCCGCTCCGCCGCCTTGTTGATCACAGCAGAGAACCCGTGGTTGTGGGCTTCAGAGAATCTCTGAGGGCCCTCCACATCCCGGGACTGGAGAACAGGGGGGCCGACCTCATGTCAAGAGGCGGGCCCCTGTCAGGCGAGTGGATGCTTCACCCGGAGGTGGTAAAGCAGATCTGGAAGATTGTTATTTCAATACATTTAGTTTATTTTGTCTTTTTAATTGTTTAAAGTAAAGTAGATAGAACAGGTACTTAAGAGTTGTAATACAGTCTGGTTGTGGATGAGGCACACAGGTAAGAGCACTCACTAGCTACCATCACATGTAACTAAGCTTGACTTGAAATTATCAAAAGTATAATTAAGTAACAGAAAAAAATCAATAACTAAAATCATGCACATATTTGAATCTTTGATGGATCCACTGTTGAATTTACCACAAAATATATATTTTAGAAACCTGAAGGCATTTTAAGATTTGTATGCAAGTATTATCCCAAAAACTCAATACCTTAGATTATTATTGAAAGTGTTGCTGAATAGTTTCATGTTAACTTACCTTAAGCAATGTAAAATGTGCAGACCGGGAGCAACAGACGTAGGTTAGCCGGCTAGCATCACAGAACAGCACTGCTGAGCATGTTAGCTTAGCTTGGTAGCCTCAGCTGGCTCTGGAACTTCCAGCGGTGGCAGGAGGTCCCGCCTCGGCTCCGCCTTTTTGCCCTTATTTGGAGCAGGCTGGAGCAGGCGGGAGTTAGACTCTGACGTCACTGTCGAGCCATTAGTGGCCGACACCGCCTACTTTAGGCTTCTCTGCAACTCTGCATAATCCTATGGGTGACGTTACGGACACTACGTCCATGTATTATACAGTCTATAAATGTAACGTAACATAAAGTACCCCGACCGCTGTTTGCACCATGTAATCAGAGGTATCGTTCGAAAGCTCCGTCTCTCCTGCACAATCTCAACGGATCTCAGTGAAAGTACAAAGGGGTCTTAAACCAAAAAAAAAAATCTCATTGGCTGGTGTACATTTCTGACAACGTGATTCATTCAGATGCGTCACGTGGTGTGCTAAAACACTTCTTGGTTTAGCTGTTGCTGGAAATTTAAATCTCAAAATGGCAAAAGAACAGTGAAAAAAACTTTCAAAGAGAAGACGACAACAATTGTCACATGCACGAAGCAACGTTAGACAAAAAACAAATGATCCCGAACATGAAATACCTTCAAGGAGTGCGTTGATGCGTAAGCTGTCATCCAAAGAACAGGAGGATTTAGGTAGCGCCTCACAGCAATCTTTAAAGGTTGTTTTCTCAAAATGAGTTTTTTCTCATATTCTGAGGGAGAAATGTCCACTTCAGTAGCACTTACATACACCAAACTTTCTAGTTATATTCCTATCAGTATTCTGAAGGTTTTTACTGAAGGGTTTGTTTATATATCATTCATAGCCTGAATTATATTAAATTACATTACATTGCATTTAGCTGACGCTTTTATCCAAAGTGACTTACAATAAGTGCATTCGACCAGGAAGATACAACCTTGAAGAAAACAGAATCATATAAGTACATCAGGTTTCATAGAGCCAAACATTTCAAGTGCTACTCAACTGGCTTTAGATAAGCCAGCCCTTTATTAGTATAAGTGCTTTGTTAGTACTTCTTTGTTAATAATTCTATCGCTCGAAGTGGAGTCTAAAGAGATGAGTTTTCAGTCTGCACCGGATGATGTGTAAGCTTTCTGCTGTCCTGATTTCAATGGGGAGCTCATTCCACCATTTTGGAGCCAGGATAGCAAACCCACGAGTTTTTGCTGATGGGAACTTGGGTCCCCCTCGCAGTGCGGGTACAGCGAGCTGTTTGGCTGATGCAGAGCGGAGTGCACGTGCTGGGGTGCACGGTTTAACCATGTCCTGGATGTAGGAAGGGCCAGATCCATTCGCAGCATGGTACGCAAGTACCAGTGTCTTGAAGTGGATTCTAGCAGTTACTGGAAGCCAGTGAAGGGAGCGGAGGAGCGGCGTTGTGTGGGAGAATTTTGGAAGGTTGAAGACGAGACGAGCCGCTGCATTCTGGATGAGCTGCAGAGGTCGGATGGCACATGCAGGTAGACCAGCCAGGAGGGAGTTGCAGTAGTCTAGGCGTGAGATGACGAGAGCTTGGACCAGAACCTGCGCTAATTTCTGGGTCAGCTGGCGACGTATCCTCCTGATGTTGTAAAGCGTGTATCTGCAGCAGCGGGTTGTAGCAGCAATGTTTGCAGTGAAGGACAGTTTGTTATCTTGGATCACACCCAGATTCCTTGCAGTCTGAGTCGGGGAAACAACAGAGGTGCCGATGTTGATTGTTAGGTCAAGAGTGGGACAATCTTTTCCCGGAAGGAAAAGCAGTTCAGTCTTGTCATATAACATTGTATACCTAAAAACAAGGCGAAAATTTGCGAAAATTGATATTTTAGATTTATGGAGTGATAAAAAGAGATATCCAAAATCCCTTCTGTAAAAAATTTAAATTCTAATATGACTACAAAATGAAACCAGCACTTTGAACCTGACTTTATCCAATGTTCAGAATTGTGTTCCTGAAATATAATAAAATATGTGCATATTTAATGAGATTATGGCTCATTTGCAAGGGGGGGGGGGGGGGGGGGGGGGGGGTGGTGCCCCTACAAATAGAATCAAATTATGTGGTAAACACTGGATAATAATAATATTAATACAAAATAATTTTTAATATTTATTTTTTATTTACTCGCAACCCCCCTGGACTTTAGAATAGGGAACCTGTTCAGGTCAATTAGATACAAATTACTAGCTTATTGGTTATGAACAAGACTTCACCTTAAAATAGGGAACATATTCGGAGATAGAAATACCTAATTTTGAGTTATTTAGACTTTATTAACACTTATAGTTTCATGGAAACTATAAGTGTTATGGAATAATTACTATTCTTGTGGTACTACTGCCTTATTAGGCCCATATTGAGCAGAGAATATTAAGACCAAAACTCATGTACAACAACTTCCTTACTTACATAAGCACTAATTAGAGGGTTATTGAGGAAAAACTCTTACTATTACTTGTAGAATATGGTCATGTAGAATAAGGCATTAATAAGTGTTTTTATAATGACTAATAAAGAGCCAATATACTGCTAATATGCATGTTAATTAACAACTAGAGAATGCAATTCCTGAAGAAATTGCAAGTGGGAATGCTTTATGCTGAAAATATGACGCTAAACTGCAATGCTGAAATGTAATGTGTAAGAAGAAAGTGAATAATTTAGATTTAAATTATACATGAACACTGGGGGCTTGAATGTGTGATGACAGAAGAAAAGAAAGTGAAAAGGCTTGGAATAGCAGCAGAATATTTGAACCGCAAACTTCTGAACTAACTTGATGGCGAATGATCTGTCGCCATGGCAACGGCATTTGACGACAACCCATAATACGCTTAGATTCGTTGATGGCTGCATCGTTACCAAACCTGGGAAGTTTTGGGGCGTTCGGAGCAGTTTCACTGAAGTTATGAGAAAACCGTGTTTCATGGTGAGCATTGTGTTGCCATGGCAACGGCATTTGAAGAAATGTAAAAACTGTCCCTTAGATGTCTTCACGGCTGGACTGTTAGCACACTTGTGAAGTTTGAGCACTTTTTGAACATTTGCATAGGAGTTATAGCGACATCATGTTTTATGGCGAGGGATGCGTTTTCATGGAAATGGCATATGGTGAGATCTCAAATTTGGCGTAGAGCTGTTGAGGCATGGACCGGTGATATACAAGTGAAGATTGAGGGAAGATTGGACCGTGTCCATTGGACTTATAGCGACATCATGTTTTATGGCGAGGGATGCGTTTCCATGGCAACGGCATTTGAAGAAATCTCAAAACTGTCTCGTAGATGTCTTCACGGTTGGACTGTTAGCACACATTTGGCGCAGAGCTGTTGACGCATGGACCAGTGTGGCAGAGAGAGAGGCAGAGAGAGAGAGAGTTTGTGAGAGAGAGAAGGATTAGCTGTGTCCCAATTCAGAGGCTGGATCCTCCTGAGGACCCAGCCTCGCAGTCTGCGAAATGAGACGGTCTACGGAGCATGTCCTTGTACGTCACCGGCAGTTACCACTACATGTTGCCGCCCCCGTCACCAAGCAACCAGCTGCAGTCACAAGTGCCGGTAATAATTTCTGACACTAGGCAAAATATTTTCAAACTGTTTTCAAAACTGTTCAATATGGAGTTAAATCGAGCTGTACTTATTTTGGTGTTATATAATATGTTTAAATTATTTTCCCGAGGTCGCAACAGGCCCCCGTGAAGAGGGCTTCATTCTCCCCGCGCATCTGGATAAATTGCGCAGTCTGCTCCTTGCTCCCTATCAAAACAAAATTGTTGCAGTAAGATTTGTATAACAAAAGCTTCACTTCATATTATTTTATGTATGTAATATAAAGAAGACATCTCCAATTGCCCGTATATTTAAATACACAAATTAAATAGGTTTACTTTTCTTTCATGTTGTTTATTATTTGGGTGAGTACATTTAAAAACGAATCCAGCTGAAACCGTTGTAGCCGGAAGTTACAAGCCATATAAAACTCATTCGTCACCGTCACCCGTTGCATCCTGGGATATGGTACACTGCGGAGTGTACATCAGATGTATCCTCTAAATCTGGGGAAAGATGGCTGCATTTGCGGGCCGCATTCGGAGGAGTCTTGTCTTTTTTTTTTTAATTGGGACAGCCTTCGTTTGGCGGAAGTGACGTATGCGGTCTCCGAATGCATCCTCAGGAGGATGCGGCGCTGAATTGGGACACAGCTAGAGTGTGTGTGTGTGAGAATGAAATGAACAGTTAGAACTGACTGTCAGTTGGAGTGATGACATCATCGTGTTCCATTGCAAAGGTGTTTATAGTTGAGCTAACGAGGTGCCTAGACTTCAAAGGCTTCATATTTCTGAATGAGATGAACCTCTTACATGTGAACGTTTTGTGGAAGAACGATAACCGATATCTGTGAAATTTCAAAACGTGAAGCATGTCAAGGAAGTTGAGTATCTGAAGTGTAATTTTTGTGTACTTTCTGGTTAATAATGTGGCCTTTTTGGCAGTTTAACTAAATGTGTGCGGCTGCTGCTGTGAGGAAATATCTGCCTGAAATTACAATGGGCTTTAATGGAGACATGTTGAACGTTTTTGTCACTTCATTCCCTCAAGAGGCACTTTGTTAAGTTATGTTTTGCTTAATTATTTGTCATTTTTCAAGCTACGAGATGTTTATCATGAAAAATTATGTCTCAAGAATGTAGGGTTTGAGAATTATGGCAGTTTTAAAAAAAAATATCAAGGCACATTTCAAGATTTCTTACCCTCTAGCTGTGACATCACGCACTCTAGTTAATGTTCAAATGTGAAGAAAACCTCTAAAACAAGGTCTGAACAATGTTTAATATCTCTAAAGTAAGAATCAGATTTAAAAGTTGTTTTACACGAATAATGTCAGAAAGATGTGTAACATTTTAAAGTTGGAATGAGGTTTCTGAGTGAAAGTATGAATGAACAGTTAGCAGTTGAAGTCGCATAAAGATTTGTTGAAGTCTGAAGATTTCCTCCATTGACTTCAATGTAAAAAATGGGATGTATTATGGGATTTATCTCTGGAATTATGAAAGTTATGAATGAGAAAAGTAATAACAATCGACTCCCGACCGAGCTGAACGTTTTGATGTTCGAACTGAGTTTCTGCGATGTTCAATGCGGGAGGAGAAGAGGGCCAAAATAACCCGGCGGAATAATAATAAACTTTTCATCCGTAGAAGAACAGTTAGTTGGAATGCTGTTAACAGCATTCCCACTAAACTAGTTGATGGTGAATCTATTTATGTACCTTAATATAAAGTTTTACCAATAATTATTATGCCTTATCTTTGGATTAATGCATTTTGTCTTCTTAAGGATTTGGGGGAACACTGAACGTCTGGGTTGAATAACTGCAACGCCCTCAAGTGGTGTGCTGTTTGTAGTTTGTATAATGTTATACATACAATCTGCACCTGAACCTAGTGCTTATACAGCCGTGGCCAAAAGTTTGGAGAATGACACAAATATAAATGTTCACAAAGTATGCTGCCTCAGTTTATATAATGGCAATTTACATATACTGCAGAATGTTATGAAGTGTGATCAGATGAACTGCAATTAATTGCTCAGAAAATGACCTTAATCCCAAAAAGAATATTTACACTGCATTTCAGCCCTGCCACAAAGGAATAGTCATCATGTTACTGATTCTCTCGCTAACACAGATGAGTAATGAAGAGGACCAGGCTGGAGATCACTGTCATGCTGATAGAGTTAGAATAACATACGCTTTAAAATCAGGGTGGTGCTCGAATCATTGTTCTTCCTCTGTTAACCTGAAAAGATACACTTGCCGTAATCATTGCCTTGCACAAAAAGGGCTTCAAAGGCAAGGATATTGCTGCTACAGGCGCGTTCACACCGGAGTACTTTTCCCCGTACTTTTCCCGTTTAGTTATGATAGTGCCTGGAATTTTGCATTCACACCAAAAAGAGTACTTAGTTCCGAGAACTTTTACCCCCATTTTTAGTCCTTGCTATTTTTATTGGCTGGTCGAATTGCAAACCACGCCCCGTAGAACTCTGAAAAGTTTTGTGAAGCCGCCATTGTATTTGCTGGCATTAGCATTATTAGCATTAGCATTAGCCCCGCGCACCAACGGAGAGAGAATAACTTATGGCAACACAAAAGAAAACATGGGAGCGGTGGAGATGAGGAGGTGTCGGCGTTCTGGCGATTTACTCGGAAGGCTTCAGTAGAAGCTGCTGGGAGTCCCAGCAGCTTCTACTGAAGCCAGTTCCTAACCAGTTCCTAACTCCGGGGACTTCCGGGAAATTCTGTAAAAAGGTACAGGGATTGGACGGCTGAGGACTGTGGTAAAGTCCTTCTCTCTGATAAATACCATTTCTGATTATTTGGAGTTTCCGAATGCCTTTGAATTGCACCAAAACATCCTCCGAGTGCAACATCCAAGAACAGTTTGGTGACGAACAATGCCTTTTCCAGCATGGTGGAGCACCTTGCCATGAAGCAAAAGTGATAACCGAGTGGCTCAGAGAATAAAACATAGAAATGTTTAGGGTCCATGGCCAGGAAACTCCCGAGACTTTAATCTCATTGAGAACTTGTTGTCAATCCTCAAGTGCAGTGGTCTTGAAAAAGAAAAAGGGTCAACCCTGAAAATATTGACTCTTTGCATAAACTTAATGTTATTGTCAATAAAACCCTTTGACACATGTGAAATACTTGTAATTAACTTGTAATTAACTTAACTTGTAATTAACTTGTAAGTAACATCTGACAAAAAGATCTGAAAACACTGAAGCAGCAAACTTTGTGAAAACAAATACTTGTGTGTGCTGTATTATCAAACTGGATGTAGCTGCACTGATTTCTGTGTAATCCCTCGTGTTAGTGTTCTGTACTCCCTGCAAAAAATTATATGAATTTAATATTGATGGCATACCATGAGAACATACAATTAAAAAAAACAATAATAAAATAATGACATGTAAAAAAATGAAAGGAAATGTGATTGTGAAAAGTGTACGAATATGTGTGTGTGGTGTATGAGCATGTGCTTGTGGTTGTAAGGGAGATACAAAACTGCATTGACTATTGACTAAGCAATAGTAATATTAAATAACACTTTGAGTGATGCAAAAAAAAAAATGAGGTAATATGACTCAGATATCAAATACAAAGGGAAAAGCTGTTACTTAAGCAAATCAATTGTCTTTGAGGTGTTTTTCCAACATTTTATAAAGAAACTTAGAAAGGTGGGAGAAGCTGTTCTGTAAATAGGTTCCTTTAAATCGGACCAAAATGTTCTTGTCTGTCCTCCTTCGCTGTAATACATCACAACAGAGCTGTCCATGTTAGTGTTGTCATGTACCAGCTGTGAATAATACAACATTACATTCAAATTCAAAATGTGCTAAATGTAATTTGATAAATACATTTCCTGTGAACTCTACGTTTGAGTTGGTGCTGTTTGTATTGAACATAACACAGTTCAACAGAATCAGTAACCCCAGCCTCAACACGGTCCTGCCGTTAAATCAACTCCTCTTTGAAACGCTTTGCACAGGAACCTTCATAGAGTGTACCTTTAGATAGGTATACCTGATCAATGGGACACTAAGTGTACTCTGTTGCATGTTACATCTTTTAGCAAACATCATATTTCAAAGCTCCTCAAATATGTTGTGTGAAAGCAGGAAGTGAATAAGACTTGAGCAAATGTACTTAATACTCTCCAACTCTGCTAAATGAGTTGCTTTAACAGACAAAGACACCTCAGACACCCACGAGCAGATTGTTCCAAGATTTTATTTTGGTGACTTTTGTTGCCGTTTCATTTTAGTTGCTCATCACTGCATAAATCCACTCATTTACCAAAGTCCAGAGAAACACGTTCTTTGTCCGTTTTCTGGTTTATTACTCTGCAAGCTCAACAGGAAGCAGTCCCAGCAGCGCCCCCCTCGCCTTCCTGAGGACTGTCCTACACGTCACACAGCTTCTCATCAAAACGGGAGGCACACACTCCTCTCAAAGATGGCTGCTTCACAGAGAGCCCGCAGAATCCACTGCAGACTCACAGCAGTCACTGCAGACCCACAGCAGTCTTTCCCCCCCCTCTCCCCCCCCCACTCTGCCAGGACCAGAGGTGGCTCGGCACCTCCCCGTCTGGAGGATCAGAAAGTAGTCCCTTCAGAAGTTTTGATGTAATCGTTGAAGTCAGTCGGGACACTCAGCATAGAGCAGACCTGGACACAGAGTCAGCTGTGAGACATACTGAGAACCTCCAATCCAGCCCCCCACACTCACAGCTAAATGACGCTCCCTCCTTTCAGGTGGGGGGTGTAAATACAGCGGCAAGCTTTGGGACGAACTTCCCTCTCTCTGGCAGAAACAGGAAACTCGGTAATGTTTCGTAACAACGGTTTCAAATCAGCATTAAAATAATAACAAAAATAAAACTCAAAAAATCTTTAGTGGCGTCTATTTTTTGTAAACCCCTTTCGTTTTAAAATATGATGTTTATAAGCCGTTTGGTTTTTGCAACAGTCCCTGTAAATATACTAGGCTTGATAATAAAATGCAAACATTTACCTTTTCTGGACTAAACAAGTTAAAAAAACATTAGGTAACCATGAAGTTGTTAACATCTGTATGTCGATATTAAATGTCTATGTTGTTGTGCAGTTTATCAGAAAATGTTGGAAATATTGGAAAACAGTTAGACGGGGACACACCGCGTTGGCCCTCCAACCGGAAGTGATTAAACCCTCGGACATGAAGTTGTGTGGAGTTTGTGTCCATTATGAAACACACGGTGTACAATTAGTGTTGTGCAAACATTTACTCAAACTGCTCAAAATAA
The DNA here is from genome assembly GCF_949606895.1 of Notothenia rossii. Classification (NCBI taxonomy): domain Eukaryota; kingdom Metazoa; phylum Chordata; class Actinopteri; order Perciformes; family Nototheniidae; genus Notothenia; species Notothenia rossii. The sequence continues at coordinate 48,785,508 of NC_136904.1, forward strand.
GATGGCCTTATATACTTTCATACAGATGTAAACAACTTAAAGTTACATTTTTTTACTTAGGATCACATCAGTACTGACCAAAGAGGTACCGGTACCAAATTAGTACCAGTTCTAAATACCCATCCCGATTGAAAAAAGGACATGAAATAAAAAAGTTCTGAGTATGATATTGAACAAGTTTTTTTTCGGTATACCTAGCTCCCATGTCTTCGTCAATTGATCCAAATCTGTGTCATATTAAGACCATCAGAAGGGCAGACAAGAAATGATTTATTGTCCGCTAAAGAAGAGCGGCGGTCTGTAATGCAAACTGTTAGCTGCTGTTTGTGTATTCTGCTATTATTATTGTTCTCTATCACATGGAGTGTACCTGTCTGAACTTGGCACGGACTTTCTCCATGTTCTCCTGGAGCTTTGCAGAGTGAGGATCATCATGAGGAGAGTTCTGGATCAAACCCAGCAGAGCCTCCAGCGCCTTCACACGCTTTCTGAACACACACACACACACACACACACACACACACACACACACACACACACACACACACACACACACACACACACACACACACACACACACACACACACACACACACACACACACACACACACACACACACACACACACACACACACACACACACACACACACACACACACACACACACACACACACACACACACACAATAAACAATACAAAAAAATAAGTACCATTAATAAAGGGATCAACCCTCAGAAAAAATGACCTCAATGAAAAATGTAGATGTATAAAATAAAACATGAGGCAGGGTATTTTGTCATCTGAACGATTTATGAATTTCACTTGCCTCGCAGGTTCATGATTGGCTGTATTACTACATTCACCAGTATTCATTTAGCATTTAAACCACAAATGTCGCCTTTCTGTTTTTTTCTCTGCCAATCAGTAAAGCCGCAGTTTTGATTAAAAAACATAACAATTAAAATCCCCATTTTATCGTAATACAAATTTAAAAGAGAGGTGCAGTGATGATGTATCTTTGTAGTCCAACCCAAAAGTTAGCATAGCACGGGCTCCCTCAATAAAACAATGGTTTTTCTTTTTGGAAAATGAGGTCTGTGGCTTTTTATGATACTTACACAATTTTGTTCAGCAGGATAATCTAAAAAAACTGTTGACAAATCCAGTCTTATCTGTGTGCCAACAGCCACTGAGCTGGACAATAAATGAACTAGATAATATTAGCATGATAGTAGCATGTTAGTCTGGATACATTAAGCCATTTTCAGGAAAAGAGCTCTGATAAAGATCAGGTTTTTACCTACTGCTTTTATCATTCTAAACTGAAACAGAGCAGGGGTTGGACTAAAGCAGCGGTTGTCAAAGTGGGGAGTGCAGAGGCATGCCAGGGGGGGGGCGCGAGAGACCAGGAGGATAAATGGTTATGAAAAAAAAAAAAGATAAAAAAAAAAAGAAAATCTTAATTTGAAAAATTATTGATTCGAAAATAATATGATGCAGTACAGTACTATTACGTCTGGGTCTCTGTGTTTCATTAAAGCTCGGGGCTCTCTCTGTGTCTGCGTGTGTGTGTGTGTGTGTGTGTGTGTGTGTGTGTGTGTGTGTGTGTGTGTGTGTGTGTGTGTGTGTGTGTGTGTGTGTGTGTGTGTGTGTGTGTGTGTGTGTGTGTGTGTGTGTGTGTGTGTGTGTGTGTGTGTGTGTGTGTGTGTGTGTGTGTGTGTGTGTGTAACGAGCCATTTTGTGTGCGCGAGCGAGAGAGAGAGAGAGAGCACCGGTACCGGAGATCGTTGTTGTTAGCTTCTGGTGCTAGCGAGCTACGCTAACGGACTCTGAGTGTTATCTCAGTGGGTCTCAAACGTTTTGGTCACCATTTATGTAAACAATTATTTCCGAGGCACACGTTTATATGATCATTATAGTTATAAAAAAATAAGAGAATAAATGAAAAACAGATATGAAATACTATATGACAGTAAAACAAGAATAAAGTTTAAAAGGGTGATTTGTAAAATATCAATAAAGAAAAAAGTAAATCTGTTTACAGTTCTGTTTCATATAGGTGTTGAGAGAGGTATCCATAGATCTCTTCATTTTGCTCTCAAAGTGCACCAGATTGATGCTTTTAACTTCAATATTTAAAAATAAATCTTCCCGGGGGAACATCCCCCCGGACCCCCCTATGTGAGGTCCACACACCACCTATAAAAATAGCACTTTACCCCTGCTTACACCTATATGCGTGAGCAGTGCTTGAATTGGGCCGGTACTCACCGGTACGCAGTACCGGCACTTCTGATTTTTACCCATGTGGTACCGGCACTTCTTACTGAGTAAAATGCCGGTACTCAGCCGGTAATAGTAACCCATCTCCATATGTTTATTTTTGGGTAGTAGATTTAAACTAGAGGGCTATCACTATGGGCAGCAACGCTGTAAATATTGACAAATAAATCCAGAAAAATGGCACAAAAAACTGGTAGTGGCCTGGCTGGGTGTATAATTCCCGGCCTGACTTATTGTCCCAGTCCGGCCCTGGCATGAAAACAAATATGCCCAGCGTACCTATGACGCGCCGCAGCGATAGACTAGAGCAGAAAAGACATCACATAACGTTAGCATTTCGAAAATGTTAGAGTGGTTTAATAAAAGTGCAAAAAGACAGCGGTTGTCACCGGACAAGGATTCCCTCTTTCCTTTCCTGCTGAAAGATGGTGAGTGTACTCAGGGACGAGGAGTCATTTAACCAGCCGCCAGTAGGAGTCAGGCTTCACTTTCTTTTATATCCATAAAAAAAAAGGAAATCTGTTTACAGTTGTTTCATTATGGATGTTGAGAGGTATCCATATATCTCTTCATTTTGCTCTCAAAGTGCATCTAACTTCAATGTTTAAAAATAAAAATAAATCCCGGGGGAGCATGCCCCCGGACCCCCCTAGAGGAGGTGAGGACCCCCCTAGGGTGTCAGGCCACTCCCCACTTATAAAAATAGCACTTTACCACTGCACCCCCTCTAATCTCAGATGCACCCTGAGTCATTTTGTTTAAGTACAGTGAGCCTTTCTAAAATATACAGTAAAGAGACAAACCCACCAGCATTATAGGATATACTATGACTGAGCCAAATACTTGTTTTTGGGTTGTATAAATAAATTGACTTGAAACAGTTACTGATTTAGAGTACTGGTTTAGAGTACTGGCACCTTTTTTATTCCAATTCAAGCACTGAGCTGATTATCGAGCCTCCACTGTAACAGTCGCGGGTACGTTGTGTATTTGCGTGGAGAATGTTGCAGTAGAAAATTCCACTGTAGCGACCGGTACATTAATGGGAAACCCTAAATGTTTGAGCACCCTCTATGAAACGTCAAGCTACCCCACAGCACCCCCAAAAGAAATCTCTGGCGCCGCCACTGAGCCTTACTATTTGTGTTAGGGGGGACCGACTGTTTTTTTTCTCCAAAGGGGGGGCCTGACAGAAAAAGTTTGAGAACCACTGGACTAAAGACATTTGCATCAAGTGTGTAGGTTCAAATATGTTTAGTATAAGTGAAATATGCTGAAATAAGAGGAAGATAATGATCTTGTTTTAGAAGGCCATACCTGGATTTGACATCGGTATTATGTTGCAGGAGACATTTCCATGTTACGGCAAACCCATAATAAAAGGAAATCTGTAGATTAAAGGAGAAGAGGCTGTAAACAAGCAGGAGCAACACATCTCAACGTATTCTGAATCCGGAACTAACTGACCATGGGTTGATTTATTAGAGCAGTGTGCGAAAAAGTACACGTCCCACCGTCCGGGACATGTTATTTACAATATTGGACAAGTAGATCTTTCAATTGACTTGTCCGGCGGACAAGTGACGTTTTTCGCCCTGATTTATTGACAAATTATTGATAAATTCAGTTTACAAAAGGCAGAACTCATTCACAAATTGTACGTGTCCGCCATTGTTCGTTTAGAAATGTTAGTTTCGGTTCTGCTTGTCGATTCCTAAGGAAATGCATCTCGCCGCTTTCTGAACAGTTAGGCGGGGCGGGGAGGGGCGGGAAGTGTAGCACAGTGGCAGAGTTGGGAAGCAAAACTTGGTTCCGAGTAGGAACAAATAACAATTGTCCGGTCCCGGGATTGATAAGAGTTGTGAGGACAGGAGGCGAGGCCGAGCCCCGCGGACCGCAGCTCTCTCTCTCTATGCTCCGTATCAGCTGATCGCTGCACGGTGCAGCTCAGCGTCTCTCTCTCTCTCTCTCTCTCTTTCTACACACAGCAGATCCGCTGCCCGTTTAACAGCCTCATCTTTTTCAAACTTTCTTATGTTCTTTCTCTAACACATAATGATGGTTATTAAGCGTTTTAGCTTCTGTGTTTTTAATATTGACCCTCATTTCCTTTATGAAGTGAAGCAGCCTCCCTGTGTCCTCGCGCTGTACTCACTTCCCCGGACCCCCAGACTCGGAGGAGCACAGGGATGTCAGTATTGTTTATGAAGCAGGGTATAGAAAGTACATTAATGAAATGAAAATACTATTTATTTACTTTTACAAACAGTGAGCAGCTGGGCAGCTGCAGCATGTGTATTGCAGGATATGTGTAAGCATGCAAGCATCTTTGAGTTGTAGAAAAGCGCTAGGCCTATAGGCTATAAATATAATGTATTATTATTATTATTATTATTATTAGGCCTATGTGTTGGACATGTGTGGTTGGACTCTGTCTCACAGGAAGGTTACAGCATGTGTGTTGCAGGACATGTGTTGGACACACAGACTGTGTGGTTGGACTCTGTCTCACAGGCAGGTTGCAGTGTAACATCAGAGGAGACTGGGCCAATTGTACATTCTCAAACTGCACCACTTAGAACTAACTAAACAATGCAAAGATTATTTTTATATAATCAGAAACCGTAAGAAATTAAACAGTATGAAGTGATTCGTAAATAGGAATACAGATTTGACTTAATGTTTTCATAAATATATTTTTCTCCCAGTTTGTCATGGGACTTATTTTTACCCTCTCAAAGAACTGGAATCGATAACCGAAAATGACTAGAATCGAAAAGCAGAACCGGAATCGTTAAAATCCAAACGATACCCAACCCTATGTGTGATGCAGTAAAATCTTACCGCTCACTTACGTTAGCGGTGTCGTAAAAACCGTGGGAAAATGTAAAATACGATGGCGAAGAAGAAGATTCCAGTGGCCCCAATTTGTGTCCATTCTGGACAAGTGAAAAATGTATTCGGACAAGTAAATTGCCTAACTCACTTGTCCATGGACAAGTACTCTCTAAAAACTTTTTCTCACACTGTAGAGTAGTGCAAGATTGAGTCCTAAAACCCGGGAATGAGTCAGCATTTTACCACCTCCTGATTCCTCGTCTGAGAGTCAGTAGTTTTCTGAATGTGTTTTTGGTTATCCTGAAATAAGGTCTGTGGTTAACACAAGCTGATTATGTTTTCACGTTTCGTTTTACAACATAAAATACATCACCCCACTGGTGAATTTAAAAACAGTGGTTCTAATCAGTGTCTAAATGAGAAAACTAAACGTCACCACGCCCAACATTAGCCCCCTTTAGCTTAGCGATGGAGACGTGAAGTCATGTGACCGTGCTGCAGTTCCTTTGAAGCCTAACATTAGATTTTTACTTAAAAAATCACAAAGTGGTGTTCATGTGTGGAGATTATCCTGCTGAACAAAACCTGTAAGTATCATAAACGTTTGTTTGACATATTTTCTGCAATAATCTAGTCTTGTTAGACTGTAACATTTCATATTTGAGAGAATCACTAACAGTGGATATTCTCACAGTATGTGAGAGCAGTGATTATCCAATTAATCCCATTTTTCATGTCCGGATTTAAATTACATATAAAAGAGACAAAGAGACAACATCACCCACAAATATCATCCACTAACCAACATATCGTACCATAGACACATCAAAGCTCCAAGTTAAAAACAACCCACACTTACAGACCAGTATACATAGTGGTCATATATTTTGATACAGTAGCTAACAAAACAAGTTTCAATAAGAAGGGCTGAGCCAGTGAGGGAGACCTTGTGATGCTAACTTCTGTGTTGGCCTACGAACATACAGGACTGTCTCAGAAAATTAGAATATTGTGATAAAGTTCTTTATTTTCTGTAATGCAATTAAAAAAACAAAAATGTCATACATTCTGGATTCATTACAAATCAACTGAAATATTGCAAGCCTTTTATTATTTTAATATTGCTGATTATGGCATACAGCTTAAGAAAACTCAAATATCCTATCTCTAAATATTAGAATATCATGAAAAAGTATACTAGTAGGGTGTTCAACGAATCACTTGAATCGTATAATTAACTCGAAACACCTGCAAGGGTTTCCTGAGCCTTGAAAAACCCTCAGCTTGGTTCAGTAAACTAAATCACAAGTATGGGGAAGACTGCTGATCTGACTGCTGTCCAGAGGACCGTCATTGACACCCTCCATCAGGAGGGTAAGACACAAAAAGAAATTTCTCAAAGAGCAAGCTGTTCACAGAGTGCAGTTTCAAAGCACATCCACAAAAAGTCTGTTGGAAGGGGGAAATGTGGCAGGAAACGCTGCACAACCAAGAGAGATGACCGCAGCCTTAACAGCATTGTGAAGAAGAGTCGCTTCCAGAATTTGGGGGAGCTTCAAAGACAGTGGACTGAAGCTGGAGTCCAGGTATCAAAAGTCACTGTTCACAGACGTGTCCGGGAAATGGGCTACAATAGCCGTATTCCCATGGTCAAGCCACTCCTGAACTCAAGACAACGGAAGAGGCGTCTGACTTGGGCTAAGGAAAAGAAGCACTGGACAGTTGCACAGTGGTCCAAAGTCCTCTTTTCAGACGAAAGCAAGTTTTGTATTTCATTTGGAAGTCAAGGCGCCAGAGTCTGGAGAAAGGCTGGAGAGGAGCAAAATCCAAGTTGCTTGAAATCCAGTGTGAAGTTCCCACAGTCAGCGATGGTTTGGGGAGCCATGTCAGCTGCTGGTGTTGGTCCACTGTGTTTCATCAAGCCCAGAGTAAATGCAGCTGTGTACCAAGAGATTTTAGAGCACTACATGCTTCCGTCTGCTGAAAAGCTCTATGGAGATGAGGAATTCATTTTCCAGCATGATCTGGCACCTGCCCACAGTGCCAAAACCACCAGTAACTGGTGTACTGACCATGGCATTACTGTCCTCGATTGGCCTGCAAATTCCCCTGACCTGAACCCCATAGAGAATATGTGGGGTATTGTGAAGAAGAAGCTGAAAGACACCAGACCCAACAATGCTAATGAGCTAAAGGCCGCTATTGAAGCATCCTGGGCATCCATAACACCTCAGCAATGCCACAGGCTGATTGCCTCCATGCCACGCCGCATTGATGCAGTAATCCGTGCAAAAGGATTCCCAACCAAGTACTGAGTGCATTAATGGACATTTTCAAATGTTTGATTGTGTTTTGCTGTTATAAATCTTTTTTTTTACTTGGTCTGAGGAACTATTCTAATTTTTTGAGATAGGATTTTTGAGTTTTCTTAAGCTGTATGCCATAATCAGCAATATTAAAATAATAAAAGGCTTGCAATATTTCAGTTGATTTGTAATGAATCCAGAATGTATGACATTTTTTTTTTTTTTTTTTTTTTTAAATTGCATTACAGAAAATAAAGAACTTTATCACAATATTCTAATTTTCTGAGACAGTCCTGTATGTCATCACTGCACCACTCATGGGACAGTTCTAGTGAACAGTTCTTGTTAAAGTTCTGACTCATCAAACAAGGGGATGTCAGCTAAATGGTGTCAGTCATGTGAGTGTTTCTACAGTGTGGTGGATCAATGGCTGATGTAATGTGTGCTGACTCACCTCAGTGGACAGTTTGGCCCCATGAGAGGCCCCGTGTCTGCGGCCGTCCTGCAGCCCTCGGCGGCTCCCTCTCTCAAAGCCCTCCTGGAAACCCTCCCCTCGGAACCTCACACACACACACACACACACACACACACACACACACACACACACACACACACACACACACACACACACACACACACACACACACACACACACACACACACACACACACACACACACACACACACACACACACACACACACACACACACACACACACACACACACACACACACACACACACACACACACACACACACACACACACACACACACACACACACACACACACACACACACACACACACACACACACACACACACACACACAGTAAGGCTACTTGAACTCAAATATGTAACTAGTTACTATTCATTAGCATCAATACCCCTTTTTGGACACAGGCACATTGTTCCCATGTAAGATATATATATATACATATATATGTATATTTTATTTACTTTTAAGGCATTTAGTATGTAAAGAAAAAGTTTAAAAAATCATTCTGTAGGAAACTGTTAAAATACATAATTATCATAAACCTAGTAAATAAATACAAAAATGTCGTATGTAGAAATACACAAATATTAGCAGTAAATAGTAGCTTAAAATTATTGCTTTTTAAAACAACATACTTAAAAAAGTAGAAAGATGTAAATATTGTTTTGTGTTACATAGTTTGTTAAACAAGAAGCTATACAGCATCCAGTGTAAGATTATATCTAACTTTCCAGTTATGACCTACACTCACTGGCCACTTTATTAGGTACACCTGTTCAACTGCTGGTTAACGCACAAATCTAATCCGCCAATCAGATGGCCGCAACTCGTCAAGACGACCTGGTGAAGTTCAAACTGAGCATCAGAACGGATAAGAAAGGAGATATTAGTGACTTTGACTGGGCATGGTCTGAGTATTTCAGAAACTGCTGATCTACTGGGATTTGCACACAAAAATCCTTTAGGGTTTACAGAGCAGGGCTCGACATTAAGGACTGCCCGATGGCCCGGGGCCATCTAGTATTTAGCTCGGGCAATGAAGCCTCACCTGCTGGTTGCCCGAACGGGCAATCTATTATGCCAGTGTCATGCAGCTTGCGGATCCAGTAATGAGTGACCCGACAGTGAAACTAAACATATCTATAACTAGTTACGGTAGTTTGAGAGGTATTTAAAATAGCTACGTGTGATATTCTAACCTGAAGTGTGTGTTTTGTCCACTCACCGCTGCATGTGATCATGCAGAGCTGCGTGTCGACTCGTCAGCAGCAGCTGACTCTCTCTCTCCCGTCAGATTAGACTTCACTCGCGTTTATGTCCATATCGATCAGATCCAGCTAGTTCTAGCTAATGATATGACTACCTGCTTATTAAAAGACATCTAAACAATAAGCGTCGCTATGCAACTGGGTGAGGCCACAAAGTATAGCGCAGCATTATGCATTTGTTTACATGCCCACCGGAACCCCGAGGCATTACCAACAGATCAACGCACAATCAACCCATACAGCACATCTCTTTCTCCACAATAAGTGTTAGAAATTAGAATGGACTATTCTTGTCTGTCGCATACTCTTCTTGTCTGTCACATAAGTGGCGCAACTGAAGCGGTATTGCGCTAAAGGGAAATTATTTTGACCGAAGAGATTTAGATTTGCCGGCTAACGGGAACTCTGACGTCGCCATTTTGTGTGCTTCGCGGATGCGCTCGGCTCCTCTCGACTGCTGCTCGGGTCTGCTCGGTCAGCTTCCGGATGAGGAGGCATTCGTTCGACCAACTTACAGTAGATAAGATTACAAACATTTTGAACAGGGGCCATAATAGTGTAAATAATGTTTGTTTTGGCAGTTACAACTGAATGTAATGTTTTCTACTTTTTTACATCTGGGAAGGCATTTGCCTTCATCAGATGGAAAGTGTCTTGACCAACATCTTAAGTATTTCTTATAGCTATGCAGGACATGCAAGAGAGCAAACACAAACCAGAACAAACAAACAAACAAGTGAAATGAAGAATAACATTGAAATTGTACAATATAATATTGTGGTGGTTCATCTTATAATTCAGTGTATAGAATGCACCAGACAGCATCTAAGACCTGCAAAAATCTAAATGTTCTTGGGGGAGGCCCCCAAAACCCTTCGTGTGTAGTTTCGTCCGCGCGCATTTTTCAGGGCAATCTCTATTGGGCTCAGTAAATTAGCTTAGATGGCCCACAGGGCCATCTCCCAAAATCCTTAATGTCATGCACTGCAGAGAATGGTCCAATTAGGGTAATCACCAAGTTTCTCTGGGAGAAAATGCCTTGTTGGTGCCAGAGGTCAGAGGAGGAATGCCAGACTGGTTCAAGGTGATAGAAAGGCAACAGTTACTCAAATAACCACTGTTTACAGCCAAGGTATGCAGAAGACCACCTCTGAACCACAACACGTGGAACCTTGAAGCAGATGGGCTACAACTGAGGCTACTATTTGCACGGGCTCACCAAAACTGAACAAAAAAAGGTTAGAAGATTTTTGCCTGGTCTGATGAGTCTCCATTTCTGCTGCGACATTCGGACGGTGGGAATTTGGCGTAAAAACATGCCTTGTATCAACGGTTCAGGCTGGTGGGGGTTAATAGTTTGGGGGATAGTTTCTTGGCTTACTTTGGGCTCCTTAGCACCAATTGATCTTTGTCTTAACGCCACAGCCTACCTGAGATTTGTTGCTGACCATGTCCATCCCTTTATGACCACAGTGGACCCATCTTCTGATGGCTACTTCCTGCAGGATAACACGCTGTGTCTCAAAGCTCAAATCATCTCCAACTGGTTTATTTAATATGACGATGAGTTCCCTGAACTCAAATGGCCTCAAGTCCCCAGATCTCAATCCTATAGAGCACCTTTGGGATGTGGTGGAACCAGAGATCCACATCATGGATGTGCAGACGACAAATCTGCAGCAACTGAGTGATGCCTTCATGTCAATATGAACCAGAATCTCTGAGGAATGTTCCAGCACCTTGTTGAGTTTATGCCACGAATAATTAAGGCAGTTATTCTGAAGGCAAAAGGGGTCTGACCCATTACTAGCAAGGTGAACCTAATAAAGTGGTTGGTGAGTGTATGAAGAGAATCTAATTTACAGTGAAAAAAAATTCTGAAGATACATTTGTATTTCGAATGAAGGAAGAACTCCCAATGGTTCCACAAGACTGCAAAAAAAATTATAACTTACTAAAGCAGTTTGATTGAATAACATTTCAGAAATATTTAATAAGTGTTAAGTGTTAGTATTAAACTGACACTTTTGTAAGGGTTGAATCATTTATGTATCACGCTCCAGACCTTAGCCGTGTTTTTTTAAAAGGTACTATTTATCCCAAAGTGCAGCCTACACACCTCTTATTTCTATTAGCTCTGTGCGCTGTCTCTATGTGTGTGAATGGCTGATATTCCATTGTGTTGTAAAGCACTCACGTTATAGAAAATCAGCTGACGTCAGGCACGTGCCCAGCTAAACAAAACAGCACAACTGGGAGAAAGCTCACCTTTCATCCGCCAACAGAATGTTATCAAATAAATCTTCACTTCTGGAGCCGCCAGCCATCTCCAATGATCTTACTCGCTTCCGGTGTAGAAACGTTGACACAAACAGCTGACAGCTCTGTGTCAGATGCTTTAACACACAGGTGAACACGGTAAGTTGCTAGCTGCTAACGCTGCTAACCACTTCGTCTGTACGGGCTGTTTCCGGGTGTTTCCAGCAGCAGCAGCCGGCCCTTCCCCAGAGCAGTGCTGCCCCCTGGGGGTCTGGGGCGCGTCTATCTATCTATATCTATATAGCCTATATATAATGTTTCGTTTTTTTGTTTGTCATGTAACATATTAATTCATATTTTATTAATATATATAATATAATATTATTAATACTTTATTTACTTTTACTTTATTTTGTTGTATAATACAACATATAACATTTATTTAAAGGTAGACATTTATAATATGTTATACATGTCTATTTTGTTGTATAATAAAACATATAACATTTATTTAAAGGTAGACATTTATAATATGTTATAAATGTATATTTTGTTATATATTACAACATATAACATTTGACATGAATAACATATTAAGATTTTGCCATGTAAAAATGAAACAACTGTCAGGTGGTGTTATTGATTATCTTTGCAAAAGAGCCCCCACCAATATTGATTTTGAAAAACACATTTTAAGTGAAATATGGGAGCAAAAACAAAAGGGTAGAATTGATCAAACCATATTATGTTATTATTGCAACTGTTTTTATTATATTGTGTTGTTTTGTTTATATATATATATATATATTTATGTGTGTGTCAAATGAATTAATATAAGTCTATATATGTGAGTGTGTGTATACATGAATGAATACATCTGTGTGTATAAATGAATAAATACATGTGTGAGTAGTAGTACATATAAGTGTGTGTTATATATATATATATATATATATATATATATATATTAAATGAATACATGTGTGTATATATATACAATAGTATCATTAAATAATGCTGTCAGATAAATGAAGTACACAGTAATAGTCAAGGTTATATTCAATATTCTGCACTTACACCAGCTGATAAGATATTTAAAACGTTGTAAACGACATTTGAGGATACACACAGGCTATTCTGATAAGATATTTAAAACGTTTTTTGTTTGTCCTGAAAACGACATTTGAGCAGTGGCGGCCGGCCCATAGGGGCGCTAGGGGCGCAGCCCCCCTTCTTCCCACATGTTTGATTGTCATTCAAAATTAAAAATATCTCCAAAAAATATTTCCCAAAAATATTTTTATTTTATTTTTAAAGAACAAGGTAAATATTATATATTTGGTATCAGTAACATGTATAATCTACAATAAAATCTCATTTTAAATTGTTTTACGATGTCTAAAGTTACTGATAAGTCACATGTTTCCTGCCTGGCCGCAGCGTGTATCATTACCCTCTCTCGTCCGGGCGGTAGAAAGGAGCCCTCAGCCAGAGCAGCAGCAGCCAACAAGCTGACTGTTGCTATCTGTAAACTATGCCGCTGAAACATAATTTCAGCCAATCAGCGTGTCAGATCTGATGCTCAAAGGGCGCCCTTTCAGCGCCCTGGCCTGTGTGTCTGTGAGTTGTTTGGACTCGTATCCAAGGTGACGCTACAGTAGTTGTCTGCAGGTGTAGACTCCGGTGCTAGTGGATCGCCGGAGCTGTAGATGAACATTTACATGCTTATTGTAGTTGTAAGGGCAATGCCTGTGGCACCATGGAGCATATGTGTGGGCTGGACCTGTATTTTACAGGAAAGGAGTGATCAGAGGGTCGAGTTGTCGATTCTTGTTCAGTTTTCATCTTCCTCACCCTCTCAGACTTTGAGTTGCGCGCGCTGCTAAAGAGACGCGCTACCATGGAAACCAAACAATGGTGTAGCTGTATTAAAGTCCGAGTGGAAAGAGACGTGACTAAATCTGATTTTGTCAGAAATCGGGAGAAATGCGGGAGTTTCCCGCGAAAATCGGGAGGGTTAGCAAGTATGACACACACACACACACACACACACGCACACACACACACACACACACGCACACAAAGTTCGTATTTAGTCTCCTGATTTTAAATGCCCTAGTATGGTTTTGTCACCATTTCCATAGCCCCACCAAAAATATTTTCCAGCAGCCGCAACTGCATTTGAGGATACACACAGGCTATGTATAGATGATAAAACACCAGTAATACAATCTCAGGACTCTTCGATATTGCTTTGATTATAGGATCGTTTACTTTCAGTCAACAAATCCTTTGGAAAGACAAAAAACAACTATTCAATATCCTGCTTTACCGCGACCGCTAAACTGCCGAAGATGAAGTCTATGACGCTATCGCGTAGAGCTACGTCGATCATTGCGTAATGCGGAAGTGGGCGTGGTTAAATCTAAACTGGGTTGGAATAACGATAGATGCGTCCGGGGCCGGAAGAGGGTTTCTACGGACAGTACCACAAAGAGGGTACACCTCTCTCAGTGGTGAAAACTGTGATATTATATGACAGTCATGTATTAACTAGTTCATTTTTAAGTAATACATTTAATACAACTTATTCCACATTAATTATCGTAGGAATTTAACAGTGCCTAATTCTATGGTTTACATAATTTAAACATGGGGTTCTCAAACGTTTTGAATAATAGAATATCTTCCAAGGAATCCCTCATAATCTTGAAGGTCATTGAGCATATGCCTACTATTCTTTGTAATCTTTACAACTGTTTATATTCGTAAACAAAAACGTATGTATACTCATGTTAATATCACTTACAATTTTATAAAATAGTTATCTTTTAAAATTACATTTGTACAACTTGACAGCAGTTATACTTTTAGTATCTCTTGATACACAGGAAATTAACACATAAACAATGTTTTAAATATTTTTAAATGAATTTAAGTAATATTGTTAATATTGTTCTTAAATCTATTTGCGAAGGGGGCAAAACACGCAATTCATAAAAGGAAAGAAGATATTTTTGAATTATCATTGAACATAGAGTAAGTTCTGCAAGAAGTGCAGTTTGGAAATATAATGTTTGAAATGACCCCGATAAAGCAGTGGCACACACAGAGTTTGTGGATCTTAAAGAATCTCAGGGTTGGGCACTCTTCAGGTTCTTTATGCTCTTCCAGATCTGCGGTGCATAGAAGCTGAAACGCTGCTCCTTCATGTTTGACCCGGGGACAGTGACCTGTCAGATGATCTGTGTGGCCCCTAACAGAGCAGAATATCTGACATTATTCTGGCCCCAACATTTTTAGAGTGTTTTTTATTACTTGGCTAAGTAATAATATTTTGCATACATGTGTAGGTTTACTTGAAAAACATAGGGCTGCAGTTATCATTATAATTATTTTCCTTATTATTATTATATTTTTGATAAATGATTTATCAAAAATCATTGGTGTATAAAATGTCATGACAATCTCCCAAAGCGGAATATCGTTTGTTTTGACCAACCAAAAGTCCAAAACCCCCCATAATGTGTGTTTCCTCTCTTTACCATATTATCACAGCAGCACCGTGTCAGACAGCAGTGGATATGAGAAAAGTTTAAAGAACGCTGACTCTAAATCACTGCAAACCCCCTGATCCTGCATTGAAAGATATTGTAGTGGCTGTGTTTACTCAATTTGTCCTCCTGACAGCAGAGGGCGCTGTAAGACAGGAGGAGATGAGCAGATGTTTCTCGAGCTGTCTGCTCTCACCCGTCGGCAGACTTCTATCCTCAGAGTTCTCTGAAAGGAACAGGCAAACATTGAGCAGCTCTGGATGTATTTCAAACAAATAGTCCTTTCTCACAGCTGTGAAAACACAGCTGGAGCTTTTTGATATAGAATCAACAGGAACATTACCACAGATTAGTGATTCAGTAAACATTTATCCTGGGTGTGTGTGTCCGGACATCCACCCACTGCAGATACCTGTCCGGAACACCTGGTCATCTGTGTTTATTGTCCTCTACTAACCTATGTTCAGGAATGATTGCATCTAAGATAACCACGGGTGAACCCTCTCTGTATCGTTAGTGTGCGACAGTTCAAATGATAAAACATGTGCTTGATGATGTCATTAGAATATTAATGGAAACTGACTTACCTTTGTGTGTGTGTGTGTGTGTGTGTGTGTGTGTGTGTGTGTGTGTGTGTGTGTGTGTGTGTGTGTGTGTGTGTGTGTGTGTGTGTGTGTGTGATGTGTTGCTACTGAACACGTGAGGACTGAAAACACTGGCAGGGCTCCAGATGAGCACAGCTGTGTAAATGGCAGCTGCTCTAAGGTTAAGGTATGCTCTGAGTGTTTGGAGCAAAGTAAAGCAGGTGTCATTGAAGGTCTTTGTCAGGATCCAAGAAAGAGCAGGAAAACCTTATGTGTCAATCAAAGCAGACACAGACTGTGGTGAACATCTTAAGGTTTCCCATCCACACTACACACAGCCAGAAAGTGTTGACTGGGACCTGGTGACCTTAATGATTTTGTACCAGTCTCTGTGTACGTACAGTACACATCATTCAAAGGTCTTCCTACTCAGGCTCTGATTCAGCCGAGATCTGTAAATCTCTCTACATGTTGTTTTCATAGTGAGCATATTTACATGCTGTCGGGACTCTGACAAATAACCAATAGCAACCCTGCTGATCTCTGCCCCCAAATCACTCTGAATCACTGCATGATGTAAAACTCTTTGGTTGTTGCTGTTAATTATCATTATTTACAGACAAACCCATCGTAACCGACAAATGCAGATCATGTAGATTGTGCTGCTTATTAAACTAGCCAGAGTCTGGTCTTGACTTCATGGACAGTTTGTAGAGAGTTGTTGTTGTAAGTGAGGACCAATTCATTCACTTGCTGAAGTGAACGGAGCTAAATGGACTGTACTTATATAGCGCTTTATCCAGTCTTTAAGACCCCTCAAAGCGCTTTACATACTACATGTCATTCACCCATTCACACCCATTCATACAGAGCAGTGTACCTTACTCTAGGACCTAACATTCACACACATTCACACACCGTTGGCCATGCCATCGGGAGCAACTCAGGGTTAAGTATCTTGCCCAAGGATACATCGACATGTTGACTGCATGGGCTGGGATCGAACCCACAACCTTCTGGTTGAAAGACGACCACACTCCCTCACAGCCACAGTCGCCCACACAGCTAGCCAGGAGTTAGACCTAGAATCTTCTGACTCATAGTAAGAGACGTATCCATCGGCACTAGCCCTATATATATTCATTCCTCAAAGCTTCACACTTTGTAAAATGAAGTGAAGAAAGAGTTAGATAATGTCACATCATGAACTTTGTGTCGCTGTGACACGGATTAGAAACGGGGTTGCTGCGGCCACAGTGCAGAGTACTAACACTGTGCCATCACAGAGTACTAGTGGCGCATTTCCACTATACGGCCTTGCTCGGTATGGCTAGGCCTTGTTAGGACTGGCTCACTTTATGCTGCGTTTCCATTACAGTTCAGTAGCTGGGGCAGTATCGATAGTAACGCAGTGTAGGCGGAGCCGTGACGTCATCTTCAATGAGAACCCCAGAAAAACAACACAGCTGTTAGCTGTTAACCATAGCACTCAAGCTCACAGCTCCTCATATCTGTTCAGAAACTAGACAAAAGTTAAACAAGTACAAACCACAGACTGTCTGTGTCATGGCGAATACAGTCGCTGGTTTATTTCTGTCTGTATAGGCCGTTGTTGTGAGTGTGGACGGTCGGAGCATATAGTGTGTTAGCTTAGCCGATCTCCATTTAGACAACACGCGTTTTAAAAGGTTTTTCGCCTGCCGTTTGTCTGCAGACTTGTCAAAGCATTAATTCATGGTTTTTACTAACCGGTATCAGTATGTTGTTACTTCGGCATCATTTTGAAACGTGTATTACAATTAAATCACGGTCAAACATGTTCATCTTGTTGTAGCCAGGCCCGGACGTATCGTTTTTCCAACCCAGTTCAGATTTAACCACGCCCACTTCCGCATTACGCAAGGATCGACCTAGCTCTACGCGATAGCGTCATAGTCGCGGCACACCCGCGAAATCTGAATCTGACAAGCGAAATACCGTCCTTTTAAACGCTGCATAATATACATTATAAAACGGACAAGTCAAAACAAGCAATCTGATTGGTTCTTAGCCGTACTGAGCGTATACCATGGGTAGAATTGTAAGTTACTTTTCACAACAAGTCAGTATCCCTCCGCGTCTACGAAAAACAGTATACCGATGGCCTGAAAAGCAAACTGCCTGCAGTTTGATATATGCTCATTATATCACAGCTAAGGGGGTTGTCGACCCTCCGCTTCGCGTCGGGCCGAACCACGCCCCTTAGCTGTGATATAATGAGCATATACCACGGCCTGTCGTGAGCTATTGCTTAAATATACAATATAATAGTGCTTCTTTGTCAATATGACTAACGACCACACTTATGCAGTGCTGAGGTAATGTTAATTAATCATTTAATATTAATTCCTGATGGATATAAGAGGGATACATTAGCAAACATCCGTATATATAGCCTATATAATGTTTCGTTTTTTTGTTTGCCATGTTACATATTAACGTTTTGACCTTCTGTTTAGGATGTAAAGGTATCTATTTAATATTTTATTTAAAGATAGACAATTATAATATGTTATAAATGTCTATTTTGTTACAACATATAATATTTGACATTAATAACATATTAACGTTTTGCCATGTAAAAATGAAATGTTGGGACATTTATAAAAATGTATTCCTTTACATAAAGGTGCTTTCCAGAGGTGTAAGAAGTGATAAGATCTTGTACTTCCTTTACATAAAAGTGCTTTCCAGAGGTGTAAGAAGTGATAAGATCCTGTACTTGAGTAAAGGTACAAGTACCAGAGTGTAGAAATACTCAAGTATAAGTACTAAAGTATTAGCATCAGAATAGTACCTGAATAACTCAAATGTTATATATAATATAAAGTGTATACAGTATGTGAGTGTGTGTATATATGAATGAATACATCTGTGTGTATAAATGAATAAATACATGTGTGAGTACATATAAGTGTGTGTTTATATATATACAGATGTAGAGAGCCGCAGTGACGCGTCGTAAAACCCGGAAGTAAGTTAGCATTTTTAGCACTTCCGGTTCCTTCCTCAAAAAGCAATGCATTTTTTCCATAGGGTTTTGGAAAATAGCTCGAAATAAGGTCTGTGGTTGACACAAATTTAAGAGGTAATTGACGTTTTGTTCTACGACATTAAATACATAAGCAGTGACCCCACTGGGGATTTTTGAAGAGTTTACGTGTCTGAAAAACGATGGTTGTTACCGAATGGCTGAATAGGACTACAGAAATTGTCGAGGCCGCGTAAACACTCCCTCTAAGTTTTTTTCCCCCTGTGTTCTGCTTAAAAGCAAGTACCTGCCTATCTTTAGTATCTGTATATCTATATCTGACCATTAGAATCTGTATTTTTGAAATTGTCGTTTTTAACACCGTAGTTTTACAAATTATAGAATAATTAATTACCAGTGTTTTCCAATTTTACTCGGCAGTTGTTTCGTTGGCTAACGTTAGCTAAAGCTAGCGCTACTAGTTAGCTACGCAATGGTTTGTTGCTTTGCTCCGGGTTGCAGCCACAGGTCTTCGCATGAAATAGTTGGGTCTAGAACCTCAATTCCGTGACCATTCTTCTGCTAAGATGTTTTGACACTTGATTTGACATCATTGGACCTTTTATAAAAAATATAGACCCAAGGTCCCTCCCAAAAATCCCGGCAATTTTTGCTAGAGGGCCAAATCCAAGATGGCTGCTCGCGCCATCTTAAAAAATTAACTTTTGAACCAGAGCGCCTAGAGTCATGTGTAAATGCACTTTTTGGGGTAAGTCGGCCACAAGGATTCAATTTCTGACATCAGTTTGGTGCGATGACATCGTTCGGACCCACAAATCCAAGATGGCCACCATCCGGTCGAGAAAATATACACGTTTTGAACGGGAACATGCAGGATCACGAGGTACCGGTCACGGCAGTAGAACAAGCACTCACTGTTATAAACTGAAGTATATATATGTACTATATATGGGGGCGGAGCTTCCTACAGGCGATATAGGCGTTTGCCTAGAGCGCCACCCAGAGGGGGGCGCCACAAATAAAAAATAAAAATAAAAAAAGTTTGCTTGGCGCAGTTTTGGCTCTATATCTGCAACCATTATTTAAAAAAAAAAAATAATAATCTAACATAAGGGAAAATGAGCCAAAAATCTAAAATGGTCGGTCGGTCTAAGAGCCTCAGCTTTAAGTGTTCACAGTCAGAACATGCTAGAGCGCTGTGCATTGATGGGTATCTGTCAAGTGTTTTTAAAATTGAGCGTTGAGGAAAGAAAGACTAACGTTAGAGAACTGTGAAGAGGCAAAAGCCATCGGGGCGCACTATAAAAACAGAAGAAAAGAAGAAGAAGAGAAACGTGCCAAGTTGAAAGGTAGGCTATGCCATTTTGATTGTATTGTCAACATTAGCGAATGGATCATGTAATCTTGCTAGTTAGCCAAGCCAACGTTAGCTAGCCAGCGTTTGTTATTACCATTCAGTAGAAACTGTCATAAGGCTATTTTTGTTGTGTCATGACATAGAAATATTAGTAATAATAACAATGTTAGTTTTGGTGTAGCGAGCTACACGTTAAGTTTACCTCAGAAAGCAGATTGACTATCCGAGTCAAAAATTTGCCAAATTCAACCCTGTCATAATGTGCGCTAACGTTAGCTAACTAGCTCAGTGGTTCTCAACTCCAGTCCTGTTGAATGTTTTCGTTCCAACCCAGAACTAACACACCTGATTCAACTGTTCTAATAAGATAGTCATAGCTCTTGATTAGTTGAATCAGACCTGTCAGGCTGTCCAAATGCTTACTAACTAAATAATAGCTACATTTAACAAATGGAAATTATTCTTAATTTCTTATCTGCCCCCATATCAATATCTAATACGTAGGCCTACTTGTGTTTCTTATAGGGATTCATGAGTATGCCGCACGATATGGATCATAGCTTGTGACAATGTCCAACATTCCGTGTATCCTGCAGTGTGGAAGGATTTGCAGCAAAGCCACCGATGCCATTACCTCAATTGAAAAATGGGACACTCTAAAGAACAATACAGAGTTATGGAGCGGTCTTGACAAGTTCGGAGACGTCCATACATCCATCGACTGGGATACAGGTCCCGTCGGACACTGTGTCCATGATACATGTAGGTTGACCTTATGCAATGCCACAAAACTGGAACAGGCCAACAACAGACAGAAAAAACGAGTTGTCGATGAATGCCAAGCTCAGTCTTCGTCTACGTCTGACATTAGTTCCACAGCTGCAACTCCATCTTTCAAGCGGCTGCGATCTAGTCTAGGGCTGATACACGATAAAAATAAATGTGTGTGGTGTTGTAAGACGGAGTCGGCAAAACATCCAGAATCAAAGTTGGTCCTGATTTCGTACGATCATGCATGGGCAGCGTTCAAGAGCCATACGGTGGCTCTGGAAGATGAACTAATGCGCGACAGAATCAACTGTCTGATCAATTATGCAGCTGATCAGCCGTATGCACTTGAGATCAGATATCATCACAAATGCTGGTTTAAATATGTTCGTAACTACCAGAGAATGAGTGAAGATGACAAACTTCCCCACATGCACAATGTCACTCTCCGTGAAGCTCAGACAATTTTCTTTGATAACATCAGAACAGTTATCTTTGATGAACATGAACTAAGGTCACTGCAGAGCCTCCTCAGAGATTACAGCTCTATCGTTTCTCGGTATGGATTCCCAACATCTGGAGTCAAGTCATCCTACATCAAAGATATCCTGACCCGGGAGTTTAAGGACAAGATCGGCTTCCACTCTCGCCCTCAGAGAAACCAGAGCGACCTAGTCTATGACACATCTGGGAGCGGTTCATATGTCGAAGCAGCGATCTCCTCTATTGGTGTCAGCAGTGAGCAACTGGTGCAAAATGTGGCTGCGCGGCTCAGAGAGGATGTCAAGTCCATCAAACTCGTCCCATGGCCTCCACGAGTCGAGGAGCTAGAGGAGGAGGAGGAACTCCCGCCTCTCGTTTTGCAGTTGCTATCGGCTTTGCAGGGGAAGCATGGGGTAGATCTGTCTCCAAGCACACTTTCTCTCACCTCTCTCATCACACAGTACATTATAAAGCGACCCACCACTACCGCCATCAATGCCACCGTCACCCTTCACGGATTGACTCGTAGCAAGGAGCTTGTTGATTCGTACTACAAGCTGGGCATGGGGATCAGTTACCCGAACGTGCTTCTGCTACGTGATGTTTGGACAATGCATGACCTTGAGCGGTGCTCGGTCTGTCCGGCAGAGATCGCTGAAGGGGAACCAAGCATCAGTATCATCGACAATGACGATTTTCGGAACGATACATTGACAGGAGGAGGTACTTCACACCGCTGTAATTGGATGTTTCTGCAACGCGAAGAACGTCTTGTACATAAGCATGAGGCAAACACCCAGGATGAGCAACCGCGGATCAAACATGCCAAGACTGTCTCGGACGTGCTGACTGAGAAGGCCTCTGAGATGCAAACGGTTATGCCATATAGGACCGTCAAGCGTGGCGAGCCTCCGATCCGTCCTAAGCCTACTACTGTCTCATCGAGTACTGAGCCTCAGCGGCAGCGAAGCATTATTCATGCCCTTGCACGTGCTGATGTGAATGGTGACCGCCCTGTTGCAGCCGAACAGAATATCCCTTCGTACAACGGGTTTCACGCTGGATTGAATATGTGGCAGGACAAAAGCAAGGCTTATTTTCATACATCTTACAATCAACCGCCCGACAAGTCAGTTGTGAAGGACGTCATGGACAAGCTGGTTACCATCATCGCAACTAAGCACATGCCCTTTGCCTTCTTAGTTGGAGATCATCCCGTGTATGTCCTCATCACCCTGCTCAAGGCCGAAAACCCAAGCAAATTCAGTGCCATTGTACCTTTTCTTGGTCCCTTCCATACACAGTGTGTGATGATGAGTGCCATCTACAAGCGGTACAAAGGTAGTGAACTAGGTGAAGTACTTGTCGCGGCTGGAGTTATTGCCGATGGCTCCGTCGATCGTGCACTGAAAGGCAAACATTATAAGAGGGGGCTACGCTGCTTGCGACTCATGTACGAGGCCCTTATGTGTCAGCTGATGAAGGAGAACCTCGGGCCCGACCTGGCTGATGAGACGAGGGAGAACCTTGACATTCTGAGAGATACGAGTCAATCCGAGGAATCCCGCGCTGATGCTCATGTGGCACTAGAGAATGATGCTGACCTCAAGAGCCTTGTCACCAACATGTTCATCCACGTTGAGGCCAGTGACATGGCAAACTACTGGAGGGATTTCCTGTCCATGACAGACGCGCTCATGCAGAATGTACATGCGGTCCATATATGCAACTGGGATGAGTATGTGAGCTCTCTGCGTGCGATGCTGCCATGGATGGTAGCTTACGACAACAATAGATATGGGAAGTGGCTGCCAGACTTTTGGGCGATGTTGACAGCTCTCCCTGCAGATCAGGTTGCGTTCCTTCGTACTGACTTCACCCAGTCCATCACAGGCAACCCCTATTCCAACATGGCCTGGGACATGTGGATCGAATGCACCATGAACAAGGGTAGCAAAATGAAGTCTGGTTGGCTCTCTATCCTACAGAATGAGAAGCAGCTGCTGGTGCACTCCAGAAATGTGAACAATGTGGCCCAGATCCGGGCAGCTCACAATGCCCTTGCAAACCGAAAAAAGACAAAGAGGAAGCACACGGAATGCGGCCCCAAACGGATGCGAGAAGATGAGCAGTGTGTGCAAGACCTGGTTGAATGCATGCATGAGTTTGACACCTTCCCGTTCGATACGGCCTCAACCACCCTCCGTACCTTGCAGTCGGCCATGCCCGCCTCTGATGAGCTCGTTGCAGACTTCAACTCAGCCCATGCCGCAGGGGAGAAGAAATTGACCCACTTTTTGGAAGAACGGGTATTCAATAAGAATACCTCTCTTCATGCACCCGTCCCTCTGTGCAAACGATTGACGTTTGCGAAGGCGTTAAGCAAGGAGAAGCCATCAGATGAACTCAAGGCGAAAGCTGCAGAAATGGAGCGAAGCGCCCTCAAGGCAATGATAAACCTGGTTGAGGGCAGTCAACTTGTGAACCTCCCCGAGTTGCTCGAACATCGTATTGTCGAGGAGTGTGTGCCATTATTTAACTCCAACGGCACCTTCAGAAAGACACAGAAGAGCATGCTCGTGCAGAAGCTCTCTCTGGAATCTGTAGATCTGCAGGAATCATACATCGCTCTTGTGGACATGGGCATGATCTGGAGGATGGCAACTCCATCAGCAGAGGATCGGCGGACGCAAGATGGCAACCCATACAAGTGGTCGGACTATGTCCACAAGCTATCATCTATTATCCTTGCACGCCATCATAATGCTCACCGTATCATATGTGTGAACGACCCGTACGACACAGCATACTCGACGAAGGATGACGAGCGAGACCTGAGGGTACAGGGAAAAAAACATGTGCCCAACACCTACATGAAATTGGGTGACGCATTCCCCACTGCCAGAATGTTCAAGACGCTGCTGTGTAGCTCCAGCAACAAGGGGCGGCTGCAGAAAATGATATGCAGCTACCTGACCGATCTTGCACAGAGTGTTGATGTGGAGATTGTCTACTCTGTCGGCTCCCACTGTACCAACTTATCAACCCAACAACCGATGCAGAACTACAGCTTTGACCAGTCTGAGGCTGACACTGTCCTGTTCTCCACCTATGTAGTTTTGCGCGAGTCAGGCTACAGTGGTCCAGTTGTCATCGATGCCACTGATACTGATGTATATGTTGCGGCAGCACTTATCTCACAGCAGCTGCCAGGTATGCTCTGTATCAAGAGGAAGCAGGAAACGGTACGCTGCTGTGACATGACAACTGACATGATGGCCGACTGTATTGTGCAGCTGCATTGTATGACAGGCTGTGATGCAAACTCAGGCTTTTACGGCAAAGGTAAGAAGTCTGTGTATGACCATTTGGCGAAGAGCCCTGTTGCCCGACAACAGCTCTCGCGATGTGGAGATAACCTTGCCCTGACAGAGGAGGTGCTGGAGCAGCTCTTTGCCTTCACACGTAGCATCATCTACGGTGACAACAAGAGCAAAACCATGGCTGAGGCCCGTGCTGCTAAATGGAGGACCATCAAAAAGAAATCCTTCATCCGTCTCCCTCCGGATGCCGACAGCTTGCGTCAACATTGCCTCCGTGCCAACTACCTGGCGTATCTGGTGCGCCATCCATCGCTAAAGCACCATCCCTCACCAATCGGACATGGTTGGGAGCTGGTTGGTGGTTGCTGTCGCCCTGTACGTCACACGCCAACAGGCCACAGGCCAACTGAAGAGGGACAGGAAGATGAGGAAGATGAGAGCGATGATGATGACGAAAATCGAGTTGCTGCTGTCCAGAGAGGCGATTCATCGGAATCGGAGGATTCAGAATGTAGCGAGGCAGGGTGCTCTGATTCAGACTGATACGGACTCTCAGTGTCATATTGATAAATTAAAAAAAAAGCAGAATTGTGTTTCATTTGTGTTATTGTTCAAAACTTGCCATTTCTCGAGGCAGCATTTTTACGTTATTACATGTTGTTTGAAGTGTTCTCATTTGCTAACTAGTCAAGTTACAGCTAATAAAAGTATTTTATTTGAAGGTTAAGTAGTTGTATATCTTGTCATACATTCTTATTTCATGGTAAAATATTAATATGCAGATTATTTGCTTATAAGTCGATCAGTACTCGAAACGTGTGTAATTTCTCGACCGGGTGGCGGCCATCTTGGATTTGTGGGTCCGAACGATGTCATAGCGCCAAACTGATGTCAGAAATGGAATCCTTGTGGTCGACTTACCCCAAAAAGTGCATTTACACATGACTCTAGGCGCTCTGGTTCAAAAGTTAATTTTTTAAGATGGCGCGAGCAGCCATCTTGGATTTGGCCCTCTAGCAAAAATTGCCGGGATTTTTGGGAGGGACCTTGGGTCTATATTTTTTATAAAAGGTCCAATGATGTCAAATCAAGTGTCAAAACATCTTAGCAGAAGAATGGTCACGGAATTGAGGTTCTAGACCCAACTAAAACGTGCTTGTTCTATCGTTTCCCGGCCAATGTTTTCCAAAGGAGAGTCTGGATTCGTGCCATGAGGTAAGCTGACGTTACATTTTTGTCCATGTCACGGTGAAATGTAAATAATGGGTAGTGACTGTATCGCCGTTATAGAGATGGCGCTGCTGAAAAGACCGCAACACAAGTAAAGATAATGAATACATCCTATTAAAACCTGTGTGGCTTATATGATAAGTCTTATTAGTACAAGCAGCATAACGTTTCACCATGTAACTAAAGATTGTAGTCAGGGAAATCAGTTTGACATATTGAACTAATAACAAATCACCTCTGGCTGGCAGAGAACTCTCTGCTCCATAGCTTCTCTTGGACGTAAAATCACATATACATTTTACATTTATATTCAATTTAATATTCCATCCCTCACATACTTTTGTATATATAATAACTTATATTTTGTTTTTCTTGTTAGGCTGCTGCAACACAAACATTTCCCAAATTGGGATCAATACAGTAATATCTTATCTTAATTAATTAAGAAATATAACTATTATAATTAGTGTAGCAGCTGACACCTATTTTCAATATGGATTAATCTACCATTTATTTCTTTAGTTCAATTTTCATCTATAAAAATGTCAAAATAGTGAAAATGTTCACGAGACTTATCAAAGTGCAAGGTTATATCTTTAGATGTTTTGTTTTAGCCTATGTACTGTATGTCTTAATGCTCTTACAGTATATGTGACGGTGTGACTTCCATGAAACTATATTTTATATCTTCCCAACAGACGAGCTGACAGAAAACCTAACACTCTGACAACCACAACATTGCAAAGGCGAGTAAATGTAAATTAAAAACAATTCACAATTGTATTATTTCTTCTTCTTTCTTGCAGTGAGGTGAAGCTGACCTTGCACTTGGTGCCAGTAAGGATGTTCCTCACGCAGGCTGAATGCTTCTCCTTCCTTACTGACAAAGAAGCCCTTGATTTGCAATGCTTCACTAATTGTCATTTCCCTTGCTCCGTAGGGACACTTTACCTCAAGCACAGCGGAAGACCCTACCAGACCATCTGGAGATGCCCCCAACATTCCTGATTGGGAGAGCCACAAATCTGACTCATGGACCTGCATCTGAGTTGCAGTGGTGAATGCCCTGACGCCCTCACATTCATTCATAGTCCCCCACTGTACAGACAAAACACCATCAAGGGCCTGTTGTTGCCTTAGCACCCTGGCAATAAAGGAAGCAGTCACACGCTTTGACCTCAGGACAGCTCCAAAGTTGCTGGAAGTCAACCTTCCTTTCCTGAACAAATGCCAGTTTGGGCTGGTTCGCTGACCAGTGGTAGCCACCTGAATTGCCCTCTGTTGCTCTTCAGACAATGCCATGCTTGCCACAATTGCCTCAGGTCCCTGATGCCCAACAGATTTGATAATTTCAGGAACAGTAAGTGTTTCCAAGCTGTAGTGTTCCTCTTCTGGCTCGGGGGAGAGAAGCCAAGAAATTCCTGAGAACCTGCCCCCGAGTCTGTCCCTCAGCCAGTCACGATCTTCGGAGGTAGGCTCTCTTGTCAGCGGGTTAAATTAGTTATTGGTTTCAACAGTCACATTAAAACAGTTACTAAATCAGCTTACTATCACCTAAAGAACATATCTAGGATTAAAAGACTAAAGTCACAGCAGGATTTGGAAAAACGTGTCCATGCTTTTATCTTCAGTAGACTGGACTACTGCAATGGTGTCTTCACAGGTCTCACTAAAAAATATATTAGAAAGCTGCATCTGATTCAGAACACCGCTGCTCGAGTCCTCACTAACACTAAGAAAGTGGATCACATCACTCCTGTTCTGAAGTCTTTACACTGGCTTCCTGTGTGTCAAAGAATAGATTTCGAAATACTGCTGCTGTTTATAAAGCACTGAATGGTTTAGGACCAAAATGCATTTCTGACCTCCTGCTAAATGATGAACCATCCAGATCTCTCAGGTCTTCAGGGACTGGTCAGCTTTCTGTCCCCAGAGTCAGAACTAAACATGGTAAAGCAGCGTACAGTTATTATGCTCCAAATATCTGGAACAAACTCCCAGAAACCTGCAGGTCCGCTGCAACTTACTACTTTTAAATCCAGGCTGAAGACTTTTCTTTTTGTCGCTGCTCTTAATTGAACTATTAATATCTTAGACTGCACTGTAACTTTTATCCATGTATTTTTTCTTTTAATGTTTATTTTATGAGATTTTCTTTTTAATGACTGATTTTAAATCCCATTTTCTTAATGTCTTTCATTTTTTGTAAAGCACTTTGAATTGCCTTGTGTTGAAAAGTGCTATATAAATAAACTTGCCTTGCCTAATAAAGATTTCATGTGACACATAAAATTGATTTGTTGATGGGAATTAATGTGAATAAATTAACTCTAGGTTAACGGTACTCTTGCTATCACTACTCACCGACACTATAAACCTTGTCCCTCATGCTAGCCCTGACAACACCGGTAAGCACACCTTCATCTAGGCTGCACTGTTACGTGTCCTGACTTGTAATGGTTCTCTCCTCTATCTACACTCTTCTTGTCATCTTTGTAAAACGATATCAGACTGGTAATTGACACAGCCATGACTTCTAGTTAAATTCAGTGTGGCTAAAATGAAAAGCTTTGTTAAAATATGCAAGCACGCGAAAGTCAAATTCAGCTTTATTGTCAAAAATTCGACATGTGTTATACATCCAGAAATATCGAAATATCGTTTCCCACAGTGTGACATGTATACATAAAACAAAAAGGGCCTAGATAAACGTGGTATACATTAAACAAAACGGGCCTAGATAACCGGGGTATACAGTTTAAAATGTTAATATATTTAAAGTTTTCAAAGTGCAGTTTCAGTGCAAGTCAGTTGAAACGATCTTAAGTTGGCGTGACGTTGAAGTCGTGCGACCCTGCTGCTGTACTGGCTTGTAGTTCGTTTATAGCATAACGTTAGCATTTTGCTTCTGCCGACTAGATTTATTATTCAAAAATTATAAAAGTAGGGTTGACATGTGGATATTATCCGGCTGAACAAAACGTGATCCATCTCTTAAATATGTGTCAACCACAGACCTTATTTCGAGCTATTTTCCAAAATCCTATGGAGAAATTGCATTGCGTTTTAGACGAAGGAACCGGAAGAAGTTTACTTCCCGGTTTAAGGACGCGTCACTGCGGCTCTCTGTAGCACTGAATTTCAGACTCCAGTTTACAGCTTCCTGCCTATCACCTGCCAAAGACCAGTATAGAGGAATGTTAAGCCCTCCCACTATTTTCCAAGAGGGCGTTGCCAGATTTTCAATTTCAGCTTTTAACCAGGAGATGGCGCTTCATTCACAAATACAGAAAGACAAGTTTCATGGACTTTCAGTTGTGTTTTGAAGAGCATTTGAACACATCAATATTTTAGATCAACTAAAGTATATCTAATCTTGTAATTCAATAATATATAGTCTTTATATATTAAATAATCATAATTATAATGTAAATGTTTACATTACACTTCTTTATTTGTTCTGCTCATACTTTAACCTTTACAATCGTTTGCTTTAATATGCAGTATATTTTTGTGTTTGCTTCCTCCTGCTCCCTTTCGGACACATACTGTATGATTTATTATTATTATTAATATGAAGATATTATTAAGATAAGATAAGATGTTACTTTATTGATTGAACATTTTAGTTTAGAATGTGCTGTCCCACGGTAATTCAGAAGGCTCACAGGTCACATTCCGACCATTATTTAAAACAATAGGTGCTTTCACACCGTCTACAGTTTGATTTGTATAGAGGGAGCTCTGTCAGTTTTCGAATTACCCATTTGCTTTCGGGGAGCTCTATTTTTCGGAGCACATCCTGCTACTAAATATGTCACATGCACGCTCTGTTGACTGGCGCAGTAGCGCGGATGCGATCAATTGCTATAAAAACACTCTTCTACTAATACAGAAGGTGTCACTATGCCGGCGGATGTGGCCGTTGTTGAAGCCTCTTCAGGCTCCGCATCGGCAGGCCTCTCCCTCGGTGTGGAGCTGTCAAGCTCGACCCTACCCTTACGAAAATGAACTATAGTATTACTATAGTATACTATAAGAGTTGTATAGTATCCTATAGTAAGTTTGTAGAGTTCTATAGTATTTTTCACCAGCTATCGTATTACTATAGTCTTTTCTTTAGTGCCATTTTACTAGCTATAGTAGCCCTATAATATTTCAATAGTAATACTATATCTAGATCTTTGTAGTATTCCTATATTATTTTAAATAGTATAACTATAGTAGGCCTATAATATAAAGTGTTTCTGTAGTTGTTTTTTGAACACACTGTAGACCACTCCTATAGTAATAGCATGACATTGTCATAGTGAATGCATATTATTATATAGTGTTTGTAAAAGTATTACCATAGTGTTTTTTTTGGTGTTTCTGTATTAAGACTATATTATTTTAAATAGTACTACTGTAGTATAATATTTAGTGTTTCTGTAGTTGTTTTTTGAACACACTATAGAACACTCCTATAATAGTATGATATTGTCATAATGAATGCATATTATTACCATAGTGTTTGTAAAAGTATTACACTCCTAGAATGAATGTGTCATTTTGTTTTAACAGACTGCTGTGTCAAAGGTAATTCAACACATTCAGTGTCATTTCTGAACTATTTACACACACATGTGTGTACATAGAAAAAATAAAAATGCACATAGTCAACACATTAGTGTTGACTAACACTGGGCTAACATTGGGCTAACATTGGGCACTAACATTGGGCACTGTCCTGCCCAATCACGGTTGAGTTATTTCCAAATTATCATTTTTCAACTGTCCAACTGTCAATCAAATGTCCCAACTGCCATTTCACCTCTGGCTGCTGTGGACCATGGATGTCAACGGAGGAGAGTCTAACTCTAGGTAAGTTATACAGAAACAAAACGTTTTTAACAAAGTGAGCAGATATATTGTCATAATGTGAGCAAGCTAGGGGTCTAAATACATATTTTTAAACTTAAATAAATATTTTTTGCCAATGTTGAACAGCTAACTATTGTTTGAGTTTAGCTGCCTGGATGACAATTATTTTCCTTTAGGCCGTTCTTCTTCTTTTTTATTATATTTATTTGATCTTAACTTAATGTCTTTTCTGTGATCATTCTTCAATCGGCATTATATTGATAGCATTAGCAGCTATATGTTTAATGCTATCTAGCTACTTTGGCTAGGTTTCATTGTTCGGCCAGATGTGGCGAGAAAGTGCGAGTGAGGCTGCGTTGCTATACAGTCTCTTACAGTGCAAATACGTAACTTACTCGCACTAAAGTTATTTATTAGTAGTACGTGTACACTACAGTTTACCTGTTTCTGACTAAAACATCAGCCACTACTTTATACTTGCAAATATTATATTGTGTAGAAGGGAGATTTCATATCTGTCTCTTGTCGCTAAGGCAACTGTGTATGTGAGACGCAGCGTCGCGCACGGCAGTTAGGCCTTCCCGATTTGATTGGTCGGAAGTGAAGGGCCGGCGGGCTTTCCTTGACATGTCCCTGACACAGCGGACTGCGGGTGTAGTATAGAGAGGCGAAGTCCCTCCCCTTCCGGGAGCCTCCATGGGACCCCGGAAGCGGAAAATTATACATTGAAGTCAATGGAGAGAGAAAAGTTATCTTTTCATCCCGTTTGAATTGTGCCACGAATGACACATATGATGTTTGTCAATCTTAAACAATCATTTCCATGTAAAAAAAAGTCACAGTTTGTCGTAAAACTGTTGAAATATAAGACTATGAAAAATACGCAACTAGAAAGACTACAAATCCCAAATGTATTCTGGGTCGCGTAAGTGATGTCATAGGCGATAATGCTCCAAGACTGGTTGCGACTCGCAAAGCAAAGAGGAAGAAGAAGACTGATTTATTCCCTCCAATAAATATAAGAGATTGCTCCAATAAATGCACTTTTACAAGATGCCTGTGTGCTTTGTACCAGGTTGTAATCACAAAAGTGATCATACCACTTGCTCGTTCTATCGCTTCCCGTCTTATGAAAAGACCAGGAGTCGTTGGACCAAACATATCAGGTAATATACATGTTTTGCATGGAACATAGTCAAGTTAGCTACCTAGCTAGTAGCGAGCATGTTAGTTAGCATTACATTACATTAATTAGACTTGTCATTTGTATTAGCCTTAACATGAAGTAAACCAAAAATGTTAAACAGTAAGAGTAGTCATGATGGTAAGTATTTTGTGAAACATTTGAAGAGTAGCCTATCGCCCCCTCCACCAGGTGCTAAGGGGGCGGGAGGTAGGCTAACACCACATTAGCATATTTTCTACTTAATGCTATCTGCACAAATGGTTAACATTGAACATTAAAAGATCAGGCAGTTCAGGGAGAGTCGAAGGAAGGAAGGCAGGCAGCTTTGCATCACATTCTTCTGGATGTGTTTCATTGTGATGATAGTGAGAGTGAGTCAATCTGTTTGTTGGAAAGACAGTAGTTGAGTGATTACTGAGAGAAAATTATTAAAAGAGATAATTATTCAGTGTTGTTACTTTAAAGTGTTATTACTGACCTTTTTCTCTTTTATTTTCTTTACCTCACCTGTAACTGCTGAGACCCTGAGGAACATGCACACTGGACTGACCTGCTCTGGCAACCTGATTTCCACTGTACGTAATAGTATTTGGTTATGGTATATTATTTATATACATCAAAGGCACAATGCACCCCCCAGAGACACACATGTATTGAGTGTGATATTTTGCATAGGTCATGTGAAATCATCTTTACATACTAGAAAACTGTAGGAGTGGCAACTTATTTTGAAATTGAATTTTTAATATACGATAATAAAGTTGATCTGTTTTCTTTATTCTTCTCTCTTCCCAGCTCCATCCATCACCATTCTCTGTTCCTGCAGGTCCTGCTTGCTAATCAATATTCATATTTTTTTACACAATTACAAATAAAGTCAATGTATTGTATGACATGAAGTTGTGCTTCATTCTGAGTCAATAATAAATTCATTCTGCCTTCAACTGCAAAATTATTTTGGACTGCACCGACATTCATGTAGCTGCCCCCCAGTAAGATGAACCAAGCAAAGCTGACACTCAACATAGAGCTGTGCTCTTAAGTTTACATGAAGAATTTGTGAAATATTGGTAATAACAGGTTTAAATGATTATTAGTAATTAATTATATAATTGTCTCATTGTAGATGAGCAGACAGGGAGCCAGACGAGAAAAGCAGAATATGCAGCTGCCATTTTCCACATGGAAAAGAGAAAGGGCCAAGTGTATTTGAGTGGACAAAAGAGAAATCCCAAATACGAAAAATAAAATTATACAATTTACAGATATGTATACAAATATATATATAGACCATGTATAATGATGGTGTATGATGTAGAAGGAAGTGTGGTAGATAACAAGTAAATATAGAGTTACATACAGATCCATGTTACAGCAAAAGATGGAATAACTAAGAAGCACGCAGTATAATAATAATTACACGCAACAATTAAATAACTGCTCAGCATCTCCACCACAATCCCAATCTGCTGTGTCCTGTTTTCCTCCCCTCTGCATAACACCCCATCACACATACGAAACACAACGCAGAGTCCGAGGGTGTTAAGAGTATGGTTATTTAAATGTCCTCCTCTCTACTGGCCAACACAGGGAGCATATGCTGGGTGTAGAATTGTTCCAGGAGGAGGAGATTTCCATGCCATGCAGGGCCTTTGGGGATGGGGATAATGATCGCCTCCTTCGTGGTCCACAGTAGCAGAGACTCCGGTCTGTGATGTGCAGCTGTTATATAATATACAATACATTTTTGAAAAACATTTGATCAACAAAAAAGGATTTGGTCAGGATCTAGAGTCAGTGTGTAGTTTATTAATTAATCAATGCTCTCTACATTAGGAAAGCACATACCAGTGTACCAGAGGGAGTCACACACAGTTGTGCCTAGATAACCAAACAAATTGACAACAGGGATGCAAACTCATCAGGTATGAAAAAGGTGACAAGGATCCGAGCCCCCTGACCCCACAGAATATCGGCTTTAAAATTAGGAATAACAGAGGATTTTAGCAGTCAGAACAACTAAAGCAGCAGTGTTAATAATAACAGAAACGCCATAGAGTCACATCTAATAGAAATATATAAAAAGCATTTATTTGAATTGTGTAGCAGTCAGTTTATAATTTTGGCAGCACTTTTGAGCATTTTGAAAATGTATTTTCATGCCTCTGTTCAAGGCTTAGTCTTTCTATCTTTATAGCCACATGGTGTAAAGTAACTAAGTTCATAAACTCAACAAGTACTATAATTGGGCACAATTTTGAGATACTTGTACTTTACTTAAGTATTTCAATGTTTTGCTACTTTGTACTTCTACTCCACTACAGTTCAGAGGTACATGCTGTACTTTTACTCCACTACATGTATTTAATCCCTTTAGTTACTTTACAGATGTGGATGAATGATGTGAAATATAATCAAGTGTTAAAATCAGACTTTAGTTCCACCTGGAGTAAATTCACAAGCTACCCTGCAGTATACAAAGTCATTCAAACTAGCTGCACCTTTACCAGCTTTGAGAACACTTTCATGATCAATCATTATAAAACATATCATATCTATTATTCTGAAATGGACCAATCTGCACAATGACTACTTTTACTGTTGCTACTTTCACTATATTTTGATAATAATACTTTTACTTGAGGAACATTTGGACTGCAGGACTTTTACTGTAACAGAGTATTCCTACACTCTGGTACTTCTACTTTTACTCAAGTACAAGAACTGAGTACTTCTACTTTTAATCAAGTACAAGATATATACTTATACCACCTCTGTTTATAGCCTATGAAAAAAACGATTAGAAAACGAAGGCTAAAGCTAACGTTAGCAGATAGTGACAATGTATGCTAGTTAGCTAGCTCAACGATAATATTGCGACGGGAAAAAAAAACTTTTCAGTGCACATCACGCTCTGCCGCTCCGACACGGAGCTCTACTCTGAACACCTGAACGGCCCGTTCTAACAGCTGTTCACCAGCGGTCCAGTCTGTGCCACAGTGACTCCGGACGCACAGTTAATATTAACGAACGCACCGTAGGTAATGTAGCTGCTGAAGCTAGACCATCATCGCCGAGCAGCAGAGGCTTATTATACATCATGAGCAGAGTCGACAGGCAGGAAGACTCGAGCACACAGCTCGCGCTTCATTATAATATATAAAAAAAGCTCGCGGCCGCACATTAATCTGGGTCCCAGACCCCCTCCCATACCCCAAAATATTTGTATTGCAGATCTACACGAATCACACAAACGACCTATTTTGGATTCAAAACGGAGAATTTCGCCGAAAGGTGACAAGTTTGCATCCCTGGACAAGATAACCAAAATCCTTGAATCTACACACAGCAAATAAACTCAAATGACACAACGAGATGTAAAAAGGAGATCACACATATAGTCGATATAAAACTATAGGTTACTTACGTAACCCCAGTTCTCAGAGTAACATGAAGTGAGATGTCTCACTATGGGATGCGCCTCATCGCGGAGCAAACAGAAGCATTAATCTCATTACGCCAATCCTGATTGGCTGGTGATCTTGACGTCAGCGTCAGGGAATCCACCCCCTATAAGTAGCTTGCGCTACGCCGCATGCGTCATTCAAAATAAGCACCTCTTCTCGCTTCACCATAGCAAGGAGGGCCGTCTGGTGAGACATCTCACTTCATGTTACTCTGAGAACTGGGGTTACGTAAGTAACCTATAGTTCTCATTCATAACACTCCGTTCGATGTCTCACTATGGGATATTGTAGCTCCCGAATTGCCAGACGAGCTTATCTCAAAAGTCACCAAGACCAACCAGAACTTAACAGTTAGAGCTCTAACTCAGCAGGGGGCCCAGCACTGCATGGGCCACACTGGGAGCAAAGACGTCTAATCTGTAAAAGCGGACAAAAGTGAGCGGCGAGGACCAGCTCGCTGCTGCACAAATGTCTTGGATGGAAACACCCCTGAACAAAGCCCAGGATGTAGCCAGACCACGAGTCGAACGAGCACGCAAACCCGAAGGTGCCTGCAGACCCTGACTCGTGTAAGCCAAAGCAATTGCCTCCACAATCCAGTGAGAGAGCCGTTGCTTAGTAACAGGCTTGCCCTTCTGAGGGTTAGCCCAGGACACAAAGAGTTGGTCATTATGACGAAACTCTTTTGATCTGTCCATATAAGTGCGTAAAGCACGGACTGGACATAGCAAATTCGGCTGCTGTTCCCCGGAGGGACACAGCGGCGGAGGAAATACCTCAATGTCAAAGGGGGTACATGAACCAACCACCTTAGGTATAAAGGCAGGGTTGGGCTTCAGCAACACTCTCGTTAACCCTCGGGCGAACTGAGTGCATGAAGGATGTACAGATAGCGCATGAATGTCACTGACTCGCTTGGCGGATGCCAGGGTCAGTAACAGCACTATCTTGAGTGACAGGTGCTTCATGTCAGCTTCTTCCAGGGGTTCAAATGGGGCTCAAGTGAGCCCATCTAAAACCACTGTCAAGTCCCATAAGGGCACCAGTGACCTGGAAACAGGAAGGAGCCTGCGAGCTCCCTTCATAAAACGGCAGACCAGAGGATGCTGGCCGGCCGTCTTACCCTCAAAACCCACATGGCATGCAGCAATAGCAGCCAGGTAGACTTTGATCGTGGAGAAAGCTCTGTGTTGATCAATTAGGTCCTGTAGAAATGATAAAATCACTCCCACAGGGCATTGAAAAGAGGTGTGCCCTTTTTGAAGGCACCAGTCCTCAAACACCCTCCACTTACAGTCGTAAAGAGACCTAGTGGAGGAAGCAGGAGGACCGGAGGCCAAATGTGCGCGAGCGCGTCCACGCCTAATGGTGCGTTTTGATCGCGCATTGAAAAGAAAAGCTGACAGTGAGCATTTTCTTTTGATGCGAACAGATCTACCGCGGCTCGGCCGTAACGCACCCACAGCTGGCTCACAACCATTGGATGTAGAGTCCAGTCTGCATATAGTGGTACACCTCTGGACAGCAGGTCTGCACCGAGGTTCATCACACCCGGTGCGTGCGTCGCTCTCAGAGAGAGGAGACGGCCGCAGCTCCACAAGATCAGTTTGCGTGCCAGCATGTGTAACTGGAGAGAGCGCAAACCCCCTTGTCGGTTTATATACGATATTGTGGTCGTATTGTCCGTCCTCACAAGGACATGGTGTCCTCTGAGAAAAGGCAGAAAGCGTTTTAGGGTGAGGAACACCGCTAAAAGCTCCAGGTAATTTATGTGCGACCGCTGGAGGTCTCTGCTCCAGAGACCCCTCACCGGACGACCTTCGTAAATACCTCCCCAGCCTGTCAGACATGCGTCTGTGGTGACCACCTTCCGTGAAAGGACAGCACCCATAGGCACGCCCCGTACCAGAAAAGTCGGGTGCAGCCAGTGGCGCAGTGCCATTACGCATTTCACAGTAACCATCACTCTCCGTGCTCCATGACGCGCGGGGTTTAGTTTTAGAGCGGCTACCCAGCGCTGAAACTCCCTCATGTGTAACCGTCCCAGCCGTACAACCAGGATGGCTGACGCCATGAGCCCCAGTAACCGCAGGCATGATCTGAAAAGAACATGTTTGCGCAGCTGGAAATGAGCGAGGCAAGCTCTGAAAGCTTTCACTCTTTCCGCTGACAGGCGGGCTGGGCACCGAGTTCAGGTGTAAACCCAGGAAGAGTACAGTCTGTGCCGGGCACAACATGCTCTTTTCTGTGTTTATTATGAAACCCAGGTTGAGCAGGTGCTTTACGAGGACATTTGTCTGCGTAATAGCCTCCTGTTCCGACTGTGCGAGAAGCAGCCAGTCGTCTAGGTAGGTTGCCAGGCGAATACCCTGTTGTCTTAACGGGGCTATCGCGGCTTCCGTACATCGTACAGACACTCTTGGACTGAGAGACAGACCGAAGGGAAGTACTCTGTATTCGTAACAGATCCCCTGAAATGCGAACCTCAGATATTTCCTGTGTGGGTAATATACTGGGATGTGGAAATACGCATCTTTCAGGTTGACTGATGTAAACCAGTCGTTTTGTCGCACGAGACGCAGCAGAGATGTGTGAGTGAGCATTCTGAATTTGTATCTTCTTAGATATTGTTCAGAGCCCTCAAATCTAGTATTGGCCGAATTCCGTTCCCTCCCCGTTTGGGAACGAGGAAATACTTGGAATAAAAGCCGCTCTGACTCTGCTCGGCGGGTATTATAGATATAGCCTCCTTTTCTAGAAGTGAGAGAATCTCTCTTTCTAGAATGTGGGCTGACTCCCCTCGGGCCTGTGAATACAGAACGCCCGAGAAGCAAGGGGGGGTGACAGCGAATTGGAGTCTGTAACCCTGTGTAACTGTCTTGAACACCCAAGCAGACGTTGTGAGCATCTTCCACTGTTCGCTCCTTAGAGCCAGCGGAGATGTCACGTCTTTTGCCCTCTGAGTCTCTATTTGTTGTGTTATGGGGCCCTCTAGTGTCTGAACACGGTGGTACCCCGATTTGACAGTCCCCACCGACACTGCGCATGCGCGTGACGGAGGTGCCTTCACAACCCCAGCCGGCACTGCGCCTGCACGTGACGGTGGTAGCCTCACAGCCCCAGTCGTTACTGCGCATGCGCGTGGCGGCGGTGCCTTCACAGACCCGTTCATCGTCCGCCTTTTGAGAGAGGCCGTAGCTGCTCTCAAAAGGGGAACAAATGGCGGGCTGTTTATTGGTTTTATTGTTTTCTCTTTCATTTTTCTGAGCTGCGCCCTCAGCCTGAGGCCTGGATGCGTCAGCGGAAAATGCTTTATCCGAGAAAACAGAGCAATATTGTGACATGTGTTTTGGTGCACTTGAGGATGGCTTTGAGGCATCTCTCGAGGCAGCGGGAACACATCTGGAGCTGGGGAACCTTCCAGCTCCGTCACCGAGGGAAGAAGAGGAGGCTGTCAGGCCGCCAGCTTCTTCTTCCTCGCCTGCTGGCCGAAATTCCGGGTTGGCTGCGCCTGGGCTGCAGCCGGAACCGGAGACTTTCTGGGCCAATTCGCCTTCGTCTCCTGCCTGGGCTGGGGACTCGGGGCGGGCCGTGACCTATGCTGTTTCGGTACTTTAAACCGAGCAGCTGAGGTAGCTTGGGCGAGGGACTGCCGCTGTGAAGGCAGCGGCTGGACCCATCGAGGAAGACAGAGGTGGAGGGCCTCGTCTTCCTTCTTCTTGGACTCGCATCTCTTCTGCATAGAAGCGAGCGCAGATCCGAAAATCCCCTCGGGAACGATGGGCATGTCCAGCACATCCTCTCTTTCCCGGTTTTGGGAGGTTGGTGAGGTTGAGCCATCTAGCTCTTTCCTGCACCACCATAATTCCCATTGCCTTTCCCGTGGCCTGGACGGCGCAGCGTTGAACGCGGAGACAGATGTCCGTGATCGCGGCTATCTCGTCCAGTACTGCCGGTCCAGGATTACTCGATAGATCCTCGCAGAGCTCCGCTTGGTAAGCGGTTAGCAGCGAGGAAATGTTCAAAGCCCTGGCAGACAATGCTGCGGCTCTGTAGGACCGTTCAGTCATGGTTGACTGGAACCGGTCCGCCTTTGCCGGCAGCGTGGGGTTCCTGCTCGGTGTAGTCGCCATCCTCGGGAGGAGGTGAGCTGCCACCAGCGGTTCCATCGGCGGTATGCGGAGCAGGCCGAGCCTCTCCATACCGTCGCAGTCTAGGGGAGGAGGCACCCTGGATTGGGGCCTTGTTGCTGAAGGGCCGGTCTCTCCACGAGACCGACACCTCATCCAACATCTCCGGGAAGACCGGCAGGAGTTGCCTCTTTGTCCTCGTTGCTTGGGGCAAATTTCTCCCCTCGTAACGGGACCTGTAGGTCTCCTTGGCCATTTCGGGCCATGGGATGTCTAGGCTGGCTGCGGCACGCTGACACACGGCCTGCAGGTCTATGCTCAGACAGGGCGAAGCTGGTGTGCTATCGCCCGGGAGAGCAGCCATCGCTCCTGGCTTTGCAGCCTGAGCTGATGACACGAAGACATCATCGTCTTGCTCATCAGAGTCGGACAGGAGGAATCCAGAGGTTTCATCCTCTTCGTCCTCCATGTAGTCCAACTCCGGGACATCATCCGCGGGCGAGACCATGGTGAGGTCCAGTTGGGAGCCCCAGCTTGACACAGCGCGGGGCTCCGCTCGCACGTCCCTCGCTGCCACCGAGTCCCAGCCTGACACGGCGCGGGACTCCGGTTCTGCAGCTGCCACTACTGATGAGCCCCAGACCGACACAGTGCGGGGCTCCATCTCTGTGGTGGACGCCCCCGTGTCCTGATTTCCGTCCGGTAAA
This sequence comes from Notothenia rossii, assembly GCF_949606895.1. Taxonomy (NCBI): domain Eukaryota; kingdom Metazoa; phylum Chordata; class Actinopteri; order Perciformes; family Nototheniidae; genus Notothenia; species Notothenia rossii. The sequence continues at coordinate 48,825,644 of NC_136904.1, forward strand.
TCAGAGGACATGAGGGAGTCCTGACCCGACAAGCTAGCTTGGCGCGCTAGCCGTCGGCGGAGGCTCTTGATGGTGAAGCGGGCACAATGTCCGCACGAGCCGGGGTTGTCGATAGCCTCCTGGGCGTGTTCCAGCCCGAGACAGGACGAGCAGACCTGGTGTGAGTCTGTGCCTGATATCTTCAACCCACAGCCACAGAGCCGAGCCTCCGAGTCCCTGACTCCTCTGGTGTGAGGGAGAGAAGCGTCCATCTCGGTCGCCGTGGTGACGGCGTGGAGAGGACCCGCTCGTAACAGGTACGTTGCTGATAAAAAATATTTCCCCAACTGTCGTTAATCCGGAGAAAAAACGACGGTGTAGAATTTTATTCTCAAAGAATATTAACTGGTGTGTTAATACCCTTTTTATCTTCCCCTCCTCTGGTGTGAGAGAGAAAAAGAAAAAACGTCCTTGCTACCGTGGTGTCGGTAGTGAGGGAAAAAATCAAAACCTTACCTTTATTCCCGAGGAGAAAATGGCGAGGTCGATTTGCAATACTAACTGGTGTGTTGGTATTAACAGTCTTCTTGCAGAAGTATATATAGAAGTAGCCGGCGAGCGCCCGTCGACCGAAGGTTAGCTTCGTAAATCAGTCTGTGGACCGTTAAGCTAGCTAGCTACTGATCTTTCTCGAGATGTGCTCCGAAGCGAGAAGAGGTGTTTGAATGACGCATGCGGCGTAGCGCAAGCTACTTATAGGGGGTGGATTCCCTGACGCTGACGTCAAGATCACCAGCCAATCAGGATTGGCGTAATGAGATTAATGCTTCTGTTTGCTCCGCGATGAGGCGCATCCCATAGTGAGACATCGAACGGAGTGTTATGAATGAGAACTGTCCGCTTCAATCTGAAGAGCAACTAAAACAAAACACGGGAGTGCATCTTGTTCTTGTGAACACTAATGTTATCCACAGCATACACAGAGTTTTTGACAAGTTCTTAAGGAGAAAACTAGTTGCTAAAACAAAACACGTTAGTGTACCTTGTTAGCTAGCTGACATTAACCTTAAACATTGCACTCATATTACTCACTGAAACCTTGTAAAGCCGGTCCCGCATGCTGGCTCTTACAGAACCGCTCCCTTTCGTGTATGTAAAGCTCTCAACATGCCCAGACTTTGTTGGAGATTTGGAGGATGTTTAAAACCAACCTCGTCTCCGCGTGTCGTTTGATAAGCTGGGTAAATTCGTAAAAAGGAAGGGATTAAGAAACACCAGAATGCAAGTGAAACAATAATCTTGTTTTAATGATACAAGGTAACAATACAAATACAAAGGAATCACGAAGCACTCTGCAGAGTACTCCGGGCTCAGGTGTGAGACAGGTCTCAGGAACGGCCAGTCAAAAACAAGAGCGCGAACCAAAGGAAAACACAGGCTTTCATACTAAAACACAGGAGGAGGTGTGTGCGTGCTTTCCCCCAGAGGTCATCTTATTGGGAGAGACCAACACATTGCCTGTCGCCCCCAATCAGTGCGACACAGCAGAAGAAACCCGGAAACCAAAAGTCTCTTTCAGTTTGACGAAAACCAGACACCTTTTGGTGTCTGGTACGAACCTGATCTTATTTCACATCTTGCAGCCTGCACACACACATCCCCTTTTATGGCCCTTTGTCCTTGAGTCCATCTTCCCCCCTTCAGGTTACCACACACAAGTTAAAAGTATGTTTTAAGATATAGTTGTTATAGTTGGCTAAATATACGTAATACATGTAAATCACTTTCATATCAATAATAACGAGGAACACATTACCTATGCTCTTAAGCAGTATTAGAGATGCTTTTCAAATAGTCAAACTTCACACAGGCCTAATATAGAGAACACACTCATTTGTCCTACAGCCCTTCCATTTGTTTGAGCTATTGTTCACATCTTTACTTCAAATAAAAGGTTTCACATTGTATATTTCCAGCTTCCTTTACACATACTGTTATTATTAATACAAATTAATTAACCACACACATCTATTGAAAACAAGTAGATTTCCCTGATAATTGACAGGCTGAAAATCTTAGGAAGAATGTCCCCTCCCCCAGCTCTCTCGTCCCTGTCATAAAAGCTGCTTCCATTTCATATAGAGTAATAAAACATGTTTAAGCTAATTTCTCCACAATGTTTGTAGCCATTTAGTACCCACACATGAAAGAATAAGAACAGAGGTATAGTTGAACAGTAATCATGTAGCACATATATTTACTGCAATGAAAACACACATATTTGCCCCAAGCATGTGCACCCTCTTCTTTTATGAGGGGAACATTTCAGAGTCTTGGAGCTATCCCCAAATTAGGATGTCCCCTGCTTGCATCCCTCTCTAAACACAAAGACTTCACCTCAATATATTGGGGAGGGAAAATATACTTTGTCCCTTCAAATTTAACACACATGAATATATATATAAGGTGACATTAAAATGAATATACCAGATGTAACTTTCCTGACATAACACGTTACTTTAATACTTCAAATAATTCAAATAATCCTTCAACTTGTAGTGATTTTCACCTCGTTTTATACTTTTTCGCCTCATTCTGAAAGAAACAGGTGAAATTTACTAACGTGACAGCCATCTTTGTGATGGTGACGCGTATTGTGCGAGACCAGAGACCTGTAGTTCACTGAGCGGTTTCACACAAAAAAAATTGTAACTTCACAGTTTTACGACACATTTTTATTTTTTGGACTTGCAAAATGTTCTTTTAAGTTGACAAACATCATATGTGCAGGGTTCGTACGGGTGCTTGAAATCCTTGAAAATGCTTGAATTTTTACGAGGTGTTTTCATGACTTGAAAAGTGCTTGAATTTTGGGAATGGTGCTTGGATTTGAGATAAAGTGCTTGAAATGGTAAATGCTTTACTTTTACAATAAATTGCTGTCTGACTGAATAGTTCGCTTTTTAGATTAAAAGAAAATAAAGAAGTCGGAGCGAGCTTAGTTGCTTCGCTTCTACATAAAACAGCTCCGCTCCGGCCTTCCCGCGCTATGCGCGCGACCTGCAAGTGTTTTATTTTGTGTGACCTGGGCATTCTAATGAGAGAATGACAGTATGCCAGGAGGTTGCCGTTTTAATGAGCGTTGGCTATCCGAAAAGAAATACAAGCTGTGGCTAAAACGAGGATCAACCCAACGATTCGCCTTCTGCACAGTTTGCCACAAAGAATTTCAATTATTCGCGATGGGAGAGTGCGCTGACGAGCCATATAAAAGGTAAGCCGTAGTAGAGCATTTTAGATTAGGCTAACGTTGTATGTTACGTTTGTTTAAGCTAGTAACGTTAGCGAACTCGATGTGGGATAATTGCTTATACAGGTGACAATAATAAAAAGGAGCGTACCTATGTCAGCATGTGCGACAGTCGCCATCCTGTGGTTTTCAGAGGATGAAGCACATAAAAGCAATGTATTTCTACTGGTAGTATTTTTCGTGCCTAAACTTGCTCCATCGAAATCAGTCACATTGTTGGAAAGAGGATATTCCTAGCTTTCTAACGGAGGAAACATATTTTCGTTTGTATTACTCGTCTGGGGGAAGCTCGCGAGTGTGTCAGGGTGTCTGCGGGGTCTTAAAAAGTATTACAAGTTGATAAATCAATTTAGCGAAAATGAAGGCTATTAAAAAGTATTAAACGGCATTTTCCAAGGTATTAAGAAGTCCCACAGCAACGACAACATGAAACACCCTTTAATTTACTGAAACGACATGTCAGGAAACCCCCTCAAGGCGGCCCCATGCATAGCGCGCCGTAAAAATGCTGCTTCTTATTTTAAGTTTCGTTGCCTTGCTCCGATCTGTGGGGGGGTCCCAAGGTGGGGTCCCAAGGTGGGTAGACCGGCATACGCAACGCTCTGGGGGTCCAACGGCTCCGTGTGTAAGCCCTATATGATCATTTTCTGATAACGATGAAATAGCCCGCCTCCCTCTCCCCACGTCTCCTGCTGCTGCTGGGCTGTCAGAAGAGGGGGAGGAAAAGAGAGGCAGGCACCGTTTATTAAATATTATTATACAGAGAACAGAGTCGTTATCAATTTGTTTTAAAGCTCAATAAATAACAAAGAAGACCTCAGATCGGCACTTTTCTAATTTTGTACGGAAGATTTAAACTTTAACAGACATGTTGACCGGCGGAACATTTTTTTTAACGGAAACTGCCGCACGGTTCCCTCGTCCCTTGGAAGAGGCCGAGAGGTGGGTGTTTTTCATCTGCTGGTGGACTACCTGAGAGATATACAGCAGGAGAACACGCCGTCCACCGCGGAGAATAAACAGAAGGACAACCATGGCAACCATGCTCCGGGGTCTTCTTCGCTGCTTTTGGTGTATTTTGTGGCGGCAGCAGCGCCACTTACAGGCCTGACATATGTACTACAGCGTTTCCAGCGGTCTAGTGTGAACGGACACATTAACGAATCGAATGCGTGTGAACGGAAGACTTTTTTGCGTTTGCGTATGCGTTTTACCGTATGCGTCCTCGTGGGGCCGGGGTCTAAGCCAAACTATATCCGTTCACAGAGATCTGCTATTGTCTTTTGTAAACATATGACAAATGTGTGAGGGTGATGACATCAGAGCATCGTCCTATGTGCCAGGGCTTAGCCCCGGACAGCCCCAGCCCAATTTAACCCCTGGGTATTTGTGAGGGAGCTCCTATATGGGATTACCCCGCTGAAGCTCACCAAAGTTTAACATATTTCATAGTTCAAAGTTTTGTCAATTGTTTTGTTTATTGGTCAAATACTGGTTTCTAATGGTTTCTGAGGAGTTTTACTGGAATGAAAGAGCACAGAGTACAGAAGCAACAAAGCAGCATACTGCATTAAACCTGACCTTCACAGAGAGGTTGAAGTTCATGTGGAGAGGAGGCTTCAGTAGTCTGTCTGCACTCTGTTTAGTTGTGCTATCTTACAATCAATATAGTAAATGTGAGGTAAAGTGTGTAGCCAATGTAACCGGTTAGAACTCAAAGTTGCGATGAGGTCTTAAAATGTATGGAAAGGGTCTTAAAAAGGTCTTAAAAGGTATTCAATTTGACCTCAGGATTCCTGCATATAGCCTGTGTGTGTGTGTGTTTGTGTATTTTCGCGTTTGTGTGTATTGTGTTAGTTTTCCGGGGAAAACACTCACGAGAAACACCGGCTGTTGTTATGCCTGCTTTGACGTAAAGTTACTCCGTTCTCCGCTTGTAATTATGCCGTTACAAGCTTCAAAGTTGTATTTATCATATTTAATTTAATATTTAATATTCTGAAAGCCAAGACTTTGTTTATTTGAAATCAGGATGAAAACAAACTGTAACGGACCCTGCCGTGTTATCTATGATTACTATACGCCATACATTCATAATGTCAGCGGGAGGGAGGGGGGAGCATCGCTACGTAAAAGCATTAGTGCGAGGGAGAGCTGTCATCTTCCCGTTACAAGCTTCAAACATGTATTTATCGGGAGATTTTGGCAATAAAAGTTTCAGATTCTGAAAAAAATTCCCTGGAAACCTCCAAAACTCTTACACAGAAAGAGGATCTCTGCACACGCTTTTTTTTATATCAGCTTTGTGTTTCAATGGTTTTGTCCTAACCTTGGAGAGCCGTATGTTTACTGCCACCCTAAAAGGACCTGAAAAATGTTAAAAATGTTAATAAAGAATTTATTGAAAAGTTAGTTGGCTGATTGTTTTATATTGGCTCAGCCAGGTTATATGGGATGCCCAGTCTACTATATATGATATGGGTCACTCATTTTACAATATTAAACTTTGTTTTCTTATCTTTAATTTTTCATCCTTATGTAGAATGCTATTACGAAACACACATTTGGTTGTTTATAGCATAAAGAACATCTGATTTAATGTGAGGTAGGGAAATAATCATTTGAGTATAAGTATGTGCATATAAATATGTAATTTACAACAGCTGTACGCTGCTTGAAAAGCTTGAAAATGCACCTTGAAAATGCACCTTGAAAATGCTTGAATTTGACTTTGGAAAAGGTGTAAGAACCCTGTATGTGTCATTCGTGGCACAATTCAAACGAGACCGAAAGATGACTTTTCTCTCTCCATTGACGTCAATGCATAATTTTCCGCTTCCGGGGTCCCATGGGTCGGAAGTAGATGGGCGGGACTTCGCCTCTCTATAGAGCAGGGGTGGGGAACCTCCGGCCTCCGGGCCGTATACGGCCCCCGAGACCATTTGGTACGGCCCTCGAGGTAATTTATAAACACACGCAAAAAAGAAAAAAATTGAAGAAATATAGACCGCAAAAAAAGAAAAAAAGCGAGTGCCTGTATTTCCTGGCCAAAATTAGGGTCCTTGAACACAACACGAGCCTAACGTGTCTGACAGGGGTGCAGTTTTGACAGAGAGCACCAGAATGCCAGAATGCCGCTCCGGCACTTGAGAAATTGCAGTACCCATAAGGAGCTGTACAAATGCCGCAGTTATTGCGTGGCTGTGTCTTTAGTTGAAAGCCCAGTGGGCGATCTGTTCATCTGTCATACTGATCATACAGTCAATAACTTTGTTGTTATTAGCATCTGGTTAGCTAGCTATGCTAACGAATATAAGAAGCTTTTTCTCCAACCAGTGAGGTAAAGGCACATCTTTATCATCATCTTTATTTATTTTATCTTTATTTATCAGTTGTTATTTTGTTTTACTTGCTTGTAAGTGCTTTGAGCACCAGGAAAAGCGCTTTATAAATCTAATGTATTATTATTATTATTATTATTGATATGATCATTATAGTTATAAAAAAATAAGAGAATAAAGTAAACAGGTATAAAATGCTGTATGACAGTAAAACAAAGTTGTTATTAATAAAGAAGAATACAGTTTGAAAGGGGAGCGATTTGTAAAATATCCATAAAGAAAAATAAAATCTGCTTACAGTTCTGTTTCATATGGATGTTGAGAGATGTATCCATAGATCTCTTCATGTTGCTCTCAAAGTGCACCAGATTGATGCTTTTAACTTAAACATTTAAAAACAAATCTTCCCGGGGGAGCATGCCCCCCGGACCCCCCTAGAGGGTGTGAGGTATTCCCCCACTTAAATCATGTTCACATGGATATGAAACTAAATACATTTGCACACATCTTGTGTCCATATCTTTCTGTTGTGGTGGTCATGCCACACCGTGCACGTGCATGCATGCGCGAGTCATGGTAAATATCTGGATTAAGAGGTTGCTTTTTCTTTGCACAGCATGAAAGAAAGGTCAAATGAATGGGCTGTGATTTTAGTTTTTTTAAGCAGAGGTCAAGTACGGCCCTCGGAGGATGTTGAAAAAATTGAAATGGCCCTTGAGAGGAAAAAGGTTCCCCACCACTGCTATAGAGTGAGTGTAGCGTGCAATACTGTGTTTCACCACACATTAATTTAGAGGGGCGCTGTTTCAGTCTTTGTAAAATACTCACTGACAACAGCGAAGAGATGTTTTTAAATACAAATAAAAAATATAAAGAAATACCCAGCCTCCAGGAGAAAACGCCACTGGAGGCTGAGCAGAATCTTCCCTGTGCTTCTCTAGAAGTTGTCTTTATGGGTGAAGTTAATTAACTTAAAATTACCATACTGCTTATAATTTATATAAGGTGTGTATTAATGGGTTTAACTAGAAGATGAGAGATGATGGCATTTAATTTAATCTGGCATAATATGATTAGTCAACATCAGGATGAATTTGTCTTTTTTTCTTATAATTACAGGAAGCGGGAATGAGCTGCAGGAATCTGTTAAAGTCCTAGCAAAAAGTAAATTAAAAGAAAAATCTACAGTGTCCAAAGCACAAACCATCTCCTGGAAGTAACAGGTGGATTTGGATTTTTCCTTGATAGGATTTTAAAATACAACACAGACTTCAAAGAGTTTGTAGATGTTGATAGAAGTGAGAATCAGTAACTTTGACAGATTCCAAGTGCACTTTTCTGAAGCACCGGATCTTCAGCCTGTCCTAAGAGAAGTCTGTCAAACTCAGGTATACATGTACCATGCTTGTTAAATTGTGTTTCAAAAAATCACACAGGCCAGAACTTTACTTTGTGCTGTGCTTGCTCTTATTGTTTTCTTTCAGCCAAGAACCAGTTCTTCTGAATGGCCTAACTGATCTACTTAAGAAGAAAATTCCAGAAGTATTTGAGGAACTGCAAAATGGCATTCTTACCGAGAAGACCAGCCTCAAACTTGTCAGAGTTTGCTTCTCTGACTTGGTAGAGAGGCATGGGTTGTAAGTATATGAATGTGAAATGTGTTTATACTGTATATAGGGGTTGGGACACTTTTCCCCTTAATTTCATTGCCCAACCATTTCTGTTTCAGGCCTCAAATTGTTCTTGTAATGTTTTTACATTTAACTTATTCGTATTCATATTCTGTGAACAATGTATTTTATTTTGTTAATAAAGTCCCTATCTTTCAAATTGAAACTGCTCTGCCTGCTAACTTTTATTTGTTGATACCATACTTACTATAGGGATGAATACATCATTATTAAAGCTAATTAACTATAGATTCACTATAAGATCACCATAGCCAACTCTATAGTATTACTATAGTAATTTTCTGTAGTGTTTTCCAAAAAACCATAGAAATAATATAGAAAGCACTATAGTGATACTACATAAAACTCAATAGTATAGCTATAGTAATTTCCTATAGTGGCCGAAAAACCATAGAAATACTACAGGAAACACTATAGTATAACTGTAACTTCACTATAAGATCACCATAGCCAACTCTATAGTATTACTAAAGTAATTCTCTATAGTGTGTCCCAAAACACCATAGAAATACTATAGCAGTTTTTTGTGGTATTTCTATAGTAATTCTTAATAGTAATACTATAGTGTTTTTTCGTAAGGGTAACGCCGCTTACAGCCGGCCAACTAAAAGTTGTTTTCCGTTCACGTTGTCATTTTTAGACTCCTTCACTTCTTTGCTTGTGAATCCAAAAGCTGTGACGCTTGGCTGTTTTCGTTTCGCCATATTTTTTTATTACAAAGCCAGAGTTAAAAAAATATCAATATGAACATTTCAAATACCGCGCCGGCATCACCGCCATAACCATAGCAACGTAAGTAAGAATGCAGCGCCGCCACGTACAGATGGCAACACCCAGACATATTCACAAATATAAAACAAATATTCAGAAACTGTAATGAACAATAACTATTATTTATTTCAAGAACTTTTATTTACAGAAACTCATTTCTAATCTGTGTGACACAAATATGCACGATTGTTTTGGGCTCCCCCTATTTATCTCAAATTCGGCCTTCAGGGGAGCTCCCTCCCTCTTCGGGGGAGCCAAGCTCCCCCTAGCTCCCCCCCATTTCGAACAGTGTCTGTGGTTGAATGGCCAGCGATTAGGTGCGTCGCATTTATCATAGGTGATCAGAGCTAACTGCCTGCCGTCAGATTTCATTTAAAAAACAGATCTTATTTTAAGACTATTTCTGCGCTCATAAAGAATGATAAGAATAAGAATAATGCATATTGAACTGGTTTCATTAATTAGTGAGTTTATTTAACACGAGAACCGCCAATCGGGTCAATTTGTGTGATGTGTGTTGTGTGTGTGCAATGTAACTTTTTTTCAATAAAATATTAAAGTCTCCCAGTCCGTGACTTTTCCTGAAAGTGTGTTATGTAGCACCCTATGTTGTTAAAAATTGCATTCTGATAGCGGGATTTGACGGGTTTAGGTAGGCCTATACAAAAACCTCTGGCGGTTCTAGTGTTAAGGTAATTAGGTACAGTAGAAGCCCTTTTTTATCAGTAACGAATTTAGCAGTTGAACATAAAAGTCAACTAACTGAGGGTCACTTGCAATGACAGTGTCTACTGTAAGCTTGTCACTCAGAGTAATCTACAGTTAATTTAGCTGCTGGAGAAGAAAGATCAAGGGGGGAGGGGGGGAGAGAGCTGTGGTTGATGGGCCATTAGTTGTGTAAATACACAGCTGAGAGCTGCCGTTTCATTCAAACTGTTTAAAAAACTGTAACAACGGACTATTTTTCTTAGCGGATGCATGTCAATTTAAATCAATACAACTATTTTTTAAATCAATACATACAACTATTTTTTAAATCAATAAAAAAAAATTCTAAATCCATAAAAGCATTTAAATTAATATTGGGAGTCATGTCGTTACTTTGTTGAGAATGTGGCCGTGTAATAAGCGGGATAATTTGCAGCGACTTGTTCCTTATGGGGAAAATAACACCCGTCATGTGTGTGTAGAGGTGTGTGTGGTTAAAACACTTTCATGAAGTGAAGGAATTTCCTTCTATAAAACAGCTGTGGGCAGCAGTGAGTGTCACGGACATGAATTCATAGATCAAGGCAGACTGGTGCACACACTCCTGTCCTGCCAGGCGACACGCCCGTTCTAAGCCGTGTCCCTCACTCCTCACATCCCAAGCATCCCCGAAAAGTGTATTATGTTGTTACATCTCAGATGTTATGTTTCAGTTGTGCTCTGTCTATGTTCAGTGATGCAAACTTGTCACCTTTCGGCAAAATTCGCCGTTTTGAATCCAAAATAAGTCGTTTGTGTGATTCATGTAGATCTGCAATACAAATATTTTTGGGGTATGGAGGGGGCTGGGACCCGGAGTAATCTGCGGCCGTGAGCTGTTATGTGCCATCATGACATGCATGGTGTTCTTTTTTTATATATTATAATGAAGTATGAGCTGTGTGCTCGAATCTTCCTGCCTGTCGGCTCTGCTCATGGATGTATAATAAGGTTCTGCTGCTCCAAGATGATGGTCTAGCTTCAGCAGCTACATTACCTACGGGTGCGTTCGTTAATATTAACTGTGCGTCCGGAGTCACTGTGGCACAGACTGGACCGCTGGTGAACAGCTGTTAGAACGGGCCGTTCAGGTGTTCAGAGCAGAGCTCCCTGTCGGAGCGGCAGAGCGTGATGTGAACTGAAAGGTTTTTCTGTGGCAATATTATTTAAGGAATCGTTGAGCTAGCTAGCTAGCATACATTGTCACTATCTGCTAACGTTAGCTTTAGCCTTCTATTTCTAATAGTTTTTTTCATAGGCTATAAACAGAGGTGTTATAAGTATATATATATTGTACTTGAGTAAAAGTAGAAGTACTCAGATGTTGTACTTGAGTAAAAGTAGAAGTACTCAGGTCTTGTACTTGAGTAAAAGTAGAAGCACACAGATCTTGTACTAGAGTAAAAGTAGAAGTACTCAAATCTTGTACTTGAGTAAAAGTAGAAGCACTCAGGTCTTGTACTTGAGTAAAAGTAGAAGCACACAGATCTTGTACTAGAGTATGTTATAAATTAAAATCAATGTTTTAATGGGGAAATGTAGTTTAAACATGCCGTCAGTTTTAATGTTCTTTTATACTGAAAAACCAGAAATTCTTGTGCACAAGCAGTTAAGCTTTTATTCTGAAAATCCTTCATCTCCGGTTAGCATTTAGCATGTGGCTAATATACGATTTCCTAAAGAGGTGAATTTAGTAGCGAAATGATATGGAGTGGTGCAAACCGAAGCCTACTGATTTAACACTACAACTATAGATGTCGAGATACTACCATGCTGAATATTAAATGAAGGTACAGTTTATTTGAATACATTATTGTTTACAGACGAGAGTAGCATGTGACAACATCCGGAATGACCGGAAACCAAACGAGCCGAGAAGTATTGTTTAGAGTATTGATTACAGCGTTTAGAATGTGTTAAATGAAAAGTGATGAAAGAGAATATGAGGAGAAACGGCGTGTTAAGCATATATTGAATGTGAAAAGAACCTATCCTCTGTTTAAATGCAATAACGGACATTGGAGACGAGGCGAGCCGGCTGGCGGGGAGGAGCCAGCAGAGGATATATAAACAGCACCGGAGGAGAGATCCATTCTCTTCTCTTCCCTATCGAGGAGAGCCAGATCACAGCTGTTTTTCTGCCGGAACAATATTCTGTCTGTAACACTACCGCGCCTTTTTTAATTAAAGTACCCAATTGAACTTTCACAGAGACTCCATTTAGTCTCCTATTTTAAAGCTTCTCTCCTGGTCGGGAGAATAACGAACACAGTTAACAATCTGGTGAGTTCCCTGACGTGATCTCGCTGACCGAGGAGAGAAAACCAACCGGCTGTTTCCTGGAGACGCTTGCAGCCATTCGACACACAAGAGCTCAAATCAATCGGTAAGAAGATGCCTGTTATGACAAAGATTCTTCACTAGTTAAACTAGGCAAAGTTAGATTTGTGTGTTTGATGGCAGCCGGCTGATCCTGAAAATAGCTGTGCATTTTAATGTTAAAACAACCCAAATTGATAAAATAATCACTCTAAAACCACGAGGCGTTGTTTTGTCACAAGCAGGGTGAGTTCACACTTTCTTTTGTTCCATTAACCCTGCATGCTATTAACCACGTGTGGGTGTTGAATTTTAAATATATAGTGTGTGGACATTGTACTTCGGATAGGTGCCTTGCTGCTTTCACATGGGTGTCTCTTGTTACGTTAATAGTTATTTAGCCTATGACGTAAGGGTATATAGCCCATTTAACGATTTTTTGTTAAGATCTGGAGACATAGCGAATCGGTTAAGGGCCGAGTAAGTGAAAACCAGCGGGGCATAGTGAATCAACTAAGGGTTAAGACCGAAGTCAGTGCTTTAAAGAAAGTCCTTTTCAAGAAAGGCTTGGTTAAGGTCTAAGCCTTAATCAGTGGTTAAAACTGTTCTGTTTAAAAAAAGATATTGCGGGTGGGTTACGGTAATCGGAGTTACAGCAGCAGTGCAGTAATAAGACGACGGTCTATTATCAGTGGCTGATAGGTCTCCATATTAGTCCCAGTTTGGCGTGTCCAAATAGCAACAGTTAACCATAGTCGACTATAAAGTCAAATATTACGTGAACAGGTTTATAGCTAGTGCGTAAGGGTTCCTAACTTTAAGTGATGATATTAATAAGATAAAGCCCATAGTCGACTATAAAGTCAAATATTACGTGAACAGGTTTATAGCTAGTGCGTAAGGGTTCCTAACTTTAAGTGATGATATCAATAAGATAAAGCCCATTTTTTTCATAGTAAGCTAGATAGAAATGTTATTTTAAACTAAGTGTTTTTTTGGCTTGGATTTCAGGGTTTATAATACCACACCAGTGGTTTACTTTGTTACGGTTCCTTTAAAGATCACCTCGCCATTGTTTAAACTCCCACCTGAGAGCCGCATGGACAAATCTCTTTGTCTACAGGTCAGAGTGCGAAATAATCGGCTGCCATCTTGTTTACACCCCACATGTGGAAAAACAAAGACAGGGCAATCGCCATTTTGTGAAATGCAAATTCAATTTGCTCCTTTTGCTTTGAATTTGCATTTACACAGAGCATCCACCAATTAGAAGTAGCAGAGTAGAACATTTAGCAGACTATTTTTGTAATTATGAGAAGGATACAGATTACAAGTGATGTTGTTCCCCCACACAGAAAACTATTGTGTCCACACAACTAGTGAGGTCAAGATGTGACGGAGCGACAGAGACTGGCCCAACATTTTCCAGCCAGTACATAGATAGACCCCGTCAGAAGACCGGGGCTGTGTTTAAAGGGGAACTTCATTTATTCTTAGCCAGAAGTGCAGTTTTTAATCAAACAATTATGTGATTTATGGAGTCAGATTACATTGTTCTCATAAACACAATTTTATAATCGGTCTGAAGTATCTGTTTTAAGGCATGAGCCGCAGATTAAATAACATAACACTGATGAAGAAGTTGTAGGGTTTTTACAACAGTTTCAAGAATCAGTCTTTATTTATTTATTCTTGAGTAACTTTACTGATTTATAGTGTAGTGCGTAAGGCAATATCTCATTATGAGTGAGGAGCACCAGCCCTTCATGCAGGTCACCCTCTGTGAGAATAGTTCATATTTTCCCTCCAGTTTGGAGACAGATTATTTTATCATATGTTAGTTCAGCAGTGTCAACCAATCCTCTAATCCTAGAGTTATTGAGACGCATTAGCGACACCAGGGGTATTGTTTTTCGCAGCAACGATGATGCATAATGCCATGACAAAAGCCATTATTGAAACAAAGCCATTATTGAAACAAGTAAACTATTAGAAGTGCTAATGGGAAATGTTTTGTGAATATGCATTTATGCCATCAGAAAGCCATACATCATATGATATTTTTGTACGCCTTGTGGGTACACGGAGAAGTTATATTTATTTAATGCAACGTTATGGGTTTTACATGTCCTGTTCAGAATAGGGTAATCATTGCAATATTAATTGAGCACTTTATGCTCAAAGGAGGGAGTGTCATGATTATACAGATATGTTGATTTCAGTGACGTAGTTAATAAATAATAACATGTAGTCAACAATAGGTCATAAAACAACAAGAGGTATGCCAAAGCTTGGGCCTTCTCCAAGGAGGGAGTGGTCCAGTTTTAGATATTAGACAAATAGAAGTGGATGAATATGTCAGAACTCTGAGTAATATTATGCAAGTTTTGTCTACACAGCAGGCTAGGAAAACTACAGAGATACCAGACGAGACACCAGAAGAGACTCCTGTTCGGCCAGGTGATTGGGTGAGGGTGAAAGTTCACAAAAGACAGTGGGCTCATCCCCGGTGGACGGAAGCGTGAAAGGTTGTAACAAACTTCACACGCGCTCCGGTTTAAAGGTAAAGAAAAAGGAGCAAATTGACACCACCTCACACATTGTCACCCTTCACTGGCGACTTCCAGAACATTATTGGGAGTTAGGATTGATTTGGCAGAGCTGGAACAAAACAATAAATAGAAATAAGATAAAGATAGAAACAGCTCAAAAGACAAATTGTCTATAGATTTTTATAGATTGTACATTAATGTGAAAACCTATTTTTTTTTGTTTTACATCTGAAAAAGAGTCCAATTTTTTGTATGTTATTTTTGGACTCATTATTTAAATTCTGTAACGGACACAACCAGGTTTAAAATAGAGATGATGACGAGAACAAAGCCAAACCAATTGTGGGGTCCCCTAGGGATAAGAGTCAGAATAGCATTGTTGATTGTGCTCATTACACTTGGCACCTTGTTGGTTGGATGGGGAGTACAATATCAAGTAAAACATGGAACCATTAGTTCACTCATAGGGAATGCCCACATCACTAACAAGACTCCAGCTGTGTTTCACAGACTTTCACTTATCCTCAGAGCCAAAAGATCAGCTGAGCAACAAGAGGAGGAGTTAGAAATACTCGTTCCCAAACAAGAGGCGGTTATAATCAAGATGATTCACCCCCCTATATGCAGTTCTTGTATCAAATGATGAGATGGGTTTAAGTGATCGGGATATGTAAGTGATGGGGATTTACAGATTAGGGGAATCACTAAATACACTGGATCCATGTTTTAGTCTGTACCAGAAACACCCCCTGTTAAGTTTATGAACAACCGACCGGTGACCTGAGTAGAATTATTGAAAATGATTACAGTTGAAACAGGCTACTAACCCAAAAGTACAGCTTTGTACGTACAAACTCTATGAACAAAATTTCCTAGCAGACAGTGGCGACATTGCAGATATGTCCAGTCACCAAAGTTACTTATGTTCTAAATAACAGTGAGATTTAAAGTGATGGAGAAAATATGGAGACGTTCCTTTATAGTGTGTGAAATATGTGGTGCTTGAAGCAACTAGGTATTTTAAATTTATGGAAGAAAGTGGTTTCCTGAAAGAGTTAATTGGAGTAAACATGTTACAGTGGGTGAAAACAATGTTTAGGGATATGGTACAATTATTAGAAAACATTAACTGGGCTTAGATGACATTTAAGATCAAAGAAAGATAGTATGGTTAGGAAAATAGAGTGGGAAAGATTGGATTTATTTTACCTCAGTGTGTTAGAATTAACTATAGATAATGCGTCCCGAGATCTCTCTCTCTCTATCTCTCCGCCTGTCAGAACGCTACGACCCCAACTTCCAAGCAGACAAAAGACCTCACCACGGAAGACTCCTCCTCCTCCATCGAACAGACAGAGAAGCAGAGCTGAACCAACAATGACAAGACTTTATCCAGAACCATCTCCACCTGAGGAATCCAGAACTACAGGTGACATAAAAAGGCACACTCTCATCGGTCCCCCACAGGACATGAAGTTCCAAGCTGAGCCACAAGATTTGGACACAAGAGCTGAGTGTGGGACATGAGAGCAGAATACGCCCTCCATGCAACAAAGTAGAGACTAAAGGAGGAGATGAAAAGCAAAGCAAATGGGACACTGAAAAGAGTTACAGCGGAAGGGTCCAAGCGCAGATGGACTGAGGAGAAGGTGGACGGAGAAGAGGACAGGACGGAGGAGTTGGCATGGTCCGGCAGAACGTGAGGGGGTCGTGGCTTGACAACCAGAGGGGGAGAGAAGGAAAACGGGAGTGAGTGAGTTTACACATAAACACACTTATTCACCAACGAGAAATACGTAAAGAAAAATATTTATTAGCCATGAATTAATCAATTGGTGAATTTATAAAGAAAGAAAGAGGAAACTATTAAATAACCCTAAAAACACACTGAGGGTAGAACATATTATTCAATCTTTTCATCATATGAACAAATTATTCTTTAAGAGTTTTTTTTATTCATGTGTGAATGTGGGTAAGATTTAATTTGTTACTTTATTTGTATGGAAAATGTTAAAGGTAGAGCTAGTACCAAGCCAAAGATAGTATTCCAATCTAGAGTATTGATTTCTCCATTGTAGCATGGTTATTACCTCAGGAGGGAAGATTAGGGTGGAAATAACAGTTGTTTTTTGTCCAAGATGTAGAGTTTTAAAAAGACAAAAGAGAGATTGCACATTTTAATTTAAAAAAACTAATATAATTGGGAGTAATACATGGGGGGCCTTGGATCACTCATTGTGATGGTGCATATTTTACAACAAATATCGTTCAGGGAGAAGGGGTCGCTCGACCCACCCTGCAGATGTTTTAAATCTTACTTGCAGCTTCAGAGGGAGCGCACGGCACCAGAGTATGAGTTTTAAAAGACAAGCGCCACCAGCTCCTAAAGGTCATCCATTCAATCAGTGATGACCTGACTTTTAGAGATGTTATTTAAAGGAGAAACATATCTGCCATAGGTGTAAATTCCTGAATTGAACTGCAAACCATTAATGAAATGACTTCTGTTTTAAAGTTCTTGTTAAAGGAGGGAGTAATTATCACATGCTCTAGCACCCAAGGTTCTGTTAAAGGGGTTAGCATAGCTATTTAAGTAGACAAGAATTGAAAATAAATGAGTATAATGAGTTATTGATATTCCACTGGTTCTCACACCATTTCAGGGACTTTATCACTGCATTAGAACAGACCACCAGTAATGAGAAGGAACTTTTAAGTGATGAAACTCTACAACTGTTGTAACTGACCAAAATCTTCTCCCAGAAATGACTGTCTAGAATGCCGTACCCCAGAGTAGAACGTACCGATTGATCACGACGGCCCCTTCTAGAGAACATATTACTTTCATACCTTAAATCAGCGGTCCCCAACCTTTTTTGCGCCACGGACCGGCTTAATGTCAGACAAATTTTCACGGACCGGCCTTTAAGGTGTGGCGGATAAATACAACAAAATAAAATGACAAGACCATGGTATTTTTTAAATATAATAATAAAAAGCCTGAATCCACTGTGTACTTGTATGTAACTTTATTAGCAGCGTCCTCCTGACATTTTTTTTTTTTTTGCGTCCTCCTGACATCCACCAACAACAATAATAATAACATAATAATAACAATAACAACCTCTCTGCCTCGCGCTCTCTGGTCGCTTTGGTAACACTTAAACATACCTTCAAAATACAACATAAAACATATGAAGTTCATGAAAAATACAACTCACCATAACGCTAAATTAATGAGAGCCCTGAGCTTGTTTCTCTGCAATGAGACGGTCCCATCTCGGGGTGATGGGAGACAAAGACACCCGGAGTGTGTTGCTTATGTCCAGTCTATTTCGTGATTTTGTTTTGGTTGCTGTGACTGCAGAAAACCCCGCTTCACACAGATATGATGTCGGAAATGGCAACAGGGTTTTCAGAGCTGCTGTGGCAATCTCGGGGTATTCTGCCATGACTTTTATCCAGAATACCGGCAGAGTTGATGTCTCGAACATCCTTTTCAGGCCGCCGTCATTTGCGATCTCCAGCAGCTGATCTTCTTCTTGCGCGGACATGCTGGATTCGCCCGGTTTGTTGACAAATGGGTCGCGGATCCATTCCTTTTCAGTTCGTGGGTCTTTTGCGGTTGGGAAGTAGCGCTCGAACTCTTTTGAAAGCGAAGACAGGTGATCGTGCACCAGCTGGGAGAATGACTGCTCCGGCTGAGTCTCCTCCAAAATCCCCGCCAATGTTTGAAACATGTCAAATATGCCTCTGTTCACACGTCGTCTCCACAAATCCAGTTTGGCTTTAAATGCAGCTACTTTATCTGCCAACTTGAAGACTGTTGTCATTTTCCCCTGAAGAGACAGATTGAGTTCATTGAGCTGGCTAAATATGTCGCACAAGTAAGCCAGTTTTGCGACCCACTCCTCATCACTGAAATGTGCTGCCAGCGGTGACTTTTTTTCTAAGAGAAATCTTTGCAGCGGCTCTCGTAATTCATACACTCTGGCCAGCGATCTCCCTCGGGATAACCATCTTATTTCTGTGTATAACAGAAGGCGTCTGTGCTCCGCGTTCATCTCCTCACAAAGTTGCTCGAATAGGCGTGAGTTAAGTGCGTGTGCTTTGATGTGGTTGATAACTTTAACAACATCATTCAATACGCTGTGAAGTTCCGGTGGCATTTTTCGGCTCGCCAGCATCTCTCTGTGTATGACACAATGTGTAGATTCACATTCAGGTGCAACCTCCTTAATCCGAGTAATTAAACCAGACAGCCGTCCGGTCATGGCAGCAGCTCCGTCTGTGCATATGCCGACACAAAAAGACCATTTAAGTTTTCCTGATACGTAATTATCCAGCGTCTTAAATAGTTCTGCGGCTGTGGTTTTGGTTGTCAACGATAGTGCACACAACACATCCTCATGCACATCCTCCTGATAAAGGTATCGCACATAAACAAGCAGTATTGCCCTGTTGTCCACATCTGTTGACTCGTCAACCTGCAGTGCGTACCACGGTGATGTATTAATCCTCTCCAACAACTGTGTCTCAATGTCCTCTGCTATTTCCTCGATGCGCCGCGTGACGGTGCTAGCTGACAGAGGGACCTGTGCTATCTTTTTAACCGCAGCCTCCCCCAAAAGTTCACCGCAAATGTCTTTAGTAGCCGGAAGAATCAATTCTTCACCAATCGTGAATGGTTTTTTAGCCTTAGCTATTCGGTTAGCCACCAAGTAGGATGCTCTCAGTGCACTTGCATTTGTTGTTGCAGAGGCCCTCAGTAATTGCTTCTGTCCTTCTTGTTCCTGCTTTTTTCTTTCAAAGTACTCCAAAGGCTTGTTTTTTAAAGCAGGGTGCTTAGTCTCTAAGTGGCGAAGCAGTTTTGAAGGCTTCATTGCCTCATTGGAGAGCCGGTCACCACATATTATGCACAGCGGGCTTGGTGCGTGGGAATCACCTGTAGCGATAAATCCATATTTTAAGTAGGTCTCCTGGTACTGTCTGTTAAATGCAGCTTTCTTTTTCTTGGTGGGTATAGGCTCTTCTTCTGTCTCCTCACTGGCCCTTTTCCCCTTTGCAAAGAAACTTTCCAAAGACGTCTGTTTTTTACTCATCTTTCTAGCTTGTGAGTTTCTAGCTTGTGAGTTTCTAGCTTGTGAGTTAGCGCGACCGTTAATATTTAATATTAGCGCTAACCGTTAATGTATCACGTGACCACAATATTGACATGTGTCAATCGCATAGGTCAAGCGGTGTCAAGAGTGGGTCACGTGAGTCATAGACGGATGTAACGGGGAGAATTCGGAGAATTTTTCAAAATAAAAGATTGTTCAGACTCGAATAATAAATAAAACGGAAATAATGAAAGTTATTTATTCTTTCTGTGCGGCCCGGTACTTAACGACCCACGGACCGGTACCGGTCCGGGGCCCGGGGGTTGGGGACCACTGCCTTAAATGGTATGAAAGGAGGGAGGGTAAATTTCTCATGAGGAGATAATTACAAATGCTAGCAGAACAAGACGACCCACCCCCGTATTCAGATGTTGATGACAATGATGAGTTGGTTTAAATGATATGGATGTTCGGAGATGAGATGGATCAATGAATGTCCAGCTGATGTGATTCTTTACATTATGAAATCATGTGAAGAAGTGAGCAAAATAAAATGCTAAAATGGAGTGAATCCATTTCAATTTATTTTATACTATTCCAAGATAGTGTATTTTTATTTCAATTTATTTTATACTATACCAAGATGGTCTATTTTATTTGACTTTACTATTTTATTGCTATTCTAAAATGGTTTATTTCTTTTCACTTTGTAAAAACAAGTGCCTTAACACTGAGCGTGGTATGAGAACGGTTTCTGTGAAAGGAGGGACGAAGAAATGTTCTGATGCCAAGCCATTGCTGCTATTTTGAAGAATGATATTGAATGTAAACACTAGAAGTTATGCACAAGGGAAAACTTTTATGTTTGAACACAGACAAGAATTTATTTTGTATTTTTGTAAAGCCGGCTGTAAAACCATTCCATTTGATTGTATGTTTGTTAATATGAGATATGTAATATGCAAATTTCAGATGAAGAACTCATTGATTTCAGTATTATACACACCTTTTAGGTGTGTAAGGAGGGACTGTTAGAAATTAAAATCAATGTTTTAATGGGGAAATGTAGTTTAAACATGCCGTCAGTTTTAATGCTCTTTTATACTGAAAAACCAGAAATTCTTGTGCACAAGCAGTTAAGCTTTTATTCTGAAAATCCTTCATCTCCGGTTAGCATTTAGCATGTGGCTAATATACGATTTCCTAAAGAGGTGAATTTAGTAGCGAAATGATATGGAGTGGTGCAAACCGAAGCCTACTGATTTAACACTACAACTATAGATGTCGAGATACTACCATGTTGAATATTAAATGAAGGTACAGTTTATTTGAATACATTATTGTTTACAGACGAGAGTAGCATGTGACAACATCCGGAATGACCGGAAACCAAACGAGCCGAGAAGTATTGTTT
This sequence comes from Notothenia rossii, assembly GCF_949606895.1. Classification (NCBI taxonomy): domain Eukaryota; kingdom Metazoa; phylum Chordata; class Actinopteri; order Perciformes; family Nototheniidae; genus Notothenia; species Notothenia rossii. The sequence goes on from NC_136904.1 coordinate 48,846,870, forward strand.
AGAGTATTGATTACAGCGTTTAGAATGTGTTAAATGAAAAGTGATGAAAGAGAATATGAGGAGAAACGGCGTGTTAAGCATATATTGAATGTGAAAAGAACCTATCCTCTGTTTAAATGCAATAACGGACATTGGAGACGAGGCGAGCCGGCTGGCGGGGAGGAGCCAGCAGAGGATATATAAACAGCACCGGAGGAGAGATCCATTCTCTTCTCTTCCCTATCGAGGAGAGCCAGATCACAGCTGTTTTTCTGCCGGAACAATATTCTGTCTGTAACACTACCGCGCCTTTTTTAATTAAAGTACCCAATTGAACTTTCACAGAGACTCCATTTAGTCTCCTATTTTAAAGCTTCTCTCCTGGTCGGGAGAATAACGAACACAGTTAACAAGTAAAAGTAGAAGCACTCAGGTCTTGTACTAGAGTAAAAGTAGAAGTACTCAGATCTTGTACTTGAGTAAAAGTAATAGTCCCAGAGTGTAGGAATACTCTGTTACAGTAAAAGTCCTGCATTCAAAATGTTCCTCAAGTAAAAGTAGAAAAGTATTATCATCAAAATATAGTGAAAGTAGCGGCAGTAAAAGTAGTCATTGTGCAGATTGGTCCATTTCAGACTAATATATATGATATGTTTTATAATGATTGATCATGAAAGTGTTCTCAAAGCTGGTAAAGGTGCAGCTAGTTTGAATGACTTTGTATACTGCAGGGTAGCTTGTGGATTTACTCCAGGTGGAACTAAAGTCGGAATTAACACTTGATTATATTTCACATCATTCATCCACATCTGTAAAGTAACTAAATGGATTAAATACATGGAGTGGAGGAAAAGTACAGCATGTACCTCTGAACTGTAGTGGAGTAGAAGAACAAAGTAGCAAAACATTGAAATACTTAAATAAAGTACAAGTATCTCAAAATTGTGCCCAAACTTGTTGAGTTTATGAACTTAGTTACTTTACACCATGTGGCTATAAAGATAAAAAGACTTAAGCCTTGCACAGAGGCATGAAAACACATTTTCAAAATGCTCAACAGTGCTGCCAAAATTATAAACTGACTGCTACACAATTTAAAATAAATGCTTTTATATATTTCTATTAGATGTGACTCTTTGGCGTTTCTGTTATTATTAACACTGCTGCTTTAGTTGTTCTGACCGCTAAAATCCTCTGTCATTCTGTGGGGTGGGGGAGCCGGGGGCTCGGATCCTTGTCACCTTTTTCATACCTGATGAGTTTGCATCCCTGTATGTTAAAAAGCCTCAGTCACCTTAATTCATGTAATAAAAACATCTCAGGTCAGTAACACTCAAAGCTAAATGTGCAATACCATGTTCAGCTATGTTACTATTTATATTATTATTGTTGTTACATCAGAAGATGTACATATTGAAATGATTTCTTAACTTACAGTAGGCTATTTTTTTAAATGTGTGTTGGAAGGATTTATTAAATTACAATGAATATTGTCATTGTTGAAGGCTTTTAGAGAAGGGTGAACTATAAGCCTGAATTACATAACATTTTATACCTAAAAACATAAAAGCCACAATAAATAAATCACAATTATTGTAGTTATTTTACCTCCCGTATTGCTTTCAACCCACCAGCTTTTATGGTGTTGTTACGTCACTAACTGTAAGCTTGTCACATACATTCTATGGTCACTCAGAGTAACCTACTGTTAATTTAGCTGCTGGAGAAGAAAGATCAGGGGGGGAGGGGGGGAGAGAGCTGTGGTTGATGGGCCATTAGTTGTGTAAATACACAGCTGAGAGCTGCCGTTTCAATCAGACTGTTAAAAAAACGGTAACAACGGACTATTTTTCTTAGCGGATGCATGTCAATTTAAATCAATACATACAACTATTTTTTAAATCAATAAAAACATTTTCTAAATCCATAAAAGCATTTCAATTAATATTGGGAGTCATACTTTGTTGAGAATGTGGCCATGTAATAAGCGGGATAATTTGCAGCGACTTGTTCCTTATGGGGAAAATAACACCCTTCATCCAGATGAGGATCCCTCCGCTACACTTTGGGATCCTGATCGACCGACGAAGCTCCATTAAAATATACATATTTTTGGTGAATTACTGAGTTTAGGCACGTTAATAACGTTTTAATGAAGTTGAATACAGTATATTCATATGTGTCAGTGATTTCATGTCAATTCGGCGAACATAAACATAAATGATCGTGGTGAAGATGATGATTAAATTAGGATTAAAAATCGAGAGCCGGGCTGCATTTCCTCCCGTTCGTTTTTTTCGAATAACAAAATTATTTTGTTAAATAACAACATGGTGATGTTTTGTAAATGATTACATGTCTCTTATTTAGCACAGTAGTATGATATCCGTGACATATGGATCTTAACAAAGTTCCGCTGTACATCCAGCATACTGTATCTCACTTTATTTCACATGAGCTCCAGTGTGGAACCCCACTGCACCCCCTGGTGGATCAATGATCCATTGCAGCTGGCTTCATTATAATTACATTTATCTATCACGGGGGCGGTCTCAAATCAAGCTGGAGGTTTTCCCTTGAGCGAGGGCAGATCACGTACCAATCACGGCCCTCGCGTTTCAAACTGTCTGAAATGAATCGCTACATCTGTATATATATGTTTATAAATGAATAAATGTGTGTATATATACAGTATATATATATTAGGGCCGGGACTTTAACGCGTTAATTAAGATGAATTAATTACACAAACATTAACGCGTTAAAAAAATTAACGCATTTTAATCGCACTTATTTTTGCCCCGCGGAACGTTTTTCACTGGATGAGTTTCAGGCGTACCGATTACACTGGAGCACCAACTAACGTTCATGACTTCAGACAACAACAAACCACAGTGAACAATAGTCAAACATGAACGAAGAAGCTGATGAGACCGCTTTGGTTGGCCCCGTGGATGGGAAATTTTGTTTTAAAAAACGGACGGATGGAAGCGTCGATAACAGCACGGTTGTTTGCAAATTATGCAAAAAGGAATTCGCATATCACCGCAGCACATCAAGCCTCAAGTATCACCTCAATAAAAAACATATAGCAGCTAGCGTGGAAGCTAGCGTGGACGTTAGCCCGACTCCGAGTACAAGGACCCACACCATACTTGCCCTCAGAAATCGGGAGCATTTCAAAATGTAAAATTGGGGGGGGGGGGGGGGGGGGGGGGGGGGTGCTAGTGGATCACCGGAGCTGTTAGATTAACATTAACATGCTTATTGTAGTTCTAAGTGCACTGCCTTGCGGCCTGTAGCACCGTCCTTGATGGAGCATATGTGTGGACTGGACCTGCATTTTACAGGAAAGGAGTGAGCAGAGAGTAGTTGTCGATTCTTGTTCTGTTTTCTGTGAATATCTGCCTCACCCTCTCAGACTTTGAGTTGCGCGCGCTACTAAAGAGACGTGTTACCATGGAAACCAAACAATGGTGTAGCTGTATTAAAGTCCGAGTGGAAACAGTCGTGTGTAAATCTGATTTTGTCAGAAATATGACCTCGGGAGGAAACCGGGAGAGGGCAATGAAATCGGGAGCCTCCCGCGAAAATCGGGAGGGTTGACAAGTATGACCCACACCCAACCCACGCTCAACGAGATGACTGGTTTCAGGGCCAGGATAACTAAGTCCACGTCTGAAAAAATAACCAGCTTGTTGAGGTTTAGGATGGCAGCTTCTTCTTGCGCTGCACTCGGAGATAAATAGTGGAGATGGAGACGATGAACTGTTTAGCCCTTGAGCATGTTTTATTCCTCTGCTTCACAGGTGATTCCTTCGCTCAGCCGAGCTAACTTAGAAGAGAACAAAAGATAGACAGTGTACACGTGCATCAGGTGAACACACCCTCATTTACATGACGCAATATGCTTTCTGTAACAACACTCTTACACTCGTCAAGCTGGCCGTGGGGGAAAAAGTCTCTCCATAGTCATTCCCCATCCTCTGGCTATAGCCTTTGGCCACAAACCTTGCTTTGTACTTGTCCATTCCCTCAATATCACTTTTGATAGAGTAAACCCATTTGCCCCCCACTGTCTTTTTGCCTTTTGGCAGATTTGTCAGGGTAAATGTGTTGTTGTCGTTTAATGATTGGATTTCGTCATCCATGGCTTTGACCCACTCTCTTGAGTCAGTTGACGTCATAGCCTCCTTAAATGTCTGTGGAATGCCACATACTGCTCTGTAGCAGTAGTCTATGGTAGTATGAATCACATCACTATCACTGTCTTCAGTTACAAAGTCCTTTAAGTGACTTGGTTTCCTTCTGTCTCTAGTCGGGTATCTCCCACCCTCAGATTCATCATCTGTCCCACTTGGTTGTGTTTGGCTACTGTCGTCAGACATAGTTACTGGACTGTCACTTTGTGCACTAGTCTCTTTAGCATTCTCTGTGCTCTCATTTATCTCCTGTGTGACCCTGCTAGCCCTAGGCTGCCTCACACTGTCTTTGTCATCATTTGGGTCTGACCCAAATGTCTGTGTCTGTTTCTCTACAGTTACCTTGTTTACAAACTTGACTAGCCTGTGCTTTTCTACTTTCTCAGTATCTGGGTGATAGACCAAATATGCGGGGCTGTTCTTGTCATAACCCACAAAACGCCCCTGATCACACCTGGAATCAAGTTTTCCCTTGCCCTGTTTGTATGTGTAACATACAAACCCAAACTTCTGCATTGTAGAGACGTTAGGCTTTTTATCTGTCAGCATCTGGTAAGGGGTTTGTCCTGTACGCCTGTTAAAACATCTGTTACGCACTATGGCTGCTGTTTGGACTGCGTAGTTCCATAACTCTTTTGGTAGCTGACTTTCAGTTAGCATACACCTACCGATCTCAAAAAGAGTAAGCCAGCTTCTCTCAGCTGTACCTTTCTGGTGGGGTGAGTACGGGGCTGACGTCTCATGTCTTATCCTATTTTTCCTTAACAACGTTTGGAAATCCCTGCATGTGAACTCTGTGCCGTTGTCTGACCTTATACACTTCACTTTCCCGTATGGGTCTATATCTGCTAGGAATTTTTCCGTTGCCTGTACCGTGTCACTTTTAGTTTTTAGAAAATATACAAATATTGCACCCGAGTAGTCATCAGTGAATGACTGTACATATTTGTAACCATCTCTTGACTCTGTAGCTACTGGACCGGCTAGGTCCGTGTGTACCATTTGTAATGGATCCTTTGCTCTACTATCAGGGTTTCTATTTCTGGTTTGTGCAAATTTCCCCTGAATACACACCTCACATTCTTGGTCGGGTTTATCTGTTTTGCCCTTGATCCGCATACCTTCAACCACATTTTGCATTTGTAGCACATCGTCATAATTACAGTGGCCTAGTATTTCATGCCACGTCTGTACATCATGGCAAGCATTGCATTTTTCACTATTCTTACCTTCAGTGTGCAAATAATACAACCTGTTGTACACATGAATGTCAAACCTGGTACCGTCTTTGTGTATCAAAGCGTCTTGTCCCTGCTTGAAAACGACCGTGGCTCCGTTGGCGGTCGCTGCCTTCACTGAGAAGATGTCCTGGGGATATGACGGTATAAACAACGCCTTTCTCAGAGTAGTGGTATGTCGCCGTCCTCCGCTGTCGACCAGGCAAACCTCTGCCTCTCCCTTGCATTGAGCGACGCCGTTGCACCGGGTACTGTCTGCCAGCTCCAGGAGTGTGTCTCTGGCTTGAACGTGTCATCGAAGTTTTTTAACTTGGTGATGTCCGTGATGATGTGTGAGGTGGCTCCTGTGTCGACCATCAGGCCCTTCTCCTGAAAGCTGCGTGCTGGCTGCCGCTGGACCCTGTTTTCTCCGTCTTTGATCCTGAAGACGTAATCTGCGTCGCCGCCGCTGCCATCTTCTTCTGAGACTTTTCTCGCGCCATCTTGTCTGTCTTTACGCCTGCACGTGGCTTCTTTGTGTGTGTCACTTTTGCATTGACTACACCATGTCTTCTGCCGACACACTCTCGCTCGGTGGCCTTTTGTGCCACACTTAAAACACACAATATCGGCATTGTCACTGTTCCTGTCATATGCACCTTGCTTGGCGGGCCGCCGTCCGGGTCTCGCTTGAGTCTTCATCACGTTATCACTCGACTCTGTCGTGCTTAATTTCTCTGTGTCTTCAAAACTCCTTAGCTTTTTCCTGAACTCTGGAAACGTTATATTGTCATCATTATGTGCCACGTGTATTGCAAATGGCCTAAACATCTCAGGCAGTCCTTTTAAAACCATGGCTATCAATAGGCCGTCGCCTAACGTTTCACCTGCGTTCCGTAGCGCAGTGATGGTGGTTTCTGCCCGTATGATATAGTCTGTGACACTTTCACTGTTCGTCTTCTGAAGCGATGTCAACATGGTATACAAGTTTATTATCCGGGGTTTTCCCCTCCCGGCATAATATCCCCTTAATATCTTTAAGGCTTCTCTTGCACTGTCGGGCGCATCCCTCATAATTAGCGAGAGGCTTTTGTCGTCTAAAAGTTGTATTAGCTCAGCATACGCGTCTGCATTTTTCTTGCCATCTGCCGCTATCTCGGCTTCACTATCTGGTTCTCTTAGAATCCTGTTCTTTAACCCTAATAGGTGAAGGTGTCCTAACACTTTTGTCTCCCACAGTTCATACTTAGTTTCATCTCCGTCGAACATCAGTCGAGGCAACCTGCTTGTCCCTCGATGATCCATGTTAGCTTATCTTGCTATCCCGTTAGCACACTGTTCGCCGTGACTTTCTGACGGTAATAAATCTTCAAACATCTCCCCGAATTACTCCTGGCCCATAACCTGTTGAGGTTTAGGATGGCAGCTTCTTCTTGCGCTGCACTCGGAGATAAATAGTGGAGACAGAGACGATGAACTGTTTAGCCCTTGAGCATGTTTTATTCCTCTGCTTCACAGGTGACTCCTTCGCTCAGCCGAACTAACTTAGAAGAGAACAAAAGATAGACAGTGTACACGTGCATCAGGTGAACACACCCTCATTTACATGACGCAAGCCTGGTCATTACGTAGCACGTAATACTACAGTGCCTCACAGTGGTACAATAACAGTATTACATCCCTATAGTACAGAATAGACACAATCTCTCTATACATACAATAACTGAGGACATACAGTATGTAAACATTTCCCTTAACACAGCTCACTGGATTGCACTCGACTGTAGACCACTTGGTGGTGTATACAGTGTATACAGCTCTGTTTCAGAGGTGTTTCCATAGATCTAGTCTCTTTATTTCCCCCTCAAAATGCACCAGATTGATGCATTTAACTCCAACATTTAACAAAAACATCTTACCGGGGGTGCATGCCCCCGGACCCCCCAGAGGATTTGAGGTCCACCCCCACTTAAAATATGTTCACATGAATAGGTTCCTAAATAGATTTTCACATTTATTTAAATAGAAGATAAGGGGCTGCAAAAGGTACTACAGATTGCATCGTCTGACACAACATATGAGCTGCCATGCAGAAAGACAGTGACAAAAAGAATCCAGCAGCTTTATGACAATGAAAAGGAAGATAAAGAGAATTTATTGGAAAAAGCCGAATGTGTTACCCTGACTTGGGATCATTGGACCTCGGTAAGCAATTCAAATTACCTCTGTGACGGCACACTTTATTGACATCTTCTCACTGTTCTCAGGTCAAATATTTATATGTGATTAAAAATGCGATAAATTTTGATTAATTAATTACAAAACCTCTAATTAATTAGATTAATTTTTTTAATCGAGTCCGGGCCCTAATATATATATATATATATATAAAATAGTATCATTAAATAATGCTGTCAGATAAATGAAGTACACAGTAATAGTCAAGGTTATATTCAATATTCTGCACTTACACCAGCTGATAAGATATTTAAAACATATTTTGTTTGTCCTGAAAACGACATTTGAGGATACACACAGGCTATTCTGATAAGATATTTAAAACGTCTTTTGTTTGTCCTGAAAACGACATTTGAGAATACACACAGGCTATTTATAGATGATAGAACACCAGTAATACAATCTCAGGACTCTTCGATATGCCTTTGATTACAGTATCGTTTAATTTCAGTCAACAAATCCTTTGGAAAGACAAAAAACAACTCTTCAATATCCTGCTGTACCGCGACCGCCGAAGATGAAGTCTATGACGCTATCGCGTAGCTACGTTGATCCTTGCGTAATGCGGAAGTGGGTGTGGTTAAATCTAAACTGGGTTGGAAAAACTATAGACGCGGCCCGCACTGGCCATCGGGAGGACCGGGAGGTTTCCCAAGTGAGCGAGAGAGAGAGAGCGCACGCACCGGTTATGTGTATTGTTGCTGTTAGCATCTGGTGCTATAGCTGCGCTTACGGATATAAGCAGCTTTTTCAACAACAAGTTGGAGGAGAGTCCTCCACGTGCATGTAGTGATAACTACAGCTCAGGTGAGGTTAAGGACTCTGAGTGTTTAGATAGTTAACTTAGTCTAAGTTATCTCAGTGGGTCTCAAACGGTTTGGTCACCATTTATGTAAACACATATTTCCATTTGAGGGGGTGAGTGAGATTAGTGAAATATGTATGAATAATACAAATAAAATGTTAACTAGGTGAAAAAAGGTAAGATAAACTTTTAAAACTTGTTGAGAGCTAAAACTAGTCTTTGCTGCTGCCTCAAAGAGGAGCAGGGGGGAGAGGAGGGAGAGGAGCATGGGGGAGAGGAGGGAGACAGGTGAGGCTGGTTCAGGAGCCCAGACACACCCACAACTATAAATGAACCAAAAACAAATAAATAAACAAGTTCAAATGTTTTTAGATATCGAATATGGTATGTTATTGGTTATGGCCATGTTATTATGATTTAATGATTATTGAAATGTATACAGCTCTGTTTCGGAGGTGTTTCCATAGATCTAGTCTCTTTATTTCCCCCTCAAAATGCACCAGATTGATGCATTTAACTCCAACATTTAACAAAAACATCTTACCGGGGGTGCATGCCCCCGGACCCCCCAGAGGATTTGAGGTCCACCCCCACTTAAAATATGTTCACATGAATAGGTTCCTAAATAGATTTTCACATTTATTTAAATAGTGACCCATGTACATATGTTTATTTTTGGGTAGTAGATTTAAACTATAGGGCTATCACTATGGGCAGCAACGCTGTAAATATTGACAAATAAATCCAGCAAAATGGCACAAAAAAAAACTGGTAGTGGCCTGGCTGGGTGTATAATTCCCGGCCTGACTTATTGTCCCAGTCCGGCCCTGGTTGTAGCCCCCTTGCCAGCGATTCTCTCTCTAGTTTAGCATACTTATCCAGACTCAGCCTGGTTGTTGGCCCGGAAAGAACCTCGATTTTATGGGACCAGAACAATTGTGAAATAGTACCCGCTAGCCGGTACTACGCTAAGTGGAAACGCAACCAAAAACGGGCTCCGCGCGGTAGTGGAAATGCGCCATAACACTGTGCCATCACAGAGTACTTACACTGTGCCATCACAGAGTACTAACACTGTGCCATCACAGCCACTGTGTATGATTCATTGTTGTGATAGTAGAGCTGGGACTTTGAATTTTGTGTACGAAATTATACTTCAAAGGATGTGTGTCAAAAACGGCTGATTTCTTCTTTCTGTGATCAATTTAGTTTATCAAAGAAAGATAATCGGTAAGTATTGCTTAAAACAACTACACAGAAGCTTCGTGAAAGCTGTGACAGCTTTACATTGAATGGTTCAAACACATTTTTCTAAATTTGAAAGACCATTTAGCAATCATTTTGTGGGACTGGATGTACAAGTGAGGGTTTCCTGCTCAAGCCCCAAGAGCTCTTCAGTGCCCTGATCCTGCACCAGTCCTGGACCAGACTCCCACCCCCCGTATCCTGGACCCGACTCCTACCCCCGTGTCCTGGACCAGACTCCTACTCCCCGTGTTCAGTCAGCGCTCCTGCAGGCTCCAGTTCCGGACCCTGGCTCTGGTATATTGGGTCGAATCGGGTCCAAAAATCAGCTTTCCTATCCACTATTCGTTGACCTCTCTGTGAAACGTCACAAGGAATTAAAAACGGACTTAGGAAAAGACGACACTTCAAGAGAAACCAACATATTCATGACGCGACAGGAGATGTTATTAATGTGCATCTGCTGTGGGGAGACTACAGTTCTCTGTAAAGAGGACTACTGGAAGACATCTAGAGACTTTGCACCGTGTGTTATTATGGTGTTGTTTTATGCTTTATGAACGTGGACAACAGTGACACATATATACTTCATTAAGTTGGAATTGAAATAAAAAAGTAAAGTGAAATGTATTGTTGTTGTCGTCGACTTCTCCCCCCCTCCGGTCCACACACATTAATCCACATGAATCCCAACACGTATGATTGTATGAAAATATTTAAAAATAATTTAATATAATTTATATATACTTGTTAGGCCTTAACCTATCACTGTGTATATCAGCATTCAAACATGTTTAAAGTTTAAGAAACCCCACACAGCTCAGTAAACACTAACGATGGGTATCGTTAGGATTTTATCGATACCGGTACTGCTTAACGGTATCGGTATCTTTCGATACTCTTATCGATATTTTTCAATAATTTGGCGCTCAAAAATAATTTTATTGTAATTTTCTTGCAGACATAACTGTATAACTTATACATTAGCTTCTCAAAGGCAGAACAAAAAAAATAACTTAAAGGGGCTCGCCCTATCATGCTTTTTGGGGTTTTCCCTCAGACAGAGGATGAAAAGAGGCATTTTTTTAAACATTTTTTAACATTTGTAAATCATCTTCATCCATACATTTCAAACTGACAACCTAGTTCGACAAGAGATCCTTAAAACATTGTCAATCAATCAATCAATCAATGTTTATTTATATAGCCCAATATCACAAATGTTACATTTGTCTCAGTGGACTTCACAGTTTGTACAGAATATCAGTATGACAATACGACACCCTCTGTCCTTAGACCCTCATATCGTACAAGGAAAAACTTCCAGAGAAAACCCACAGTTTAAAGCGGAAAATGGGAGAAACCTCAGGGAGAGCAACAGAGGAGGGATCCCTCTCCCAGGACGGACAGACGTGCAATAGATGCCGTGTGTAAATCCAAGAGGTAATACATTTTACAGCGTAGGTAGACCAAATGTTTGGAAATGCATGTGTGCACAATAGGAAGATGAATCCACGAGGACACCCATCCAGGACCCACGATCCAGGACCACAGCCACGACTCAAGATCCAGGACACAGGACAGCAGGATCATCCATGACTCCGGATCCCAGCGTATATAGACACCAAAAAGAAAGACATTTGGGGAAGCTGGGTTAATCGGAACATGAGAGTACACAGGTATAGACAGAGAGAAGGAAGAAGTAAGATGTCCCCCGACAAACTAAGCCTATATCAGCAAAACTAGGGGCTGAATCTAATCAGCCCTAACTATAAGCTTTATCAAAAAGGAAGATCTTGAGCGCACTCTTAAAAACGGATAGGGTGTCTGCCGCCCGAACACAAACTGGAACCTGATTCCACAAATGTGGAGCTTGATAAGAAAAGGCTCTGGCTCCCATTGTACTTTTAGAGACTCTAGGAACAACCAACAACCCTGCATTCTTGGAACGCAATGCCCTAGTACAGAGGTGCCCAGTACGTCGACTGCGGTCGACGGGGGCAATGCTGGTAGATCGCGAGTCATTCATTAAAAAAAAAAGTGCCGGGAAAACTCAAATTAAGTTAAAGAGACAAACAACAAAATGAGTGCGGGACCGAGCAAAAAGCTAAAGACATACCACTTCCACACAGAATGGGAGGAAGAATATTTTTTTATGATGTCACATTCAAAGGTTATTTGCCTTATTTGTAAAGCAAGGTAACGTGGAGAGGCATTATCGGAGTGTTCACAAGGCATATGACAGCGACTCAGGGCCGGCTCTAGACAATTTGCAGCCCTAGGCGAGATTTTAGCTGGCGTCCCCCCCCCCCCCCCCATAGAATATATAAAGAATAAATTAAAAAATCTCTACAAAAGACGAATACACTACAAAAACAGAAAACTTATTGATATAGGCAAAAAGGCTTCAAATGCATTCAGTATTGTATGAACATGTTTGAATTGGGGGATGGACGTCACATCCTCTAGGGGGGTCCGGGGGCACCCCCGGGAAGACATTTTTGAACATTTTAAAGTAAAATGCTTCGATCTGGTGCACTTTGAGCACACAATTACTACTAGATCTAGGGGGTACAATTCTAAAACACCCATATGAAAAAGATCAGTTAACATTTTAATAATCAAATGAGTATGTGAACATAACCAATAACCTACCATAGCCAATAAATGTAACTTATTTTATTTTTGTTGTTCATTCATATCTTATTTGACCTAGTTAACATTCATTTATGTATTCATATTTTTATCTCTCCAGTTTTTAAACGATATTTTTGGTTTACTGTCCTATAGTATACATTGAAAACACCAACCCCCCCACCCTACACATAAATACAAAAACCACACTTGCTTTAGTTATAATTCAACAAAAATCTTTCAATAAACAAGTAGCTTCCACAGAAGGAGTTAGAACTATTTTAAAGAACACTTAAGAACACACGTATTGTAATAATAAATAAATAAAATAAAATAAATGAAAAAATATTAACAAATACATAAAAACGATTTATACAAAAAAAGAACAATTACATTTCTGTTTTTGAACACACATATTGTAATAATAAATAAATACCTTACTGACTTGTTTGACTTAAACACTCAGAATTGCACTCGTCTTGACTTCTTTGCTGCAAAGTCATCGATAACATCCTCAAATCACAGCTGACGAGAAACATCACTGTTAATGCTGATGATGGCAAGTCCACTGAGGCATTCTTGGACCACTGTAGACCTCAGGTAGGTTTTAATTAACTTCAGCTTTGAGAAGCTTCTTTCTGCTGAAGCCACTGTCACTGGCATAGTGACTGCGATCCTGAGGGCCACCCACATGTTAGGATAAACCTCCCTCAGGTTCTTCCTTTCCAAGAACACCAACAGTTCCAGGGTGGTCATTGTGGGTGAGGGGAGAGTTGGAAAGTTTATCAGCTCTAGTGCCAACTCTTTTCCATCTATGTCTGACTGTCCGCCAGAGTTCAGGGTGTTGCTCAGTGTTTGACACTGCTTTGTCAGCTCGTTTCTGGGCAGTTCGGGGAAGTTGACAAGCACCCCAAACTTTGCCTGAACTTCTTCCAGGTGTTCAAAACGCTCATTGAGGGAAGTGATGCAAATATCAACCACCCTGTTGAAAAATGTAACTTCCATCTTTTTTAGGGCATTGGCCATTGGCTCATCAGGTGCTTCATAAGAGAACTGCCTCTTGGTTGACCTCAGCCTCTTCTCCTTGAGGACAGCATCCACTTCCATGTCCTCACACATGTCTTTAGCACTGATCTGAGCAGAGGCAAATCCAGTGGCTCTGTAGTCTTCCAGGGTGGCCTTTGTCTTTCTCAGGAGGTCAACTGTGATGTCAAGTTGCATTTACACAGACTGCATGACCTTACTGACCTGTTTGACTTTACTGAGGATGTCGTACCACACCACAGTGCAAATGGAGAAGCGGTAGGACCCCACTTCCTCAGCCAAAGACTGTGCCTCTATTTTGATCATCATGTCAGTGGCCTTGTCCATCACCTCCAAAAGTGCATCTCGAACATGATGAGCCTGATATCGCACAGCTTCCACACTGTTGACCCGGCTCTCCCACCTGGTTTCAGACCATGATTTCAAGGTAGTGGTGACATGGCTCTTCAAAATGTCCCAGCGCTTTGTGGATGCTGAAAACAATGTAAAAAGCTTTTGGAGGTAGCCAAAGTATCCAGTGGCATCTAGGGAGCTTTTCGCTGCATCAGCTAACACCAGATTGAGAGTGTGTGCGCCACATGGCACGAATAGTGCCCTCGGGTTTAGTTCAAGTAACCTGGCCTGAACTGCTTTGTTTTTCCCTCGTATATTGGCACCATTGTCATAAGACTGTCCCCTACAGTCCTCAAAGGGGATGTTCAGTTCTTGGAGCCTGTCCAGGATGAGGGATGACAAACTCTCGCCAGTTGATTCCTCAGCGACAAGGAACCCCATGAAGTGTTCCTTAACTTGTGGCATCTCCTCCATTGTAACAATCCTTAAGATGACTGATAACTGCTCTGTGTGGCTAATGTCAGGTGTGCAGTCCAGAAGGATGGAATAATATTTAGCCTTCTTAATTTCTTCAATAATATGGGCACTGATTCTCTCACCGATACATTCAATGAGTTCATTTTGAATATTTTTTCCGAGATATGTGGTATGGCTTGCACCCCTTTTGACTTTAGCAACGTGTTCTTTCATTACAGGGTCAAACATTGCCATCAGCTCCACTTCTTTAAGGAAGTTGTTATTGTTGGGTTTGTTGAGTGTGTCACATGTTCCCCTGAGGCCCATGTTTCTCTCAGCTAATGATTGAATGATGGCGACCAACCTTGTTACCACCTCACGCCATCTCTTCCTTTCTATGTCTGTAAGCGCCATCTCAGTCCTATCAATAGTTTGCCCCTTTTGTAATCGAAACTCTAACTCTTTCCATGATTCCATGTGTTTAGTATGTTCTGGAGTGTTCTCGTGTGTTTTCAGTAATTGGTGGCAATTTTTCCAGTCATTTAGTCCTGCACTGATTAATTTGTATTCCTTCTGGGAGAACAGCTTGCAGCAAAAACAGTAAAGGCTGTCGTTTTTCTGTGAGTACAATAGCCAGCTTCTCTTGATTCTTTCCCCATTTACCAGTTTCCTATAAAAGTTGTGGTGGTGGCAGCTTCTCCCATCCTTTTTGGAAAATGAAGTGTGGTTTTGCCTGATAGGGTCCTCTGCTCACAAACTCTGTTCTTACCTTATCAGACATGGATGGCCAGTCGGCAGGGTCAACAGCTGCTGCCTTTGTGGCGTCACGTGCTTCAGACTGTGTTGTGGTACTCGGGACCAATGTCTCTCCTGCAGATTGTGTAGCAGCAGGTTCACTTGGGACAGGTAGTAGTGATACGTTTTCACCTGCAGACAGTCAAACATGCATGGATACAGTCATACACCCACTGTGTGTGTGTGTGTGTGTGTGTGTGTGTGTGTGTGTGTGTGTGTGTGTGTGTGTGTGTGTGTGTGTGTGTGTGTGTGTGTGTGTGTGTGTGTGTGTGTGTGTGTGTGTGTGTGTGTGTGTGTGTGTGTGTGTGTGTGTGTGTGTGTGTGTGTGTGTGTTTTACATTAACATGTACATTATTAGTAATATAGGTGCTATTGTAATGTGCAATAATAAACTAGAAAACTGTGGTACTGTGCTGGGAAGCTTCCAGGTGTGAACATGTGCATGAATTACCCACAACCCTAATAAACTCAACAGGCAATATCACAAAAAACTTGACTGAACTCACCTGCTACAGACAGTGATGCAGTATACTCAGTTTGTACAGTGGTGGGAGTGGGATTACCCAGATATTTTAACAATGCACCTGGAAATTACACATAGAATAATGTAGTAGGTATCTATCTGCAATGATACTGAGCAGTTCAGACTAGCTGACATAATTTCCTGTGCCCAAATATGCAAAATATATTTTTTAAGTGATAACCTAGCTAGTTAATGATTTAGAAGACTTATTTTGTGTCCATCACCATTTGTAAGCTACAGATGGAACAAAATAGATAGCTTTAATAATAATAAATATATATAATGAATACAAGAAAAACCACACAGTGCAGTTGGTGTAAAAAGAGCTATCAAGCTAGATGGTAAAGCAGCTCATCTGCCAGCTTCTATCATACTATATATCAGCTGCTATCATTAGTTAACGTTAGCTAGCTAGCTTTATACCGTTGCTTGAAAAATGCCAATAAACACAAACAGTCATCAGACATACCTCTGTTTTCCTGGAGTTTTTCCTCCTCTCTCTTTCTTCGCCTTTTCCAATACGCCCCAGACGGCTTTTCGTTGGGGTTGCCCCGCTTCATGTTGTGACAGTGAAGTTCTAATTCTCGTTCAAGACGCGAGCGCGCGCGACACGCGAAACACAAATGGACAGACCCAAAGAAAACATAGAGAGGGGTGGTGCAGTGTTGGGGCGCCCCTACGTTTTATTTTTCATATTCTCAAAAAAACAAATGAATCCTGATCTGAGCGGCGCCTAAAAAAAAGGAATCTGTGGGGCGCCTACAAAAAGAAAAAAATATACATAGGCCTATTAAAAAATAAATAAATCTGGACTGCACCCCTGCGCTCCCTCTACAGTTCAGCGCCCTAGGCGAAAATGTATAACGCCAGTGAGGCGGGCCGGCCGAGTAGCAAGTTGAGAAACATTATTGCTACAAAACATTATCTTGCAGTCTTAGTGTTGCCAACTCGTTTCTAACATGCGAAAAGACAAACAAATGCGTCTATAGTCGGTGTATTTTCGACCTTTCCAATCCAGGCAAGATCTCTTTCCCCCGTCTGTGTGCGAGGGGGCGGGGCAGTTTACACACACGCGGCTGCTACATGCAGCAACACACGGCGGGGATGGCGGTAGGGGTTTCACCAACTAATCGACTAGTCGACTAGTCGACTACCTTTACCACTAGTCGGCGCTGTAGGCCCTAGTCGAGGAAAAAAATGGAGGTAAACGAGGTGCTGTAAAATGCTACAAAACACGTCCGACATTCTTATGTATGGCAGTACTTCAACGAAGATGTAACCAACTCCACAGTGAGGTGTCAGTTGTGTACAGCTGTACTGAAGTACAATACAAATGCATCTGCTATGCGCAACCATCTGAAGATGAAACACCCGCTGCTGACAGCTAGCACTAGCAGTAATGCTAGCACCAGTGAGCAACGGACCGGCGTCAGCACTGAACAGAGGCAAACGAACAGCAAGAAAACACAAGTCAACAGTGATGCGGATGATGAGCTACGGGATTACTGCCAGCGGACACCGCATATCCCCACAATGGATAATCCACTGGAGTGGTGGGCAGAAAACGTGCACCGCTTCCCCCGCTTTCGAGGAGCTACCTGGCTATTCCAGCCACAAGCACCCCGAGTGAGAGGGTGTTTTCCCTGGCAGGCAACACTGTCACCCGAAAGCGGTCAAGCCTCCTTCCCTCACATGTCGATGCGTTGGTGTTCAAACCAAAAATATGGAAAGGTGGACGTTATCGTGGAGGACAGCGAATAAAGTATTGCGCAATGCGCTGTTGCACACTGGATTTACGTGGCATTTATGTAAACAAGAGTTTTTTGCTGTCGATTTTGGTGAGTCCAGTGTTTGTTATTTACTCAGCCATGTAACACAAATTAAAATGCAGTGTTTAATGTTACTGTATGAGTTCCAATAGAAAATACAGTTGTAAACCTCTCTTTGTGTGTCTCTATTATGACGTAACGACTAGTCGACTACTATTTTGAAAAACTAGTCGATTAGTAAATATTGGTAGTTGTGAAACCCCTAGATGGCGGAGACATACTTGTCAACCCTCCCGATTTTCGCGGGAGACTCCCGATTTCATTGCCCTCTCCCGGTTTCCTCCCGGGGTCATATTTCTCCCGCATTTCTCCCGATTTCTGACGAAATCAGATTTACATACGACTATTTACACTCGGACTTTAACACAGCTACACCATTGTTTGGTTTCCATGGTAACACGTCTCTTTAGTAGCGCGCGCAACTCAAAGTCTGAGAGGGTGAGGCAGATATTCACAGAAAACAGAAAAAGAATCGACAACTACTCTAATCTCTGCTTACTCCTTTCCTGTAAAATACAGGTCCAGCCCACACATATGCTCCATCAAGGATGGTGCTACAGGCCGCAAGGCAGTGCACTTACAACTACAATAAGCATGTTAATGTTAATCTAACAGCTCCGGCGATCCACTAGCAACCCCCCCAATTTTGTATTTTTAAATGCTCCCGATTTCTGAGGTCTAAAGGTTGGCAAGTATGGGCGGAGAGAAGCGCTCCAAGGCGTGGTTAAATGTTACCCGTTTTGAGGTGGACAATGCTCCTTGCCGAGAGTGTTTAGCATGTAAGGGCGGTAACACGAGCAATGTGTCTAAACATTTAGCAAAAGTGCACCACATTCAGACGGAGGAATGCACCGGGTTCGACTGGCTTTCTAGTAGCTCTGTAGCCCCATCCACGAGTAACGTTTCCACGTCAGGTGTTATGTATGCTAGCAGCAACACACGGAGTTAACACAATTATACAAACATGGGTTAATGATTAGAGGTAACTGAGTTACTCTTTATTTTGTTAAAGTTTCAGCTATTCTGTTTACAGTTCTGTCATCAGATTATTTAATATGATTTGTTAAAACATTGTTGTTTCTTTTGATGTGAAATATTATTTATTTAATTTAAATAAAAAGCAATGTTAATTTTGTTCACAGTTTGTTAAGTTAATTTAATAATATATGTATTTTTGAATCAAGTATTCATCTTTATTGTCTTCATTGTTAGTTTCCACATGCCTAAAACAACCTCAAGCTAAAATAAAAAATTGATGGCTAAATAAGAGCGTTTGATAAATTGTGCAAGGCATACAGTAATAGTCCGAATAGTCGATTAATCGTTTAATTAATCGATAGATTAGTCTATTATCAAATTAGTCGTTTGTTGCAGCCCTATTGTAGTTATCCCATGTAAAATTAAAACGTGTTATTCAGCAACCCTTGCAACTTGGGATTTTATTTTTGGTTGGTAGACCTCGGTGAGCTGGTCATTTCAAAAGTAGCTCACCAGCCAAAAAAGTGTGGGCACCCCTGTTCTACAGGATCCATCCTAATCTCTTATATCTACAGCATTTATCATAACATTTTAAAACAAATAGTCAATAAAGACAAACACATTTCTTTGAACAACATTCATGTATTTTTCTCAAAAATTAAAACAATATTAACAACCACCACACATCCAGATGAGCTTTTGGTTTTTCCATCATGCATCCCCAGGAGAGTTAACAAATACATTGAAAATAAAGAAATAGAAAATCAGAGAGGAATGATGGGTTTGGTTTGGGAGGGCGGTAGACAACTGCCAGGACTGAATGTGTGTGACCAGAGAGTTTAAAAGCCAGGTGTTCAAATGAAGGAGCAGATGAGATGGGGATGAGGCTGGTTTTAATGTCCTGTCGGTGTATTACGGCAATTCCACCACCTCGGCCCTCCGAGCGTGGCTTATTTATGTATGAGTATCCATTGGGTGTAGTGAGGTTGAGTGAGAGATAATCCAGAGGTTGTTGCCAGGTTTCTGTCAGACAGAGAAATTCCATTTTGTTGTCCAGAATGAATTCGTTGAGAATGTGGCTTTTATTGTTGAGGGACCGGGTATTAAACAGAGTGAGCTTCATATTGCTTTGTGTGGTGAGGATTGACTCAGGTGTCATTGCCAGGGCTTGCAGACAGGGGGCGCGCTCGTCTGTATTGTTGTGATGACGTAGTCGAAAGGTGGGTGTGCGCTCAGCTGACCAGAGTACAGGGATGGAGTGACCTGTGTGAAAGTAAACAAACTTGCGACCGGAGCCTCTATGGATGTATCTGGTTCGTTTTAGAAGTTCGTGGTTTTGATGACAGAGATGCATAACGGTGTGGAATGGTTGTTGAGTTGTAGAAGTCTTGCAGCGGTGTACCTCAATGCCATGCCAGGCAGGAGAGACGGAGCGTTGAGTGGACAGGTGAGCCAGGCAGCCGCTAGCATTAGCAGCTAGCGGGTATCCTGCAGCTTGATGACTGCAGAGATGCAGGCAGCTAGCTCCAGGTAGTCCACGGAAGAGGGGTCCAGGCCAAAATAATTATATCTACAGCCCCTAAACACACAAACACACCGCTTTCATAAATAACGCACTTGTTCTGCAATAATATGTTTTATGTTTCCTGTATTTTTTGTTCGGAAAGGACATGCCTGAAAGACGCGACATTTTCTGCTTCTCTGAGGGTCAAGAAGAACATCCAAGAGGAAAATTAAAAGCTGATGCTATGAGATTTTAAGACCAGAACAGGACATTCACTAAGAAACGACTTTTATTGTAAAAACAGTCAGCTGATCGAAAGCACCTATTTCCACATCTACATTCCATCCGCTGATTATTTCTATTTGCCTCGCTTTATGAGCTTCACATCACTTGTACCGCAGAGTTTGCAACGTCACAAATAAATGGGGCCAATCTTCAGTCAGATGTGAATGTGTAATCTAACATTTTCAGTAAGAATAATGGACGAAAGGAGTGCAAATACAAATACAATTTATTATTATTTAACCAAAAGTTAATCAAATGTTTTAAATAAAAAGCACATATGGACAGAAGGTGTAAACATATTAAATGTATAAGTAAACACATTTACTCAAATAACGTGACAGACTAGGCATGTGCAGTTGGTAACAGCTTTGCCCAGCATGGGCTCCTCCATCAGGCCTGGTCCTCCATGCTGAGGAAAGACCCACAGTCCTCTCCAAACCAACCGACAGGACGTCCATCACACGGAGGTTTCTCCCTGAAGTCTCTGCAGCTTTCTGGACACCACGCTGTCTCAATCCGTCCACACTGAATATGAGAGGGGAAAATGAAAATAATAAATGCTTTAGACAATAAGAAATATAAAGTTGACTGTTGAGTTCCTCAGTTTTTTTAGATTGTCAATACTATTACTGTATAATTAATATATCAGGTTAAGAGGCACATTCAAATAAAGATTGGTCTTTAAATACATGTTGTCTTTTGAATTGTTTGTCTAAAGTCAAGGATCTAGAACTGGTACTTAGTTTTAATGATACAGTCTGGTTATTATGCTGTTTGGAGGAGGCCTCACAGGTAAGAACTACCTACCATGAAATGTACCTTAGCTTGACTTAAATGTATTAAACGTATAGTTAAGTGATATCAAAATATAAATAACTAATGTCACACAAATATATTAATATTTGCTTGATTCCAGTGTTGAATTTAGCACAATTGCATACAAACGTTAAGGGACTTTAAGATTCTGAAGTATTATGCTAAAAACTCATTAACTTAGATTATTATTTATAGTTTTGCTGAATAGTTTCATGTCCGCTTACCTTAGAAACGTAAAATGCCACGGCAGTGTGCAGATGGGGAGCTTGTTAGCTTGTTAGCTTAGCTTGGTAGCTTCATCTAGCTCTGGAACTTTCAGCTCAGTGGCAGCAGGTCCCGCCTCGGCTCCGCCTCTTTGACCTTATTTAGAGCAGGCTGGAGTAGGCGGGAGTTGAACTCTGACGTCACTGTCGAGCCGTTAGTGGCCGACTCCGCCTACTAAGGGCTTCTCTGCAACTCTGCAGAATCCTATGGGTGACGTCACGGACCCTACGTCCATTTATATATACAGTCTATGGTTTCATGTTGTTGTGCTTAACATAAAGAGGATGTAGTGTGCCATCTCATACCTTCCACCCATGGCCTGCTTTAAGTGGAGGGTATGGTTGTAAGGAGACAGTAAACACAATTCCAAACACATTGATCACTAAGAAAAGATCTATAAGATGACATCAACCTCTGAAAGTATAGACTTAAGTCAGGTAAGGGTGGAGGAATGCGCTGATGGATGGGAAACAAAACTCAAGCCTGTGGGAAACAATTTAAGTTTTACTTTCACTTTCAAACATCAGTCACTTTAACCTAACCACCACATTAGTGGTAGTCCCAGTACTTAGTTCATCAGAACTCTTTAGTTCTGATGAACTAAAGAGCAGATCGCGTTCACACCGGAATAAATCCCTGAGGGAGGATTAGGCAAATGAAGCCGCTCACGTCACTTTTCTTCTTCTGCTTTGGGTTTACTGGCAGGCCACAAACAACTTCACGGCGTATACTGCCACCTGAAGACCCCGGCCGGAAGTCCCCGGAGTTGGGGACTGGCTTGGGGAAGCCTTCCGAGTAAATCGCCAGAATGCCGACACCTCCTCATCTCCACCGTTCCCACGTTTTCTTCAACCCGATATCACGACAAGACGTGAACATGTGACGATTTACCATGCTGGAAGACGTGAAGATGTCACGATTTCGTCCCTTCAAGTTACACGGTATTGTTAACCCATGTTAACCAGTGAAGAAATACCCGGAAATGCCAAGCAAATGCTACCCCGACGTAATGATTTTTTTTTTAATAGTCACACTCGATTACGCTGATCATCTTGTTTCCCCAGCTGGTCGACACCTCTTTTAGCAGAAACAAAGGCTACATTAATGTATTAAATCAATGTTAATCCGTGCGTGTGGATATGGAATTAACAGACGTGACGTTGTGCGATTGAGTTGCCAGGCAACAGCTTCGGTTCATGCTAATTTACAAACTCTTCAACTACAACCGTAGTTATATTTAAAAACATGTTAGAAGGCCTCACGAAATACTTTAATGCAAATTAAAATGTAAATGTGAAGGAATGTGTGTATAACAAAATACATCGGTCATAAACTAAACCGGAAACAGACGTAGGCAAGATCCTCAGCTCGATGATTGGATGGTTTAGCCGCAATGCATGCTGGGATTTGGTGTTTATGTGATGTGAAATCTGAAAACGTTTTTTAAAAATACAATAATACTTTTTTCCGAGTGTGCTTGCTTTTCTCTTTGAAAGTCATCACATAACGGCATTGTAATACACGGTTCGGCTGCATTAAATATTACATATCTGCCGTAGTTCTCTATTTATAGAGCCCTGCTGAGAAGACTTCTAGACAAACAGGAGAACTGCCGCCAAAACTGAAAACGTGACGTGGATCATAAATATATAAGCAATTAAACAGCATCTTACATTTCTTTTCACACAATACGTCTCCTTGCATTATCAACACTAATTCGGCTGACTTTTATATTTGATTCAATTGGTAGATAGGCTGTATTTACACCATAACGGTGCAGAGCTGATAGAAAGGGACACCTGGTGGTTAAAGCACGTTATTGAATTGTATTATTTTATTATTAGATATTAATAGGAGGATGTGCAAAACAGACAAACTAATAAGGCTTAATTTAAACATTAAAGAGTACTTTAGGTTGAGGTCTTCTTTTGAATAAGAAAAAAGCTTTAAGAAGAATATGGATGGATGAAACCCTCTTGAAACCGCAGGTCCTTCCTTCCTGCAGCGGTCAGACTTTACAACCAGCACTGCCCCTAGTAGACCCTCCTACACACACACCACAACACAGACTATAACACCCCTTGCTGCTAAATACAAACCAACTTTGTGCAATATGTGCTATATGTGCAATATATATATGCCATTAATAACTGTGTAATTTATACCTGGCCACTAAATCAATATATATATATGTCGTTCATAACTGTGTCATTTATACCTGGTTGCTAAACCCTTGTTACTGTTACAAGCAGGGGTGGACTGGCCATCTGGCATACCGGGCATTGTCCCGGTGGGCCGTTGACCCAATGTGGGCCGGTCCGCTATGGTTTTTTCTTTTTTCTTTTTTTTCTCTAAATTCCCTCCAATTGGGCCGGCCAATTGGCTACAGAGGGCTAGCAGTGTGTTGCCAGCATCGACACATATTATTGGTCTATTGTTTGTCATTGTCAATCAATCATGGGCTGACAGGCTCAGAGAGGCCTGACAGTGCTGTCAATCACAACACAAACCAAGGTGGGGCGGGACCTCATGGCATGGGCGGGAGTCGCGGGACGGGCTGCTGCTGAGCTGAAAATGGATAAGCAGAAGAAACGCCCGGGTGGCGCTGAAAAACTGTGACTTAAAAAGCTGAACTCTCTGGAGGTGGAGGCTGCTAAATATTCTAAATTGACGGACCTATTTGGTGCCGGGGTCACCGCCCCAGCAGGTGCTGCTGCGCCGGGAGACGAGCGAGTGGAGGCATAAATGGTAAGTAACGTTAGCCTGGGGCTGGCTAGGCTACATTTTTGAGACATGTCCAAAAAAAAAGTAGAAAACGTTTTTACATTGAATGTGATGTGACCTAATTAACTGCATAGTCCTACTTGTGACAACATATTAGCCCAGAGTTGAAGGGCTGTGAATGTTGGTAGTTGTGGTTGATTTTGTTTAAATATGCCGAATTGTGATATTATGGGTTATTATTGTTCAGATGATTTAGCTAGGCTAGCTAAGAGCTGCTAACGTCAGCGGTTTCTTGTTGCCATAGCAACAGTAAACATTCACATGGACCAACGAGCTGTAAGTAGAGATGCAGAATCAAGCTGTATTGTAAATACAGATGAGATACTTTGAATTTTAGCACAAAATACAAGTAAACCTATAGGAAATAATTACATTAATTTGCAATATTTGCCATTGAATTTATTGTAATCTTTCAATTCATTTATTGTTTACTGAGGTGATAACTATTTCATAATTTGTGTGTAACTTTAATTTCTGTGCAAATGTGTCAGTTCAGGGAGAGAGCCAGACCAATTCAGGCAGCCCAAAGACTGCACCACCACCACCAGTGGTGCAGAAAGTGTTCTGTAGCAGAGACGGCACCAGTAGAAGGTGGCTGACGTACTGTCCAGAGCGTCACATGCTTTATTGTTTCATCTGCATGGCATTCGGTAAGAGAACTGATAGCAGTCTGTTCATCAGTGGAATGTCAGATTGGAGGCATATACACCATGTATGGTGCTACGCACATGTACTAAATCTGGTGCTTGCAAACACAACCCAGATTTTTATTGAGAGTGGGTCCCTGTTTGCGCTCCTCAATGGCATTGCGGTATTCATCAAAGAGTCATATAAAAGGATGAATGTGTGGGAAGAGTCAGGCCGAAACAAGAGACGTAGACGCCTTGCTCCTATTGGCGAGACACGCTGGTGGGCCAAGCATGAGGCCCTGAAGAAGGTGTTTGGCTCCTTTGGAAAACTGGAAGATGGTCTGTACGTTGATGTGCTGTTGACATTATCAGCTATACAAAAACAGGCAACAGTGAAACCATGTATCCTTGTCATGGCCAGAGGATATGCAGAGTCATTGCTCAAGTATGAGACGATCTTGACTGCTCAAATCTTCCTCCGCATATTTAAACATACCTCTCCATTGTCTAAATACCTTCAGACGGCAGGATTGGACATCCTCTCTGCTCACAGAATAGTGGCATCGACACAGGATACGCTGAAAAGCTTGGGAAGAGATTTTGAATCTGTAAAAAGAGCAGCAGACACATTTGTCAACTGGACAAACACAGAAATCCAAGAGAGAGATGACACAGAAATTGAAGTGGAGGCCACACTGCCACAAAAGAGGAGGAGGTTGAAGAAAGTCTTGCCTGGAGAGATGGCTCAGGATGAGACCCTGGATGATGCAGAAAAATCCTATGAGGTGAATGTGCATAACCGGATCATGGACACAGCAATTGAAGCCATTCATAGGCGCTTTTTAACACACGGCAATCTATATGCTGACTTGGCATGTCTGGATCCCAGAAACCTCCCTCAGCTCTGCAGCAGTGCTCTTCCCCAGTCTGCCCTTCAAGACTTAAGCAAGTGCTTGCAAGGATTTGACAGCAGGGCAACCAAGGAAAATATGCAGGCCGAGTTGAAAAGCTTTGCACTCCAGTGGAACAGGCTGAAGGCATCCCCATTGGCAGAGTACAAAGCAAGAACAGTAGAAGATGGATCAGGTGGTGAGGAGGACAACGCAGAAGAGGTTGAGATAACTCCCATAAGCTGTTGCTCCTGCAAAGAATGCCCTCTGTGCTGCTACCAGATACTTCGCCATTTCAACATGCTAACAGATGCATACCCTGCCCTAGGCCTTGCTTATAAATACCTGCTTACATTATCCCTCACACAGGTGGCTTGTGAGTGCACATTTTCAATTTTGAAGTTTATTAAAAACAGACTCAGAAGCACCCTCTCATCTGATAAATTGGAGGCATTTATGTTGATGTCCACAGAGAAAGACATCCTCATGTCCTTGGACTCTGACTCTGTGATAGACAGACTTGCAGAGAAGAGTGAGCTGCTTAAAAAGCTGCTCCACTGATAAGGCGAGAAATATTTAATATTATTGTTATTATCACACATTATGGATGTAGTAATTCATTATTTGTCATTTTAATTATGCTTTTCAGAAGTTGTATTGTGCTTATGCGTTGATCCTTAATGGTGTGATCATGTACACTAAATTAGTGTACATGAGTCGTTCTCCCTCTGTTCTATATGTGGACTTGTTCTCTCATTTGGGACCACTGTTAGAATTTGGTAAGTTTATCATGTATTTTTTAATGTTGTATAAATTCATACTTCATCATTTTAAAAAAGTTTTGAAAGAAACGCACATCCCAAAAGTTTTCAACTTTAGGTGCAGGACAGAGGAAAACATTTTATTTATTTTTCAGACTTAATAATGTATCCAATTCCCTCTCAGGTTGACCACTTGACATGTGAGAGCTTGAGGAGTTGTTCCCCCTCCGTTCATGTTCGAGGACTTGCTCTCTCTCTGCGTCCACTCTCTACCTTCACTGCACCAAAGTTTGGCTGTTGAGTCTCCTCTAGTATGGTGAGTTTATCATTTTTTATGTTTTATGAAATCATACTTAATTTGTGATGATTAGAGACTTAATAATGTATCCAATTCCCTCTTAGGTTGACCACTTGACATGTGAGAGCTTGAGGAGTTGTTCCCCCTCCGTCCATTTTCAAGGATTTGCTCCCTTACTTCCTCCACTTCACCACTTTTTGGCTACTGAGAAGTCTATGATTTGTTGAGTATGTCATGTGTCTTATAATGTTATATGAATTCATACTTGATTTGTGATGATGAGAGACTTAATAATGTTTCCATGTCTCTTTTAGGTTGACCACCCGAGAGCCTAAGAAGTTGTTTTCCCTCTGTCCCCTTTTGAGGACCTGCTTCGTCTCCTCCATCATTCACTGGGCCACTTTTGGGTTCCTGAGCTTATTTCATGTGGTGAGAGGAATGCAATATGTGTATGTTTAAAGGTTTGTGTGAAGAAACATACTATATGTGTTATAAAATGACAATTGGTAATTCATAAATGTCTCTTTATATTCTCTGCTACCATTATCTCCTGTCAAACAGGTTTTCCTGACCTGCTAGAAGTTCTTCTATGATGCTTGAGTCATCCGTCATATCTGAGAGCTTCGTCTTGACTTTGTGAGTTTATTATGCAACTTGTTTTGTCTCAGATTGAAACAAAAGGTTTGATTATGATTATTTCCTGGCTGAAGATTTTCATATTGATGGTTTTAATTTCAAACATCTGCATATCTTTTAAGTTCAATTAACAGTTATGCAGGTAGGCCTTAGGGCTCTTTTGAGACTTAAGTCATCCTTCATGACAGATACATTTGTTCACTAAGTGTCACTACGTCACAATATGGCTACATGGCTACTTATATTTGTCAGTACACAGATACTGAGTACAAGTTATGTTTGCTGTTTCTTGCAGGTCACGAATTTGGTGAGGAGTGGAGCTGGCTGGCTGCGGACGAGGAAGTATAGAGCAATACATACTTGGGCACATACACGTATATCAGAATGCATATCTATTCAGACCTGTAACCCATGTCTTACACTTTTCACACAGCTATATATATATATATATATTTTTTTCAATCCTCTATTTATGGTTTCATAATGAGTGAGTGAATTTCAGCTCTAATGCTGCTACTGTCTGTAATATGTTTCTATTTAGATTATTTGTCAGGATATTTTTTTGTTATTATTGTCCGAGTCTGGTTTTAACCAATACTGGGCTTACACCAAAAGATTTTCACAGTCACAGACTAAAAACTGAAAGGGTAGCATAAGGGTTCTTCCCGTTAGTCTCGTCCCACTCCTAGTCATTACATAACTTCTGTTGTGATTTGACACTATAATGAATAAAGATTGATTGATATAGCTGTCAATTTTAGTCCTTGAGTTCATAGTTAAGTGTTTCATTTGTTAACTGCTATCAAGGAATATGACTCTCCTTTGTAGTATGCATGAGAGAAGATGCCGCAAGATTAGTGGACTTCTATGTAGTGTCCGCTGATAATGTAGTGGGCTGGTCTGGACAGAAAATGCCAGGGCTGAATTTTTGTCCCAGTCCACCCCTGGTTACAAGGTATGTATCTTGTATTTTGTAGATTGTGTAACTTGCTGCTGTTAAATACCATCAAACTATGTGCAATATGTGCTTTATGTGCAATATATACTTTATATACATATGCCATCTTTAATAACTGTAATATATACCGGGCTGCTAAATCCTAAGAACTGCTACAGGATTTGATTTGTAGATTTGATTTGTTTTTCATCTGTTTTACTGAAAATGATGTAACTTTTTTTAGCATATTGTTTATTATATTATAACTTAGTACTTTTTTAGCATATTGTTTATTTTATTATAACTTAGTACTTTTTTAACGCATGTAAAATATGCAACACTATGGCTAAACACTATGCACTATGCATTATGGTCTGTGGCTCTTTCCTGCTGTAACGCTGCACATTTCCCCTCTGTCCATCCATCCATCTTCTCCCGCTTATCCGTGGTCGGGTCACGGAGGTAGCAGTTCCAGCAGAGAGCCCCAAACTTTATTTTCCCTTGCCACATCAACCAGCTCTGACTGGGGGATCCCAAGGCGCTCCCAGGCCAGCGAAGATATATAATCCCTCCATCTGGTTCTAGGTCTACCCCTTGGTCTCTTCCCAGCTGGACGTGCCTGGAACACCTCCCTAGGGAGGCGCCCAGGTGGCATCCTAACTAGTTGCCCGAACCACCTCAACTGGCTCCTTTCGACGCGAAGGAGGAGCGGTTCAACTCCGAGTCCCTCCCGGATGACTGAACTTCTCACCTTATCCCTAAGGGAGACACCAGCCACCCTGCGGAGAAAACCCATCTCGGCCGCTTGTACCCGCGATCTCGTTCTTTCGGTCATGACCCATCCTTCATGACCATAGGTGAGGGTAGGAACGAAAATGGCGCGGTAGACAGAGAGCTTTGCCTTCTGGCTCAGCTCCCTTTTCGTCACAACGGTGCGGTAAAGCGACTGCAGTACCGCTCCCGCTGCTCCGATTCTCCGACCCATCTCACGCTCCCCTCTGTTGGACTAATAAAGGTATTCTGATTCTGAATTTGATTCTTTAATGGTCACACATGCAGAGCACACAGCACACACAGTGACATTTGTATCTACAGATAAATATTAAGCCTGACAAAGTACTTAACGTCTAATATATTGCTTTCCTGCAATGTTAACTATGTTTAAGCACTTATTTGTTTATTATTTTTGTATTATTAAACTGATATTATACATATGTATTATACTCTTATAAGATGTATGTAGAGAGTATAAGAAATGAGCAGAATGGTGGAATATACACACATATTGATAGATGTCTTGTAATGCACTGTTGAGGAACCTGCGACCCAAGTTTTTCATTCATTGCATAACTACATCGTAGTTGTGTATAATATGATATGTCAATAAACCTTAGAAAATCTTGAAATCTTGAAAGGGATGTGCAAACTATTCATTATATACAGTCTTTAATTAACTATTAGTAGAGAATAACGAGTAATGAATATACTTTATAGGGATCCTATTAATATCTAATAATAAAATAATAAAATTCAATAACGTTCTTCAACCACCAGGTGTCCCTTTCTATCAGCTCTGCACCGTTATGGTGTAAATACAGCCTATCTACCAATTGGATCAAATATAAAAGTCAGCCGAATTAGTGTTGATACTGCAAGGAGACGTGTTGTGTGAAAAGAAATGTAAGATGTTGTTTAATTGCTTATATATTTATGATCCACGTGACGTTTTCAGTTTTGGCGGCAGTTCCTCATGTTTGTCTTGAAGTCTTCTCAGCAGCGCTCTATAAATAGAGAACTACGGCAGATATGTAATATTTAATGCAGCCAAACCGTGTATTACAATGCCGTTATGTGATGACTTTCAAAGAGAAAAGCAAGCACACTCGGAATAAAGTATTATTATATTTTTAAAAAACGTTTTCAGATTTCACATCAGATAAACACAAATCCCAGCATGTCACGTTTGAAGGGACGAAATCGTGACATCTTCACAGCATGGTAAATCGTCACATGTTCACGACTTGCCTTGATACCGGGTTGGTTTTCTTTTGTGTTGCCATAAGTTAGTCTCTCTGCGTTTATGCGCTGGGCTAATGCTAATAATGCTAATGCCAGCAAATACAATACTTCACAAAACTTTTCCGAGTTTTAAGGAGCGTGGTTTGCAATTCTCCCAGCCAATCAGAAATGGGAACCTTTTTCTCCCATGAAAGTACCTGCACTCAAGCAAGGACTAAAAAGGGGGTGAAAAGGTTCTCATGAACTAAGTCAGGGTTCGGCAACCCGCATGCGGCTCTTTAAGCCCTCTGCTCTGGCTCCCTTGAGCTTAGACAAAAATAAGAAGGAAATAAAATAAAAGTATTTGTAGGACTTTTTATATTTTGTTGCATGGTTGAAAATGTTTCGTATATTGTATTTTGAGGTGATAATGTGACACATAAATAAAAAACAAAACGGTTTTAATTAAGTAAACTAAAATATGCGTCACATCCTGCTACGGTCCCGCGCCAGCGCCTTTTCTTACAGGTGAATAACCTGACCCCCGGCTCGATGAGCGAACTATGGATAAATCAAAGAAAAGAAAAGTACCCGAGGAACACAGGATTGAATTCTGCGTGGACAGAGTTATATGCTTTCATATGCAAATTGATGCTTACAAATATGAGATAATCCATAATCTTCAGTGTGGTTAGCGAAAATCTTCAAAAACTGTGCAACAGTACAATAGGGCCACACAAACTGCAGAACACTGGTGCTTTGGGAACACTCAAATGATTTAATTCCAATTTCAAATCAGGAGACTAAATACAAACGTGTGTGTGTGTGTGTGTGTGTGTGTGTGTGTGTGTGTGTGTGTGTGTGTGTGTGGGTGGGGGTGTGTGTGTGTGTGTGTGTGTGTGTGTGTGTGTGTGTGTGTGTGTGTGTGTGTGTGTGTCATACTTGCCAACCCTCCCGATTTTCGCGGGACACTCCCGCTTTTCTCCTGATTTCTGACAAATTCAGATTTACTCACGACTGTTTCCACTCTGACTTTAATACAGCTACAGCATTGTTTGGTTTCCATGGTAGCGCGTCTCTTTAGCAGCGCGCGCAACTCAAAGTCTGACGGCACCTACACACGGCGGCATGCGTTGTCGCTTGCCGGCGGGGGGGGCTGAAACTCGACCAACAACCAATCACATGAATCTCCCGCCCCAGACACACAAGCACTCGGTTTGATTGGCTAGAGCTTGTACTGGCATATGATTCGATTGGCTGACGCCTCCGTCGAGGCGTCAAAAGTAGAACATTGCTCTACTCTTGCAGCGAGCACCGCGAGAGAAGCTACGCTTTGCTCCCACAATGCAGTTCGGCGAATCATGACCTTACCCCATTCAAAGTGAATGGGTAGAAGCGTTGAAGCGGCAACGCACGCCGCCGTGTGTAGGGGCCTTGAGAGGGTGAGGAAGATGAAAACTGAACAAGAATCGACAACTCCACCCTCTGCTCACTCCTTTCCTGTAAAATACAGGTCCAGCCCACACATACTGTATGCTCCGTGGTGCCACAGGCATTGCCCTTAAAACTACAATAAGCATGTAAATGTTAATCTACAGCTCCGGTGATCCACTAGCACCGGAGTCTCCACCTGCAGACGCAGCCATCCTCGACAACTACTGTAGCGTCACCTTGGATACGAGTCCAATCAACTCACAGACACACAGGCCAGGGCGCTGACAGGGCGCCCTTTGAGCATCAGATCTGATGACGCTGATTGGCTGAAATTATGTTTCGGCGGCATAGTTAATAGATAGCAACAGTCAGCTTGTTGGCTGCTGCTGCTCTGGCTGAGGGCTCTTTCTTACCACCCGGACGAGAGAGGGTAATGATACACGCTGCGGCCAGGCAGGAAACATGTGACTTATCAGTAACTTTAGACATCGTAAAACAATTTTAAACGAGATTGTATTGTAGATTATACATTTTACTGATACCAACTATATAATATTGACCTTGTTCTTTAAAAAAAGAAAATATATATATATATATTTTTTAAATATATATTTTTATTTATTTGTAATATTTAATGACAATCAAACATGTGGGAAGAGGGGGGGCGGTGCCCCTAGCGCCCCTATGGGCCGGCCGCCACTGATTAAATGCTTTGACAATAAATACATACAAAAATTCATCTGTGGAAGCCATAGCACTGTAAAAAGCACGACCAATCATTTTAGCCGGCCCGGCTAAAATAACTGGATGGCCTACCTGCCTGTCAGCTTTCCATCTGTGCACAAAGTTATCTCATGCCCTCATTGGTCGTGTGCGCGTTCGTGTGTCGAAGTCTGAAGGAAGAGACAGATTTTTTCCGGTTTTGTATTTTCAAATTCTAGCGCATTCGAGCTGGTTTCTCCATTCGTACCTACCCTACCTTTAACTCTTTTTAGGGTGCAGCTATATGTTTTATTTATTTCAAAGTGGGCCCATTTAAAAAAAAAAAATGTACCTTCAAATGTGCAGAGGACTCCCCAAGTGCTGTGTTTAATTTATTTTAAAGTAGGCCTGTGTATTATTTTTTAATTTTTCCTTAAAGGAGTTCTTTGTTTCTTATTAGAGTTAAACAGTTTTATATAATGTAATAAATAATAAATGCAAAAAAACTGTAGTTTTTGTCTATGATATAACAGTAAATACAACTTTATAAGCTATCTATGAAATATGTTTTGCGGCTCCAGACAAAAAAACGTGTTGGAAAAGGGAGCTAAATGGCTCTTTTGGTCAAAAAACTTCCTGTCTATCTCCTTCTGCTGTTCCCTTTAGTGTTTACCTCCTGTCTATCGCCTTCCGCTGTTCCCTTTAGTGTTAACTTCCTGTCTATCTCCTTCCGCTGTTCCCTTTAGTGTTAACTTCCTGTCTATCTCCTTCTGCTGTTCCCTTTAGTGTTTACCTCCTGTCTATCTCCTTCCGCTGTTCCATTTGGTGTTACTTCCTGTATATCTCCTTCTGCTGATCCCTTTAGTGTTAACTTCCTGTCTATCTCCTTCAGCTGTTCCCTTTAGTGTTTACTTCCTGTATCTCCTTCCGCTGTTCCCTTTGGTGTTACTTCCTGTCTATCTCCTTCTGCTGTTCCCTTTAGTGTTAACTTCCTGTCTATCTCCGTCCGCTGTTCCCTTTAGTGTTAACTTTCTGTCTATCTCCTTCCGCTGTTCCCTTTAGTGTTTACTTCCTGTCTATCTCCTTCTGCTGTTCCGTGTTAACTTCCTGTCTGTCTCCTTCCGCTGTTCCCTTTAGTGTTACTTCCTGTCTATCTCCTTCTGCTGTTCCCTTTAGTTTTTACTTCCTGTTCGCCATCTGCTGATTTCTCTGCCTCCGGCTCTCTCTGAGTCTTTAACCTCTTTCCTTCTCTTGTTCTATTCAAAATTAAAGTGGAGTAACAGAAAACGTATATTTTTTTTGGACACAGCTGATGTTACATTGACATCTTTCTGTGGATTGATATGTCAATAATATATGTTATATGTTGGCTTGATCCAGTATCCTGAGCATCCGTCTGTGTTTGAAAATGGCAGACTGCAGAATGCCCAAATTGACCAATAAGAATCAAGTATTCATTTAAGCGTTATAATCACTAGTAACACACATTAGTCAGCTGATAACTGTGGCAGCGGGGTGTGGTTAGAGCGCCAGCTGCTGGAGTGATGGGAGTGGCTCGGCCCGGAGACCAGACATATGATCAGAATCAGGTAATCAGTCACTCAATAAAAGCATGTGGTAACCTGGTTCTGGGCTCTTGCAGTAGACTGGGTCCTGGGAGGAGGACCGTCACTCTCCCAGCCACCTAGGGAAATAGAGGAGCAGACTGGGGTTCATGGAAGCCCCTTTTTATGTTTACACCCTCCGTTTGAAATAAACCAAACCGTTCTTTGCCTCCGTCATCTTTTTATCCCTATCGTGAGCTGGAACACTCACATAACATTATAAGTGGGTGAGTTTTTCTGTTGTATTTCCAAGTTCAGATTGAGCCTTCAAGATCAATTTGTTGGTAAATGGTAAATATACTAAGAAACATGTTCATCAGCAGGATACTGGTAGAGACGAAGGTAAATAATAAAAATGTTGATAAGTGCAGCTTCAACAATATTATCTCATCATACATGTTATCTGTAAATAAAAAAATCATCACATTTAAAAAAGGTTATGATTGTGAGTGTACTTATTTATTTGTTTCAAAAGCATGGCTAAATATTAATATAAAAATCGTTCATAGTAAAAATGTCATAGAAATGATCTGTATTATGATATTACAGCACGGTTTCAATTGAAACCTCCATAAAAAAACTGTCAATCACAGGAGGAGCTGTCAATCACAGGAGGTGCTGTGATTCTTCATTGGTCAACATGTTTCAGTGTTGCCACTAGATGGCAGTGCATCATTAAAGTTGGACCTCAGTGTCTGATCAGCCTCAGAGCCGACACTCAGGCCCCGTCTCAGGTCGGTTAAATTAAATCCTTGCTTCCCTCACTTGCGTTGTTTCCCTGTGTTTAGTCCCTCCCTCCAGGGAAGCATGGAGGGACGCAAGGAAACCACGAGAAGCAGGGAAATGAGTTTTAAGAGCAATGGGACGTCCTTTCCTCCGGAGCGTCACGTGAAGCGACGTCCGTTTGTGATGACGCCGCACAGCTGTTCGTCTGACAGCAGCTCTGTCCCCGTTATTTTCACAAACACCCTTGCCACACATTTACTGACACAAACATTTGTATCATCTGTTGTAGACCCCAATAAATAAAATCAAATAAGAACTCATTCTCAAAAAAGATAAACGCCATTCTTAAAATGTATAAACGAACAATAGTTTGATTAATATTGATTAGAGTGCACAATAGAAATAAAATAATTGAGAGAAGAAAAATATATATATTATCTATCAAAACCCAGTTAGATTAACATGAATTGGATTGCACACTTTGTTTGTTTGTGTGGATTTGTAGCACATTAACATTTTAATAGCACTTAATGACTGACTGAATGGAAATGACAGTAAATGAAAATATAAAACGAAAAAAGCGATCATGAAAATGTTTCCAATAAATGAATAAAATGATTTTTGACCACTTTGTTGTTCAGATATATCACATATTTGTAACTAAATGATACATGAATTGAAACAAAACACAGTTTAAACTGAGGAGTGACTCTCGTGAGTTTCATTTATTTTCTTCACTCCGCCGGGGTACTGCTCTCATGTCAAGAACAAGAAGCATGAGATCAGTGCATGCACTGCATCGTCCAATCAGTGAGCGATACACAGTAAGGGGGCGGGGCGAGTATCTGAGGATTTCATCGGAGAATGGACTGGTGGTTCCTCGATTATCGCTCCTCCATTATCGCTCCTCACTCCTCAATCCTCGATCGTCCGGCAGAAATAAGAGCCATGGGACGGTACTCAAGATGGCGCAGACAAATCAACTTCCGGTGAGACCGAGGACCGAGGAGCGAGGAAATGAAAATAGTCGACCTGAGACAGGGCCTAGGAAACCACGAGAAGCAGGGAAATTAGTTTTAAGAGCAATGGGACGTCCTTTCCTCCGGAGCGTCACGTGAAGCGACGTCCATTTGTGATGACACCGCACAGTTGTTCGTCTGACAGCAGCTCTGTCCCTATGCTCTGTCCCCGTTATTTTCACAAACATCCCCGCCACACATTTACTGACACAAACATTTGTATCATCTGTTGTAGACCCCAATAAATAAAATCAAATAAGAACTCATTCTCAAAAAAGATAAAAGCCATTCTTAAAATGTATAAACGAACAATAGTTTGATTCATATTGATTAAAGTGCACAAAATAAATAAAATAATTCAGAGAAGAAAAAGAGATATGTTATCTATCAAAACCCAGATAGATTAACATTCATTGGATTGCACACTTTGTTTGTTTGTGTGGATATGTAGAACATTAACATTTTAATATAACTTAATGACTGACTGAATGGAAATGACAATAAATGAAAATATAAAACGAAAAAAGCGATCATGAAAATGTTTCCAATAAATGAATAAAATGATTTTTGACCACTTTGTTGTTCAGATATATCACATATTTGTAACTAAATGATACATGAATTGAAACAAAACACAGTTTAAACTGAGGAGTGACTCTCGTGAGTTTCATTTATTTTCTTCACTCCGCCGGGGTACTGCTCTCATTTCAAGAACAAGAAGCATGAGATCAGTGCATGCACTGCATCGTCCAATCAGTGAGCGATACACAGTAAGGGGGCGGGGCGAGTATCTGAGGATTTCATCGGAGGATGGACTGGTGGTTCCTCGATTATCGCTCCTCCATTATCGCTCCTCGCTCCTCAATCCTCGATCGTCCGGCAGAAATAAGAGCCATGGGACGGTACTCAAGATGGCGCAGACAAATCAACTTCCGGTGAGACCGAGGACCGAGGAGCGAGGAAATGAAAATAGTCGACCTGAGACAGGGCCTAGGAAACCACGAGAAGCAGGGAAATTAGTTTTAAGAGCAATGGGACGTCCTTTCCTCCGGAGCGTCACGTGAAGCGACGTCCATTTGTGATGACACCGCACAGCTGTTCGTCTGACAGCAGCTCTGTCCCTATGCTCTGTCCCCGTTATTTTCACAAACATCCCCGCCACACATTTACTGACACAAACATTTGTATCATCTGTTGTAGACCCCAATAAATAAAATCAAATAAGAACTCATTCTCAAAAAAGATAAAAGCCATTCTTAAAATGTATAAACGAACAATAGTTTGATTCATATTGATTAGAGTGCACAAAATAAATAAAAATAATTCAGAGAAGAAAAAGAGATATGTTATCTATCAAAACCCAGATAGATTAACATTCATTGGATTGCACACTTTGTTTGTTTGTGTGGATATGTAGAACATTAACATTTTAATATAACTTAATGACTGACTGAATGGAAATGACAATAAATGAAAATATAAAACGAAAAAAGCGATCATGAAAATGTTTCCAATAAATGAATAAAATGATTTTTGACCACTTTGTTGTTCAGATATATCACATATTTGTAACTAAATGATACATGAATTGAAACAAAACACAGTTTAAACTGAGGAGTGACTCGTGAGTTTCATTTATTTTCTTCACTCCGCTGGGAAACTGCTCTCATGTCAAGAAGCATGAGATCAGTGCATACAC
This sequence comes from Notothenia rossii, assembly GCF_949606895.1. Lineage (NCBI taxonomy): Eukaryota > Metazoa > Chordata > Actinopteri > Perciformes > Nototheniidae > Notothenia > Notothenia rossii. The sequence goes on from NC_136904.1 coordinate 48,884,134, forward strand.
TGCATCGTCCAATCAGTGAGCGATAAGGGGGCGGGACACGAAGGAGGCGATTATCATCCCCATCCCCATCATTTTGCAGTTGAAGGCAGAATGAATTTATTATTGACTCAGAATGAAGCTCAACTTCATGTCATACAATACATTGACTTTATTTGTAATTGTGTAAAAAAATATGAGCATTGATTAGCAAGCAGGGCTTGCAGGAACAGAGAATGGTGATGGATGGAGCTGGGAAGAGAGAAGAATAAAGAAAAGAGAAAAAATTCAATTTCAAAATAAGTTGCCGCTCCTACAGTTTTCTAGTATGTAAAGATGATTTCACATGACCAATGCAAAATATCAAACTCAATACATGTGTGTCTCTGGGGGGTGCATTGTGCCTTTGATGTATTTACATAATATACCATAACCAAACACTACTACGTAAGGTGGAAATCAGGTTGCCAGAGCAGGTCAGTCCAGTGTGCATGTTCCTCAGGGTCTCAGCAGTTACAGGTGAGGTAAAGAACATTTAAGAGAAAAAGGTCAGTAACAACTCTTTAAAGTAACAACACTGAATAATTATCTCTTTTACACAATGAAACACGTCCAGAAGAATGTCATGCAAAGCTGCCTGCCTGCCTGCCTGCCTTCCTTCGACTCTCCCTGAACTGCCTGATATTTTAATGTTCGATGTCAACCATTTGTGCAGATAGCATGACGTAGAAAATATCCCTGATGCTAATGTGGCAATAGCCTACCTCCCGCCCCCTTAGCACCTGGTGGAGGGGGCGATAGGCTACTCTTCAAATGTTTCACAAAATACTTACCATCATGACTACTCTTACTGTTTAACATTTTGGTTTACTTCATGTTTTGGCTAATACAAATCAATCAATCAATCAATGTTTATTTATATAGCCCAATATCACAAATGTTACATTTGTCTCAGTGGACTTCACAGTTTGTACAGAATATCAGTATGACAATACGACACCCTCTGTCCTTAGACCCTCACATCGAACAAGGAAAAACTTCCAGAGAAAACCCCACAGTTTAAAGGGAAAAATGGGAGAAACCTCAGGGAGAGCAACAGAGGAGGGATCCCTCTCCCAGGACGGACAGACGTGCAATAGATGCCGTGTATAAATTGAAAAGATAATACATTTGCAACATAGGTAGTCCAAATGTTTTGAAATGCATGTGTGTATAATAAGAAGATGAATCCACGAGGATATCCATCCAGGACTTATGATCCAGGACCACAGCCACGACTCAAGATCCAGGACTCGCAATCCATGACACAGGACCGCAGGATCATCCATGACTCCGGATCCCGGCGTATATAGACACCAAAAAGAAAGACATTTGGGGAAGCTGGGTTAATCGGAACATGAGAGTACACAGGTATAGACAGAGAGAAGGAAGAAGTAAGATGTCCCCCGACAAACTAAGCCTATATCAGCAAAACTAGGGGCTGAATCTAATCAGCCCTAACTATAAGCTTTATCAAAAAGGAAGGTCTTAAGCGCACTCTTAAAAACGGATAGGGTGTCTGCCTTCCGAACACAAACTGGAAGCTGATTCCACAAAAGTGGAGCTTGATAAGAAAAGGCTCTGGCTCCCATTGTACTTTTAGAGACTCTAGGAACAACCAACAACCCTGCATTCTTGGAACGCAATGCCCTAGTAGGACAATAGGGTATAATGAGTTCTTTAAGGTAAGATGGCGCCTGCCCATTAAGGGCTTTGTAGGCGAAAAGAAGAATTTTAAATTCTATCCTGTGTTCTATAGGGAGCCAGTGTAAGGCAGCCAGAACAGGAGTAATGTGGTCCCTTTTCCTAACTCTGGTTAGTACACGAGCTGCAGCATTTTGAATCAGCTGAAGCGACTTGACTGACTTCTTGGTACACCCTGATAATAAGGAGTTACAATAATCCAGCCTTGAAGTAACAAATGCATGGACTAGTTTCTCTGCATCGTTTTGAGGCAAGATATGCCTGATTTTTGCAATGTTGTTAATATATCTTTAGATAATTTGTTTCATGCATGTGTGTATAATAAGAAGATGAATCCACGAGGATATCCATCCAGGACTTATGATCCAGGACCACAGCCACGACTCAAGATCCAGGACTCGCAATCCATGACACAGGACCGCAGGATCATCCATGACTCCGGATCCCGGCGTATATAGACACCAAAAAGAAAGACATTTGGGGAAGCTGGGTTAATCGGAACATGAGAGTACACAGGTATAGACAGAGAGAAGGAAGAAGTAAGATGTCCCCCGACAAACTAAGCCTATATCAGCAAAACTAGGGGCTGAATCTAATCAGCCCTAACTATAAGCTTTATCAAAAAGGAAGGTCTTAAGCGCACTCTTAAAAACGGATAGGGTGTCTGCCGTCCGAACACAAACTGGAAGCTGATTCCACAAAAGTGGAGCTTGATAAGAAAAGGCTCTGGCTCCCATTGTACTTTTAGAGACTCTAGGAACAACCAACAACCCTGCATTCTTGGAACGCAATGCCCTAGTAGGACAATAGGGTATAATGAGTTCTTTAAGGTAAGATGGCGCCTGCCCATTAAGGGCTTTGTAGGTGAAAAGAAGAATTTTAAATTCTATCCTGTGTTCTATAGGGAGCCAGTGTAAGGCAGCCAGAACAGGAGTAATGTGGTCCCTTTTCCTAACTCTGGTTAGTACACGAGCTGCAGCATTTTGAATCAGCTGAAGCGACTTGACTGAATTCTTGGTACACCCTGATAATAAGGAGTTACAATAATCCAGCCTTGAAGTAACAAATGCATGGACTAGTTTCTCTGCATCGTTTTGAGGCAAGATATGCCTGATTTTTGCAATGTTACGTAGATGGAAGTAGGCGGTCCTTGAAATTGATTTTATGTGGGTGTTAAAGGATAAATCCTGATCAAATATAACACCAAGATTCCTTACATTCTCACTGGAGGCCAAATTAATGCCATCCATAGTTAATATATCTTTAGATAATTTGTTTCGTAGATTCTTCGGGCCAAGTACAATAACTTCAGTTTTGGTCGTGTTTAACATCAAAAAATTTAAGGTCATCCACGTTTTTAAGTCCTTGAGGCAGTCTTGAATTTTATTTAGATGATTAATTTCATCAGGCTTGATTGATAAATATAGTTGAGTATCATCCGCATAACAATGAAAGTTTACAGAATGATTCCTTATAATATTGCCTAACGGAAGTATATATAGGGTGAACAAAATAGGTCCAAGCACTGAGCCCTGTGGCACTCCATGGCTAACTTTGGTTTGCATGGAAGATTCATCGTTGACACGTACAAACTGAGAGCGTTCAGATAGATAGGACCTAAACCAGCCTAAAGCAGTTCCCTGTATGCCAACTAAGTGCTCTAGTCTTTGCAATAAGATATCATGGTCGATAGTATCAAATGCAGCACTAAGATCGAGCAAGACAAGAATAGAGACAAGTCCCTTGTCAGAGGCTATTAGAATGTCATTTGTGACTTTAACCAGAGCTGTCTCTGTGCTATGTTGTGTTCTAAAGCCAGACTGAAAATCTTCAAATAAATCATAGTTTTTTAAGTAATCACACAGCTGTTTTGCGACTGCTTTCTCAAGAATTTTTGAGAGGAACGGAAGATTAGAAATAGGTCTATAGTTGGCTAAAACCTCTGGATCGAGGTTGTGCTTTTTAAGAAGCGGTTTTATCACTGCTACTTTGAATGATTGTGGAACATAGCCTGATAATAAAGACATATTCATAATATTTAATAAAGAAGTGCTAATTAATGGAAAAACTTCTTTTAACAGCTTAGTTGGAATCGGGTCTAAGATACACGTTGATGGTTTAGAAGAGAGAATCATTGAATTTAATTGTTCAAGGTTTATGGCTGAAAAGCATTCTAGTTTACTATCTCGTGTAATATTAGAACTTACGTTTCCGGGAGCTGTTGATAACACTATACTGGTTAAAGGCAAGAGGTCATTGATTTTGTTTCTAAGAGTAACAATTTTATCGTTAAAAAAGCACATAAAATCATTACTACTGAGTGCTATGGGAATAGAAGGCTCAGTCGAGCTGTGGCTCTCTGTCAGCCTGGCTACAGTGCTGAAAAGAAATCTTGCATTATTCTTATTCTCATCTATTAATGAAGAGTAGTATGCTGCTCTCGCTTTACGCAGTGCTTTCTTATATTCATTGAGAGTAATATGCCAAATTAAACGAGATTCTTCAAGTTTAGTGGAACGCCATATCCTTTCAAGTTGTCTCGACTTTTGCTTTATTTTGCGGGTCTCGGCATTATGCCATGGAGCTAATCTATGTTGTTTTATTTTCTTCTTTTTCAAAGGAGCAACAGAGTCTAATTTTATTCGCAGCGCATCTGTAGCACTATCAACAACATGATCAATTTGGGGTGGTGTACATTTTGTATAAGTTTCCTCCCCTACATGCAGACATGCTATCGAGTTAAGTATTGGTGGAATCTCTTCCTTAAATTCAGCTATAGCACTAACAGATAGGTTTCTGCTGAAGGAGCTTTTGGCTAATGCTATGTAGTCTAGTAAAAGTACTTCAAAAGTTACTAAGAAATGGTCGGATAAAGCAGGATTATGCGGTTCGACTAATAGTTGCTCAATTTCAATACCATAAGTCAGAACAAGGTCAAGAGTGTGATTATAGCAGTGGGTTGGTTTATTTACACTCTGACAGAAACCAACAGAATCTAATATAGAGTTAAATGCAACAGTAAGGCTATTTTTATCATCGTCAACATGAATATTAAAGTCACCTACGATAATTACTTTATCTGTTTTAAGTACCAAAGCTGATAAAAACTCAGAGAATTCTGATAAGAATTCTGAATAAGGACCTGGTGCACGGTACACTGTAACAAATAAGATTGGCTGCAAAGTTTTCCAGGTCGGATGCGTAAGACTGAAAATGAGGCTTTCAAAGGAGGTATAATTTAATTTTTGTTAAGTATTGATAAGTAAACTTGAGTCAAAGATTGCTGCAACTCCACCTCCTCGGCCCGTGCCTCGGGCAATATGAGTATTGATATGGCTGGGTGGAGTGGCCTCATTTATGCTGACATATTCTTCATGTCTCAACCAAGTTTCAGTGAGACAGCATATATCAATATTATAATCTGATATTAAATCATTTATCAGTATTGCTTTAGATGCTAGAGATCTTATGTTTAAGAGACCACATTTAATCTTCCTGTTTTGTTGCACTGTAGTAGTTGTTACATTTACTTTTATTAGGTTATTATGTATGACACCTCTATTAGGTTTTACCTTAAATTGTCCTTGGGCAGACACACACACCGTTAATATTGGGTATTTTATTGGGGTCGGGATTCCTATGGATGACTGCCTAGGAGAGAGCGCAGAGAAGCGTGTAAGACTGCGACTCTGCCTCCTGGTCTCAACTCCAGTTTGTCATGGATTAAGTCCACAGAGCCCTGAAATGTTTGCCGAAATGAGATTTGCACCTTCCAAAGTAGGATGAATGCCGTCTCTCTTAATCAGACCAGGTTTTCCCCAGAAGGCTGTCCAATTATTCACGAAGCCCACATTGTTTGCTGGGCACCACCAAGACAACCAGCGCTGAAATGATGACATGCGGCTATACATGTCATCATTGATCAGATTGGGGAGGGGACCAGAGAAGATTACGGTGTCCGACATTGTTTTAGCATAACTACACACCGACGCCACATTAAGTTTGGTGCATTCTGATTGGCGTAAACGAACATCATTACCACCGACTTGAATAACAATCCTACTGTATTTACGTTTATTTTTAGCCAGCAGTCTAAGATGCGCCTCAACGTCGCCCGCTCTGGCCCCCGGAATGCATGTGACTGTGGACGCTTCGGTCTCTAAATTCACGTGTCTCATAATAGAGCTACCAATAACCAGAGTTGGCTTCTCAGCGGGTGTCTCGCTGAGTGGGGAATATCTGTTAGATACGTGAACGGGTTGGTGGGGACCTGCGGGTTTCGCGTTATGCCCCTTCTGAACAGTCACCCATTCTCCCTGCTGCTCGGGAGTTGCCGGGGGACGGCTAAGAGGAGCTACCTTTTGCCGGTCCGCACCGGCTAACATGGGCTTTACTGTAGCTGAGTTATTTTCTAAGATGCGGAGCCGGGCTTCTATGGCTATGATTCCCGCCTCCAACCTAACAACTATACTACATTTAACACATGTATCGGTACCAGTAAAGGAGGTAGGGGAGTAACCAAACATGAGACAGTTAGAGCAGGAAATAGCATCCGAGGGTGGGGAAAGAGCCATGGCTAGCTATCAAGCTAAAGTAGCTACCGTTAGCAAACCCGAAAAGAGTGTAGGCAACTGTGGAGTTACAGTCGCTAAGAGAAGGAGAGTTTGTGAGTGCTTAAGCTGTAGTAACGTGTGATTACAACGTCAGGCAGTTGCCGTGATCAAGAGTTTTAAAACGATCGATTAAGTTAAGATAATAAGCTATCAGCAACAGAACAGGCACACGGGATACCCGGAGATGACAACAACAACCGGAAGTTACAACATGCTTACCGCAATAGTGGTCCGTGTAGAAACAGAGTCAGTAATGTAATGTAATGCTAACTAACGTGCTCGCTACTAGCTATGGGACTAATTTGCAGAAACTTGTACATGAGGAGACAGCTTTTGCCCTTTTTCGTTTACGAAGAACATACTTTGAATCCGGAGACAAAGCAGGGAAAATGTTAGCTCATAGATTGAAACAAATAGAAAACAGACAGATTATTCCAGCGATCAGAGATGAGCTTGACAGGCTACAGTGTGATGCAGCCAAAATCAGTGAATCTTTCAAGAATTATTATTCTAAATTATATAGCACAAAAAATAACTTGAATGAAGAAGCCTTAGATAGCTTTTCGGAGATTTTAACCTCCCGAGCGTCAGCTTGGCTGACAGATCTGCTATGGAGGCACCTGTTTCCCAAAATGAAATAGAAAACGCAATCATGAAGATGGCATCAGGGAAAACTCCAGGGGACGACGGTTTTGGAACAGAGTTCTATAAATGTTTTAAAGATCAGCTTTCACCATATTTACTGTTGTTATTCAAGGAAATATTAGAAACTGAAGCCATGCCTCCCTCCATGAGCAGGGCCATTATTTCATTGTTGCCTAAACCGGGCAAAGATCCTTCTCTGATGGGTAACCACCGCCCTTTAAGCCTTCTAAACTGTGACTACAAGATTCTAGCCAAGATACTGGCACTCCGTTTGGAGGAGGTGGTTCCATCTATAGTGCATCTAGACCAAGTAGGTTTCATTCCAGGCCGCCAGTCCTCAAATAACATGAGGAGGGTTTTTCAGATTATCCTAGAAGCAAGCTCCAGCAATTTGCCAATGATTGCAGGATCACTAGATGCTGAGAAAGCTTTTGACCAAATATAATGGAAATATCTGTTTTACACGCTCAAAAAATGTGGCTTTGGGCCCAAGTTGATTAGCTGGGTAAAGGCTTTGTATAGCGCTCCCTTCTCTTCTGTTAGAACTAATGGGTTAATCTCCAAACCTTTCCCCTTACACCGTGGTGTGAGGCAAGGTTAGTCCCCTACTTTTTATTATGGCTCTAGAACCATTAGCCTGTGCAATTCGCTCTAACGGTGACATACATGGTGTGAACATTCATGGACACGATTTCAAATTAAATATGTACGCTGACGATATACTTCTTACTTTGAGCAAGCCAGCACTCTCTATACCCGCAGTTCTTGATATGATACATTTATTTGGCAGCTTCTCTGGATATAAGATAAATTGGAACAAGAGTGAAGCAATCCCACTTAACTCATATATATAAACACAACCTAATGAGCACCCCCTTTATTTGGAAAACAAATGGAATGAGGTATTTGGGAATTAACATCATCTCTCCTATCTCTAAAATCTTTAGCCTTAACGGCCCTGCTATTTTCCAGTCCATTAAGGAGGACATCAACAGGTGGATGGCCAAACCACTCTCTCTATGGGGCAGAGCAGAAACCTTGAAAATGAATGTTCTCCCAAGGCTTTCTCATATTATCTCCTCTATCCTTGAATTCCCACTAAAATGGTTTAAAGATATCAAATCCCTATTCACTCAGTTCCTTTGGAATAATAAGAAACCTAGAATCGCACATAATAAGTTGATCATTCCAAGATCAATGGGAGGTTTGGGAGTCCCAGATGTATTCCAGTATTACCTGTCCTCCAATGCAAAGTATCCATTATCGTGGGCGTACAAAAGTGCCTCTTCGGTAGGCAGTTGGCAATTGCTGGAGCAATCCATCATGTCTGTAAACCAAAACATATCTCTGGCATCAATGTGGTACTGCCCAAAACCACCACCCTCAATGGATAATACCATCATCCGCTTTTCATGCTCTATTGTAAAGCAACTGCACAGGAGACTCAACATAGAGGGGCTCTCTTTACCATCTTGCCCCATTTGGAGTAACCCCTGTATTTCTGCAGGAGGAGGCACTTTAAGTAATAATATCTGGCAGAAGGCTGGTATTACTACAATTGGACAGATATATAGAGACCAAACCCTTCCATTTCAACAACTCAAAAATCAGTATGGTCTCTCAGGCTCATCTTTTCTATCATATGCACAACTAGCATTTATTATTAGTACAAAATGTAAGGAGGGAGCCATGCCTGCTTCATGTATGGAAGAGGACCAGCGCCTCAAGAAAGCAATCATATCATCAGGTGTGGTCTCTAACATTTATAAACTATTATCTAGGGCTGCCCCGAATACCTATTCTCCTGTCCAACTGTCCTGGGAGCATACCTTGAATATCTCTCTGTCTGCTTTGCAATGGAACTCCATTTGGCAGTCAGCTATGTTCTCTTCTAAATGTGTAAGATTCAGGATCATACAGTTCAAAATTCTAAATAGAGCTTACATCACCCCTGTTACAAAATCCAAGATGGACAATAAACACAGAGATTTATGCTGGCATGAATGTGGCAAGCGAGGTACATTGTTGCACCTACTCTGGGAATGCCCAGCGGTAAAAAAACTTTGGTCAGAAGTAATATCCTTATTGTCTGAATCTTTAAAAGTTAATTTCCCTGCATGTCCCATTGCATGTCTACTGGGTCTCAAGTCAGATGGCAATCCTGCAAGGACTACCGATCGGCTCTGGACATTGGGCTGTTTAGCCACAAAAAGACTCATCCTATTAAACTGGAAGGAACGCAAACCAGCCTGCTTTACTAGGGACTCATGGCTGAGGGAGTATCTGGACCTACTGAACATGGAGCGTGCAGCTTCTCTGCTGGGGGATTTTGAGGGGAGACAGGAGGATTGCGGTTCACTGTCCGCAGCTCTCCTATCTAACCCTGTCAATATGGCATCTCCTGTGTAATGTATAATGTATTGTGTAGGTAATGTCCTGTGTATGTCACAATCAGCTGTCTTAGGAAGTCATCCTTGCATCCCCCCCCCCTCCCCCGTTACGTTTTGTTTAGTTGTTACATGTTTTGATGTACGGTTTGTTATAAAAAAAATATATATATATTAAAAAAAAAAAACTAATGAATGTAAGGCAATTTTAAACCGGCAGCTCTCTCTTTATTGACTGTAAAAGCGTATGTATCTCCTGATTCAGTTCAGAGAAAATATAATGTTCATATCTGGCGCCACCTACTGTCAGAAGGAGAAGAAAAAAAAAAAAATTAAATTCTACATCATAGAGTTATGTTGTATTTGCTTAACACAGTTATGTTGAATTTACTTAAATTGTTGTTTTTACTTAACCCAATTATGTTGTATTTACTTAAAGTGTGCACTGATTTACCTAACACAGTTAGGTTGTAATTACTTAACACAAATTAGTTCCATTTATGTTGTAGGATTGGGTTATTTGCACTCAATATATTTTAATCCAAATTGCTCTATCAATATAAGTAATTCAAATGACTACAACTCAGTAATTTGTTTTCCCCTCACTTTATTTAAAATGTTCATTTTAGACAAAGTGCAGTAGTGTACACTTATAACATTGCATTTTGCAAACAACCATCTGAATTGTGACAACAATTCAAGAACAAAAAAACTCTTAACTCGGTGGTAGGTGCACATATTAGAATTGTAAAGGTCTTTGCTTAAAAAACCCACAGCTGCTGAATTTGACAGTGACGAGAAACACGAGTGACTCAAGAAGTTAACACGTGGGCTGAAAAGCTACAACAATGACTTATTATATGAGTATTTTATTAAAAAAAACTTTACTACAAATATGGTGTTTTTAATGTCTTTCCAAACACTTAGATGAAACGCATCACATAATATTGATCAAGCACATAATGTGTTACAGTCAATCTTAGCCTCTGTTATACATGAACATAAGCCTTGAACTTTCAAAAGCAGAAGTGTGTGTGTGTGTGTGTGTGTGTGTGTGTGTGTGTGTGTGTGTGTGTGTGTGTGTGTGTGTGTGTGTGTGTGTGTGTGTGTGTGTGTGTGTGTGTGTGTGTGTGTGTGTGTGTGTGTGTGTGTGTGTGTGTGTGTGTGTGTGTGTGTGTGTGTGTGTGTGTGGAAATTAACTGGACGTTATCTCTGTCACAGTATTTTGTCCTTGGGATTACTCTTGTAATCTGTTTTTCAGAACCTGCACCTTGGTTGACACAGTCTGTTGCCATCCAACCCCATCAATACTTTTTGAATGAATTAAAATGTATGTTTCAGCTCCTTGGGGTAGCTCAGATTGAGGCTTTAAATCAGTCCAAGCCATTTGTGAAGTATTTCAGCTCTCGCAGCACTCCAACACCCTCGATGATGACACCAACATCCACAAGTGGTTCCCCGGGCTCTGCTCCTTCGTGTCTCACGAGATAGAGTTCCAATACCATTGGCTCCATTTGTGTTGTTGGAAGTTCAACCTCCTAAAGTGGGATTAGAACATAGTATTCATGATTATCAGTATGAGAACTAGCTCTGACACACATCATTTTATAATATGAAACAAATAAGCAAATCCTTTTATTATTTTCCATTGTAAATAAATACATGTAGTTGTGAATGTACATGAACAATATAACCAAAGTAGCAGCAAATACTTTGAATAAAAAACGAATTCAATTATTTAAGTAGTTATTTTTGCTTTTAATTTAAAGAGGACATATTATGCAAATGTTCAGGTGTATATCAGTATGTAGTGTCTCTACTTTAAAGAGTCCTCTCCTGCTGATGTTCAGGTGTATATCAGTATGTAGTGTTTCTACTTTAAAGAGTCCTCTCCTGCTGATGTTCAGGTGTATATCAGTATGTAGTGTCTCTACTTTAAAGAGTCCTCTCCTGCTGATGTTCAGGTGCATATCAGTATGTAGTGTCTCTACTTTAAAGAGTCCTCTCCTGCTGATGTTCAGGTGCATATCAGTATGTAGTGTCTCTACTTTAAAGAGTCCTCTCCTGCTGACGTTCAGGTGTATATCAGTATTTAGTGTCTCTACTTTAAAGACTCCTCTCCTGCTGATGTTCAGGTGTATATCAGTATGTAGTGTCTCTACTTTAAAGAGTCCTCTCCTGCTGATGTTCAGGTGTATATCAGTATGTAGTGTCTCTACTTTAAAGAGTCCTCTCCTGCTGATGTTCAGGTGCATATCAGTATGTAGTGTCTCTACTTTAAAGAGTCCTCTCCTGCTGATGTTCAGGTGCATATCAGTATGTAGTGTCTCTACTTTAAAGAGTCCTCTCCTGCTGATGTTCAGGTGTATATCAGTATGTAGTGTCTCTACTTTAATGTTTATATATATATATATATATATATATTTATATATATATATATATATATATATCTGTGTTTGGCTATGTTTCAACTTACCAAAATATTCCTTTATGAAGCTCTCTGAACATTCATTCATGTAGACGCAGAGCGCTTTAAGGACACAGTCCCATCGTGTTTCAACTGTGGGATCCTGAGGGACAAACACATTTTCAAAATCTCCATACAAGAATACTGATTATGCTTGTGTGCTGATTTTTGGCAAGTCAAAGGAAGGGGGTCAGAGAGGTTAAAATATATTTATATGAGAGGGACAACAAGAGAGAGAGATAAAGAGAATATGGTGTTGCAGTGCCAAAACTACACAATTTAATACAACTACATACCTTGTCCGTGGCTGCCATGATCAGGCCCAAATTGCATCCTGCTGTTCCTCCCTTCTTTTTGAAAACCTTCATCAACTGAGACGAATGGCGATCCAGTTGAGACATGAAGGTAGGCAGCAGCGGAACGGTGGTGATGCGGGTGAATTCTGCGTTTACCTGCAACACATTGTGATACAGGTTAAAATGTTTTGTTGAAAGCTGTTGCATCTATAATAATATCCATCAAGTGTCATAGCAGAAAGGACAGGAGTTCATCTACTGGTGTAAACAAAACAAAGAAGTTCAGCTGAGGTTCTTTTCTTATACATGCATCTATTAAAATATTTAAAAAATCACCTCACTCTCTGAAAACAGAGCTGGCCATCGCTCTCCGAACTCAGTGATGAAGGGCTTGTCCTGAAGGATTTTTAATTTATAGTGCTTCAGTAATTGGTACCTTGTAGATTGAGTCTCAGTACACTGTTTGCATCTCCAGATTCAAAACCTACAGAAAAAGATACATTTGTTATGATCAAAATGTACTGTAAATAACAACTGTTATTGCACACATTAACATAATTCAGGGTGAGGTGCAGGATATAGCAACCCATTGCTGGATCTTAAGCAGTGGTGGAAAAAGTACTCAGATCCTGTACTAAAGTAAAAGTATAAATACTCCATTACTTGCTATAGTCCCAAGTTCAAAATAATACTTAAGGTAAAGCACCAAAGTGGTATTAGCCAAATATAATCAAGTATCAAAAGAAAAAGTACTTTGTGCAGAATGCCTTTTGTAAAAGGGTTGCATCATTATAGAATAAAAATCAATGTTCTTATAATAAAAAATCTACATATATACAAGATGTGTTAATGTTGTGATTTGTTAATATAGAGCACATTTTGGAAATAACTGAGTAAATTAGTAGTAAATGTATGTGAATATAAACATTATCTAAAAAGGTAACTACAAGTGTCAAATAAATGTAGTGTAGTAAAAGTACAATATTTCCCACTGAGATATAATTGAGTAGAAGTACAGAGTAGCAGAAAATGGAAATACTCAAGTATATTTCTGTGGTACTTGTACTTTGTGCAGTAATGTAAATGTAGTTGGTTACATTCCACCACTGATCTTAAACACGGCATGTGCTTCGAGCTGAAGCCAATTTAGAACATTGTTTGTTTTAACTGACAAATCCTACTAATTTAGCCTTCAACTTATTTGGAGACGTGAAGGATACTTACTGTACTTTTGAGCCACCGGCTTTCATCGATACATTTGGCTACTCCCCAACAACTTGGAAATATGAAATTCAAAGTTGGATAATTAGTCACACAATGAACTTCATGCCAAAAATAATTAATCCTATATACTTTCATTAAAAATAAAAATGTTGCAACTGCCACAAACATTCGCTTGGCTCGGCACCCAGAGTAACACCCCTTCAGCAGCCGCAGTAGTCTCAGCAAATAGTGGCATCTGCGGCGGAAGTACCTGCCACTACCACGATTTAATCTTGCTCTCTCTCTCTGATTATGTCGGGTGAATTCCGTGTCTATTTAAGAGCTGTCTTAAAGTCCTTATCTTACATTAAAAACTTTTTTTGGCAGTTGATTTCTGGGGGGTGTATGCAACAGATAGTCAATGTATGTTTCTTTATTTCATACTGAATAATATGTAAAAAAAGGAAAAATATTAGGTCCAATAAAAAAACTTTGCTTCTGGAAGCAGGCCATTTCGTGACGTCACGTGTGGTTCCCGGCTGCCGCTGTCTGGCTCCCTGCTGCCGTCCGGATCGCACAAATCGCTCCCATTTCTCCCGTAAAACCTTCTCTTTCGGGAACAAATGAACGGTAAAACCATCCCGATTGGTGTTGCTACACCCGCCAACGACACACCTCTTCACCATGATCCGGAAAAAACAAGACAAACTCGGAGATAAACACTGATACACAAAGTTGACATGCGGCTATACCAGCAATGCTACACTGTGTGATGCTGGGACGGGCTGAACTCACCAGGATTCGCGGAACCACACGTGACGTCACGAAACAGCACCAAGCAGCGGCAAGTTTGAATCCAGACTTTTCTGGATACCTCTGAATTTGACCCATTTTCCCGATATTAACAAGTGATTTACAGCAAATAGGAAACGATATTCGATCTATATCACGTGTTACTGGAATAAGACCCAACAAGTTAATGCATTTTGAAACAGTTCTATGATCTTTCAGCTACAGTAAATTACGCAAGATAAGGACTTTAAGTGAAGATGTGCTTGTTGAGTGCGTTCCTTTACATGCTTTAAATAATTCACACTTTGATATTCCTCACCGACATAATTAACGTAACGACCAAGCACGGCTCCGGTTGACGCAACAACAGCAGATGGGAAAAACCTTTCTTCCAAATAAGCTTTACAATTTAACAAAAAAACCTCCCTCAGGGCGTTACACTTGATGAAGTTATTTTTAACAGACTTAGAAGACCTTAACCGACTATGACCTTTTTGGCATTTGCAACCAGGCTCTCAAATCTTTAAATCAAGCACATTTTAAAACACATTTTTTTAAAAGGAGGGAAAAAACGTTAACACTTGGTCAGAGGTAAAAGTTAAGCTCACATTACTAATTATAACCACATCAAGCTAAAATCATTAAATACATAACGATTGAGACTTCTACAGACAAAGCTTGAAATGTCACCTCTTTTGTGACATATTCTAACACTTTTAAGTGCAAGGGAACATCATTAAAAAGATACCGTTAAGCTAGCTATTAGCTAGGCTGCACCGCTTTTCAAATCTATCATCAAAGTATACAGTTGGTAGCAGGGAAATCAAAAATACACATCAACTTTTGTGTTTCAGGGACCGTTTGTGTTTAATATATGTTAATATTTAAGAAACTTACCATAAAATCGCAGGATGGCACAGAAAAGGGAAAAATACGCAGTTCTGTCATCTGACGCATGTCCCCGGTATTACAGCGAATGTGCTGAGAAAGTACGGCAAGCACTTTGGGACAATCCGTGCGTTTTAAATAACTTTACCATTTAAATACAACACAACATGGTAATGTAATCCCAAAACGTTGAACTTTTACATAAATGCAATTAAAGTCTCTTGATTTAATTGTAAAAAGTGCATTTACTTAGTAGTTTCAATATAAAAAAAGCAATTAATGCAAACAACATCCATATTCCATTTCTTAGAGTGTACGCACGCACGCACGCACGCACACACACACACACACACACACACACACACACACACACACACACACACACACACACACAGTCTCTTCAGGGCTGTCCTCGACCCCCTGCTAACTGTAAAACAACAATGCTCCACATTCTTTATTGATGAGACAGCGGTGGTTTTCACTGACTTGCCATGTCCCTCTAGCCGTTAGAAGAAGTGTTCCCAGGACGGCTGATTGACATTTCTCCCGGACAAGAACCTTACATTTTAACCACAGAATAAGAAAGGGCTGACATGAAGAGTAGGTTTGAAAGGTATTGATTAATGCCATCAATAACTTACTCGCTTCAGCATTTATTTATAGTCATACAAAATGAAGTAAATTGCAACCACATATCTGGCTCCATATGATTATCATCATTGAAGGCAAATTAGAGATTTAAGGTGGATGCAGATTTAAAGTTTGTTGACAAGGGTTCACAATGTTTTATTGAAATTGTTTCATAGAGTTTAAGGTGTTATGATATTGGTTCTAATTACAACAAACTGTTGTGGAATAAATTAGGAAAGAAGGGTGACCCAGAATGGATACATCCACACTTTCTGTCCGCCAAATTCTGACCCTGCCGTCCGAATGTCGCAGCAGAAAACGAGAATCATCACCAGGGAACATGATACACATGCATTAAGGAGAGGTGTCAGAGTGAAGAGGCTGCCAGTGTTCCAGCGCCTTGCTCAATGGCCCAGGAGGAGAACTGACACCTCTCCGGCTACCGGTCTACACTATGTATTTGGTGAAAGGGGGACTTGAAGCGGCGACCCTTTGGTTTTCAAGCTAAGTCCTGACTGAACTAATGCCCACCAACAGAAGAGAATAATTGTTCACGGTCAATTGCTCTGAAGGCAGCAATGCTTACCACTATACCACCATCGCTATTGTGCTGATATGATCCAGAGAGCCTCCTCGATGCTCGATCCTCGGTCCTGTGCATTTAGAGAAATGAGATGTCCTCTTCAACATGGCACGCTGAAATCCATTTCCGGGTCACTGCCGGAGGACCGAGGAGTCGAGGAGGGGAAATGAGTGAAATGAGAAAGGGCCCCAGTCTCCATCAGCCAGCGCATGATGCTCACAGCAGTCTGATGAAGAATCATTCTTATTCTGGGATTTATAAATTAAGGATTATTTTGTTGCCTTTAAAAACACAAATTTAAATATACCGTCACTGACACCTCCTCCTCCAACAGCAGCACGCTCATTACCTACACCTAATACCATCCTCAATACCTATTCCAAACCCCAAACCTCTACTCCAACCACTCGCAACATTATATATTATGTATAATATTTGATCTGAAAGTTGTAAAAAAATATATAAATTATAAGTTTTGAGTTACAAATATTGATATCATACAGAGGAGCAATAGGCCCACATGTGAGTTTGAACCAAAAGTGATTATTTTCTTTGGAGATCTGAGAAATACATTAGAATTTCGAACTGTAGACCTTATCCTCCTCCTGTATTGTACAAAATAAAAGTATACATTTAAAATCTCACCTTGGGTGCTTGACTCTGCAAATAGATTTTATTTCTGTTTTTACAGTTTGTTCCTTTACACAAGATTTAAAGTCAATAATATCATACCCTAACTAGGGTTGGTATTCATTTGTCCATGTGTGCCCCATTATCAACAGAACATGTCAGTATCCGCTTGGACTGAGATGTTGTGAACATGTTCTCTGACTGCAGAGGGAACAAGGTGAGGGCCGGCTCTCACCGCCGAGGCTTCTGGGAGGTCTCTTCAGATTCCTGTCTGACAGCGAGGGTCCTCCACTCTCTTTGGAGAGCCCCTTCACCTCCAACTAGCAGAGAGCCAGGCCTGAGCCCTGGCTACACACACACACACACACACACACACACACACACACACATGCACGCACACACGCACGCACGTACGCACGCACGCACACACGCACACACACACACACACACACACACACACACACAAACACACAAACACACACACACTCAATTATTCCAGACAAATTACACTTGGGGGATGCCTCGTCCTCTGCATGGTCTGGCAGGGGAACATTTAACTCATTGTTGCCCCTAATCTTAAACCTCCACCCTCACTGTGACCTCCGCTGCTCATCGCCCCCCCCCCCCCCCCCCCCCCCCCCCGCCTACTCTCATAAGGCTATCCTTCAAAATCAAATGTATTTGTCATTTGGAAGTCTTGGTAGTTGTAGTGGAAAATGTATTCAAATTTCAATTTTTTTTTAATATTAATTGTATTGCTTTTGAGCATAACTTTGTTTGTTATTGCTTAGGTTGTTTTGTTTATATTGTCCGATTGCGAAAGTAACAGGACTTGGGATTACTTTGAATGGAAGTTGTATTGACCTCTAATTATCTGGCTCTTTTCCTCTGTCATCCTAACGCATTCTGTCACCACTTTTAAAAATGCTGTGTTGTGTTTGACCGTAAGGCTGGCAGAGGAGGGGGGAGAAAGAAACTGGATTGGCCGTAGGGAGGATAGAGGTCAAAGGTCAGACTGGGGTGAGCCGACATGGGCGGTAATGAGAGACTGACCCTCATTAGATCTAACTCCTGATGAGACGACAATGAAAGCTGATGAGGACAGTCAGGTGTAACGAGCGGGTCAACAACAGAGAAACAGCAGGGGAGGTGACACTGCAGCATGTTCACAGTCCATCAATGTTCTACATTTACTTTACTGTAATGTATGGCTCCTCTCTGTTTAAATTGTATCTGTGTGTACGCTTTGCATACTTAATATCCAGATTTTTACAAGGGAAATGACAAAAAATCATAGTTTTAGTGAATTCAAAATGATTGCATTTATTCCGCCATGAAAGCCGTCTCCCTTTTAACTGCGTAGCATCAGGTCGAACTGCAGCCACAACAACGTGACTGCACTGATCAATGCTTTCTCTAACTGTCCAAGTGTGTTCAGTTTATTTTCCATGAACCAGTCTTTATATGCTGCAGAGCCCATACAGTGTTCCTGTTAGTGTTTACTTCCTGTCTGTCTTCTTCTACTGTTCCCTTTAGTCTTTACTTCCTGTCTGTCTTCCAGCTATGTGTGTCTTTAACCTCTTACCTTCTCTTGCACTGTTTTCTTATTCTTGTTAACTTTTTCTTTTCTTTACTAACCTTCTTTTAGCACAGTTTAGCCATCATCAATACAAAGTCTTTGCACCCTCAATATATAAAAGTGAATATTCAAAAAGTATCCCATTTTGTGTTCTGAAAGAAAATCAGACGGGAAACAAATGTGTTTTTTGGCCACAGCTGTCTTTTAAATGACCGGCCCTTATTTCTGCAGATTGATATGACTGCAAATTGCCCTAAATCTTGAGCATCCTTATTAGCAGTCTGCAATCGAGAAAAGGACAAAAGGACACATCACTTGTCCATACCCTTTTTAACCACAAGAAATGTATTCTGATCCGACACCTCTATCAACACAGAGTCTGTCTGTTCCCTCTAAGGGCACAAAAACCACTTTCTTAGTCGAGGGAAAGATTGTGGTCTGGATTCAAATAAGAGCTTAGTGAAGATATGGTGAGCTTGTCTCCATGGTCGCCAGCGTAAAAACATAGTTACGGTTAGTAAACCACTGGGGTCATGGTCAATTATAAATCAATGAATTGTACTCGTTACATGAAACCATGCCAGGTACACCTTCAGTGAAAAGCAAGCCCTTTACCCTCTTTTAATTTCTGTATAGTCATCATAAGGCACAGACTGCATCCTTTTAAGTTTTTTGTTCTTTCGGATATATAAAAAAAGATTATTCTGGTTGGACGGTGGTGTGCAGTTTTCCAGTGAAACACATTTCAGTGAACATAAGGACATAGAAGTTCCTGATATCCAGTTGGACACCAATGCTGGTCATATCATGTATCGCCTGCACATTGGCCAGCAGAGAGGATCAACACGACCAGAACTTGTGATTCAGACTCCACGTCTACGCCCACAGCTGTAGATTTGGATGTAAATATGAACTGGTATCTCTTGTCCATTTGGTCGGGATCATAGCTGGGGTCCATCTTGAAACCCTAACCCTAAGTACAACTAATATTAGACCCTCCAGAAAAACGTGATTCTGCGATCGCAGAATTTACCGCATAATCAGCAAAATGGCGCAGATTTTTAAAAGGCCGCATATTTATCAAAAAGCCGCATAATCCCCGCATTTTTCCACACAAAGTTGAGAAGAAAAAAAAGTTAACTCGTCTTGACGTGACGTCATCAGCTCGCGCATCACAGAATGTAAACAACACTGTATAGAGTGAACGTGTGGAGCTCACACGATAGAGAAAACACCAAGATGAAAATATCTAATCCATCTCATTTACCGACGAACATTTCTACTAAAGACCGGGCAAAAAGTGGGGGGAAACTATTCTGCACCCCGTGCAACTGTGTGTTGGAGCATAAGAGAAAATCGACGGTGACGACCCACTTTGATTCATCAAACATTCGAAAATGCTTTCTGCTGCTGCGGACAAGAAAGCCAAACAACTCACGTTCACGAGGCATCAACCTCCAAAACCCTTTCGAGAGCTACAAGAAACGAAGTGAGTAGCCTACAAGATTGAAGCTGCAGATAACAAACGAGTAAATGAAAACAGAATGAGGCGGAGAAATGTGTGTGTGTGTGTGTGTGGGGGGGGGGGGTGTGTGTGTGTGATTAAAATAGCCCAATTGCTTTTACAATAAATACACATTGAATGTCTTTAATTGAATAGTAAAGGGTTTTAACGTTAGTGGCAGGTTGTGTGTGAGAGAGAATAAATAAGACAGCCCAATATTTTAAAAAAAATTGATAATTTTTTCCCGCATATTTAGCATATTTCGCAACTTTCCGCATATTTCGCAACTTCCCGCAGTTTCACCGCATAAAATCACATAAAAACCCCGCATGTTTAATTGCATAATCAACGATTTTAGCCTGCATAATCAAGGAATTTTGCCCGCGTTTTTCTGGAGGGTCTATAATATGTCTGAAATAGAGGTAAGCACATACATTTAGAGGAGCTGTTGGAGAGGTCTGCACCTTCCTATCCAATAAGAACAGGAAACAAACAGCAGCTGATTTTAAAGTCTGATGATTTATTGACCCTCCAACTCACCCCTCACCTGACTTTTACCTTTGGACATAGTCATAGTTCAAGAGCTTATTCTCAGATCGAACACAGGAAGAGTGTGGAGGTATGGCAGGTGTCTCATTTCATGAAGGTGAACAGAGTTTATGTTCTATTAATGCTCACCATGATTTGACTCATTTGTCAAGAGTGATGTCTTGCAGTCAAGTCAATATGAAATCATGATTTGGCAGAAGCAGGCAGGGTGTGTCGAAAAGATCCATGGGAAATAAAACTGGAGACTGATCAAAGTAAATACTTTATAGAAGGAAATTGAGTTCAGAGAGAGTTGTACACGTGAAGATTCAAGCTTTATGAAGGAACAGAGCACAGAATGACCAACATACATGTGAAATGACATCTTAGACAATACTGGGCCCAAAAGTCATACAAAGCCTAAAGCCTATCTTTGCAATGACTCAACACATGATGAAATAACATGAAGAAAAGGTGCCATCTTGTGGGAATCAGTGCTAACAGGAGCAATCCGGGCTGATTAACTTCCACTATCCGAGTAGAGGCTATTTAGAATAAAAATGTATCGTGAATGGAAATATACAAGTTGTTCCTTACCTTCTTTGCTTTTAAGCCCTTGTTCATAGGTTTTCTATGAGGTGTAAGCTGTTAAATCAGCAGTTTAACCTGAATCATGTTGCCTAATAGGTTACAACCTAGAGTATTCTACAATAAAGTATGATATCTGTTAATAATTTTACCTACCTGGGTTCTCTTATTGATAAGAGTTCCGGCCCCCAGGTGGGGTACTGCAGCTCTCACCCGCTGATGTACAGCAGGTCCTCTCATGACCTCGCTTCCTGCCGCGAACAGCTTACTTACCGGTGAGTGACAGCGCGGCATGCTTGGCTGATACAGTCTGAAGGTGTGCCTGATGGATGAGCCCACGTCCAAAAGATCTGTTTGTCTTGGTGCTTTCAAAGGCCGAGCGTGACCCGCCGGCACGGATCAAGATGTGAGCCTTACCTCGACCACACCGGAACACTAACAGGTTGTGACCCCTGACAACAAGATCCAACATCATGTGGAGACTTCACATCAATAAACACTTTGAAACGGCACCGCCTGCCTCAACAGCCTCACGGCCCAACAAAGCCTGGCCCTGGCACAAAGACAACACAATTGGAAAACAGGAATGCATGAGTTAAGAAAAGGAAGGGCTGGGTGGGAGAGGGGTGAAGTTAAGGTGGGGGTGGGTGTTAAGAAACCATTTCAAATAATTTGATGCAGAAGCTGGGCAGCGACCATTTGACTGCTGGGAGGACTATATGGACTGTGACTTTCAGTTTGCTCTAAAGCGAGGCAGCTTTTCAAAGGACCCTCTGAAGTGACAGCTTTTTCTCTCTTTCTGTCCCTGTGTGGTGCAGGGACCCGACCGGGGCCCAAAGACACTTATATCACTGGGCCGTGACAGCTACACACATACACCAACACACAAACACACACAGTGTTGGCTCCAGGCCTTTTGTTGCAGGGTCCTGCTTGACTGACCGTCCTCATGCTGCGGGACAATGAGAGGGCAGCTACTGTCTGCCTCCAACAACATAGCAGGCAGTCGCACGGGCAGAACTAATCTGGGAATGTCTTTCCAACTCTTTTCCTAAAAACATGAAACAGAAAAGAAAACATCGACCGACCACTGCAATCCTATTCACATAGTGACATGGTATTATAATTGGGACTTCATTAAACCATTAATCCACCCCACGATCTCCGGACATAACGGGATAGTTCTTTCAGTATGGATCAGATTCATATATGTCTGAAATAATTCAACACCTTTCACCTCTCAACACTGCTGCTGTTTATTACAATACAGTAAGAGCACAATGCCAGAAACAAGCTTTGAGGTCCTTCACTAAAAGTTACAAACAATCTACAATATGAACGGAAACTGTTGCAACGGCCAAAGGCCGAACTACCTCTGGTTCTTCAAAACACTTTGTCAAAACCAGCAGCTGTCACATAAAAGTAAAACAGATTTGCATTTGTACAGCACAGAGCAAAACATACATGTGACTTAGTGTCTTATTAAAGAAACATAACTAAACAACAATAAAGAAGATGAAATGAAGCTTCAGTACTGTTTCAATGCACTTACTGATTTATTTATTTATTCTTTACTGGATGAGTGGGGGTATAATTACATTACATTAGCACCAAAAAATACTTAAATGATGTAATACCAATTAATGGGAAATGTTTAAAAAAAACGATATAATTTGCTTATTACACACTAATACGACCTATACAAAATTACAAGATTTTTAAACAAAATCAAAAGTGTCAGAGGTGTGGACATTCCATGCAGCACAGAGGTGTAAGACACATTTGAGGTTTTAGGAGAATGAACCAAAGCAGTAGAGTGGTGTGATGTAAAACCAAGAGAACAAGTTAAAAGAGGCGAAAAATAAATGATAACTGTTGAAAATACCCTGAGACAATCAGTATGTACATAGGCATTGCTCATTGGAGTGGGGCTCAGGGGACATGTCCCGCCCCTCATCCTGCCTTGAAAGTATGCAAAGAACTTTTATTTTGAAGCAGCACCAGAACACAGCAATCAACCTGAAAAGTTAAAGAAGAAGAAGCATGAGGCTCTGCGTCGAAATATATTATTTTCCATCTTTGTTTCCCTCATGTCTCTTCCTCATGGTCCTACATAGATTCTAAAAAAATACTTTTCATATATTTACTGAAATACATTTTTATTCCTTATAGTCAACTATTTTTTAAAAGCCTGTATTGTCTTTCAACGTCTCAAATGTATATGTTTGTTGTTGTTGCTATTCCCTTGTCCATATACCCTTTCACATTGAACTGCATTTGTCTTCATTAAATTATTAGTACTTGCATTTAAATAAATCACCAGGTTCATTGAAGGGACTGGGATGTCCTTTAAGATAGCAGGTCAAGATTGAAGGTTGGAGGATTTGAGGAGGGATATTTAGACGAACCCTCAGTTTCTTTAAACATATCTGAGATGATACCAAATTGACAACGAGCCATTATCATAACATCTAATTTATTTACAGAATGTAAGCAATTGTAGTAAGTTCTAATATCACGACAATTCAATAATAACAATAGGTTATTTACACTGAACAAAAATATAAATGCAACACTTTTGTTTTTGCTCTCATTTTTCATGAGATGAACTCAAAGATCTAAAACATTTTCTATATACACAAAATAACAATTTCTCTCAAATATTGTTCACAAATCTGAAAAGATCTGTGAAAGTGAGCACTTCTCCTTTGCCGAGATAATCCATCCCACCTCACAGGTGTAGCATATCAAGATGCTGATTAGACAGCATGATTATTGCACAGGTGTGCCCTAGGCTGGCCACAATAAAAGGCCACTCTGAAACGTGCAGTTTTGCTTTATTGGGGAGGTCTGGGGGGGTCCGAAAACCCTAGGGTTAAACCCTAAGCCTAACCCTAACATGTCACCCATTGAGCATGGTTGGGATGCTCTGGATCGGCGTATACGACAGCGTGTTCCAGTTCCTGCCAATATCCAGCAACTTCGCACAGCCATTGAAGAGGAGTGGACCCACATTCCACAGGCCACAATCAACAACCTGATCAACTCTCTGCGAAGGAGATGGGTGACATATTAGGGTTAGGGTTAGGGTTAGGGTTTAACCCTAGGGTTTTCGGACCCCCCCAGACACCCCCAATAAAGCAAAACTGCACGTTTCAGAGTGGCCTTTTATTGTGGCCAGCCTAAGGCACACCTGTGCAATAATCATGCTGTCTAATCAGCATCTTGATATGCCACACCTGTGAGGTGGGATGGATTATCTCGGCAAAGGAGAAGTGCTCACTATCACAGATTTTTTCAGATTTGTGAACAATATTTGAGAGAAATGGCTATTTTGTGTATATAGAAAATGTTTTAGATCTTTGAGTTAATCTCATGAAAAATGGGAGCAAAAACAAAAGTGTTACATTTATATTTTTGTTCAGTGTAGATGAGGATGTGCTAAAAACAAACTGTAGGGTTAGGATTAGCATTAGGTTAGCATTATTATCACTTGATAAGTTCCATAAATATATGTAATGATGTGCATGGAAATCCATATGCATGTTTTAAATTAAAGACATATTTAATAATAATATTAAATTAAAATGTGATCACCACAACTCAAAGTAAAATCCAGATTGTTTATGTTGTTGAACAAAGAGGATAATGTGAGTGAAGGAGTGAGCAGCGCTAAGAATAACTTGCTGTCCTTTCCCCCCCTCTCCCCCTCTCCATCAATCTGAGGCTCCTCTTTGGGATGTCCCTCTTCATTTGATGTGGCAGCAATTAGCAGGGGGACTTTTGTCCCTTTGGGCAGACGGGCGGTCCACTCCACTGATCCCCATCCATACGGGCTGAAAGGAGAAAAGTGAAGATAGCACGGCATGGGGATCAAACAGAGCTGCCTTGCGACCGTTATGGCCCCTCAGCTCTCTCTTCTTTATTGGAGAAGAAGGAAGAGTGGGAGGAAAAAAGTGAGTTGTTAGTTTTCCCATGAGAATGCTCACTGGGGGGGAAAGCGTCTTAGGGGAAATGTTTCATAAGAAAATAAATTGCTGTTTTTATCTGTAACGTTTCACTGCATTTACTGGAGCATTGTTAGGTTACACTTTTTATGGAGCACTGCGCCCTCATCTCATCGTGTTTGAAATATAGCAATAAGATGTTCTATTTCTTTTTCATTGTAGCACCGTCAGGTAGGAATTATAGGGGCACTAACCTAACACAAGTTGTATTATGTGAAAAAGAATAACCTCAGTTGGGTTTTAAGATCATTAACTCAGATTGAAAGCAGTTCATCATTCTGAGTTACTAGATGGATCATAAAGCAGTGGAGCATCTTTCTGCTATCAATGAATCACCCCAAATGGGACTCGAACCCACAATCCCTGGCTTAGGAGGGCAGTGCCTTATCCATTGGGCCACTGGGGCTTGACCATGCATCATTAGAATCACTGACCTGCTGGCTGCTCATGTGGATATATCAGTGGTTGTGGGTTCTAATCCCATCTGTGGTGATGGAGAGACAGCAGACTTCAGATAAAGGCTATATTTGGCATAGTTTCAGACACAATTTTCAGCAACATTATCTTGCGAGATTAAGATTTAATTAGCGAGCCGTAACCCCTTATGTAGATTAGGTCACATCCTTGGTGCATTTTCACCTGCATTCATTTGCATTTTCCTAGTTTTTAGTCTACAATATACTAACATAGAGTTCAGTAGAGGGCTCCGTCTGTGCTTATAGAAATAGGGTTACAATACGTAACCCCCTGTTTTCTCCAAAGTAAGGAAGCTGCTTTGAAACTTTATTTTGAATAACATGAAGCCAAGATTTAGACTCTCTGTTTCGGATTTGCCTTATGACAGCTGAGCGTTACAACTGTCAGATTGACAGGAGGAATACTGGACTGCACGATTGAGGTCTTCAATAACTTGTTTTTTAAAAGCGGTTGCTCTGTCCTGTGTAAAAAAAAAAGAATTTCTTTCCTTAAAATGTATGATGCTGGGTGGATTATATACTCTGCTATCTTTACGAAATAAAGAAAGAACACAGTTAATTACTTTGCGAATAACAATTGTTTTCTGGCATGAAGTACATTGATGTAGGGGCGATTCCCCAGTGGACACTTCAAGCCGAACAAAAGCGAAATAGGAATTAAAACATTGTGAAGTTAAACATTTGGAAAGTGGCGAAGTATGACGTGCCACGCCACGTAAACAATCCTAGTAGCGGGTCAGTATTTACAAATGAGAACACATTTCATCAGGGTTCTTCGTATCAATGCTTTTGGGAATCTGAGGAATTTCCAAACATCTCCAAGTTACAATAAAATATTTCTCTAAAATCTCCCTCAATGTTTTTGGAATTTGTTTGTAGGTTACAATGATATTTTCTATCTCAATCCATTGTGCAGGTGTGTGCTGTTTAATGTTTGAAACTGCTTTCTTGCTTTTTTCATTCATTCAATTTATTGAGTTACTTTTTATTTTATATACTAACTTTTATTTAATTTTAAATTGTATAACCTTTTCAACTTTTTTCTTTTGATTTCTTTTTAGGTCTATTTTTGTGTCGTTATTATTATTGTCATTTGTTACATTGGAGAACAGATATGTGCAATGTGTAAACAGTGTTTTTTTATTCAAACACCGCCATGCCTCCTGATAGAAAGATAAATCATTTGCTGGAATATCAGCACAATAGCGATGGTGGTATAGTGGTAAGCATTGCTGCCTTCAGAGCAATTGACCGTGAACAATTATTCTCTTCTGTTGGTGGGCATTAGTTCAGTCAGGACTTAGCTTGAAAACCAAAGGGTCGCCGCTTCAAGTCCCCCTTTCACCAAATACATAGTGTAGACCGGTAGCCGGAGAGGTGTCAGTTCTCCTCCTGGGCCATTGAGCAAGGCGCTGGAACACTGGCAGCCCCTTCACTCTGACACCTCTCCTTAATGCATGTGTATCATGTTCCCTGGTGATGATTCTCGTTTTCTGCTGCGACATTCGGACGGCAGGGTCAGAATTTGGCGGACAGAAAGTGTGGATGTATCCATTCTGGGTCACCCTTCTTTCCTAATTTATTCCACAACAGTTTGTTGTAATTAGAACCAATATCATAACACCTTAAACTCTATGAAACAATTTCAATAAAACATTGTGAACCCTTGTCAACAAACTTTAAATCTGCATCCACCTTAAATCTCTAATTTGCCTTCAATGATGATAATCATATGGAGCCAGATATGTGGTTGCAATTTACTTCATTTTGTATGACTATAAATAAATGCTGAAGCGAGTAAGTTATTGATGGCATTAATCAATACCTTTCAAACCTACTCTTCATGTCAGCCCTTTCTTATTCTGTGGTTAAAATGTAAGGTTCTTGTCCGGGAGAAATGTCAATCAGCCGTCCTGGGAACACTTCTTCTAACGGCTAGAGGGACATGGCAAGTCAGTGAAAACCACCGCTGTCTCATCAATAAAGAATGTGGAGCATTGTTGTTTTACAGTTAGCAGGGGGTCGAGGACAGCCCTGAAGAGACTGTGTGTGTGTGTGTGTGTGTGTGTGTGTGTGTGTGTGTGTGTGTGTGTGTGTGTGTGTGTGTGTGTGTGTGTGTGTGTGTGTGTGTGTGTGTGTGTGTGTGTGTGTGTGTGTGTGTGTGTGTGTGTGTGTGTGTGTGTGTGTGTGTGTGTGTGTGTGTGTGTGTGTGAGGATGTCAGCGGGGAGGCCTCTCCATCAAACTTTAAGACAGTCATTTGCCACCTCATTACTAACATTCTGCCTGAAGGAACTGTCAGGAGAGAGAGAGCAGCATGCAGAGGTTAAGATGTTTTTCTGCACACAGTCATGGAACACCAGACCACTGCTGCTCCACACCAGAGAATCTGAGCACTCTCTGGGTCATCTTCCCCAATTTACAGACAGACACTAAGTAAGGGATAATGTAATGATAATGCAGGTACCCTTACAACCCAGTCTCACAGCATTTCGTGTAATAGTCAAGACATTTAATCTATTGATTCGTGTTCACCAACACGATTTCCCCCTTTTTTTCGTGTCACACAGAACGATTTTAAAAGTAATGTATTTCTATTGGTAGTATGTTTCGTGCCTGCAACACGTCTTTTTGTCCGTTCGGGTCTTGGAAGACCGGAAGCTGTGGGGTTCATAAAAACCTTTTTTTTGCTCAATATCAACCCACGATTATTGTTTTTATTTTAAATCGTATAATGTCGGACTTTTTTTGCCGTCTGTGAGGAAAAGAAATCTGAAATCTGTATTTTTTTAAATCTTTTTTTCCTTCTAATTTGTTATTCTTTTCTAAATAACACACGGTTATTTACTCAACAATAACACACAATTATCCTTGTTTTTATTTATTTGTTTAATTCCATAATCTCTGGCTTTTTTGGCGTCCGTCAGGAACTGAATTTCAAAATAAAAAGAACCGGAAATAGATGTAGGCCTATATGGGACATTTCGAGCATCATTGCAATACACAGCCACTGACACAGTCCCTGTGCTTAATCTTCAAACTCTGGGATTGGATGTTGGAGTGGCAGTGCGCCAGGGTTACGCCGAGCGTCAAACAGTTGTGTGAAATGGAACGAAACCACGGCTGACTATCCAAAGCTGGATTCGAACGGGACCAGCAGATTCTGATTAATGATGTGAAATATAAACCCTTAAATCAGACTTTAGTTACACCTGAGTAAAATTCAGGGAAGGTGATTGTCAAGTGCCAACAATCAGGAGAGATATTTGATAGTTGGTGCTTGAGAAGACTAAACATTTATCTGCAGATCTCTATAAAGTATATTCATATATCGTTATTCTCTACTAATTATTCATTAAAAACTGTATATAATTGCCATTTTTCACATCCCTTTCAAAATTTCAAGATTTTCTAAGGCTTATTGACATATCATATACACAACTACGACAGGCGCTCCAGATTCATTTTAGAAGTGGGGGGGCCAAAAAGTGCGTGTGTATGGCCCAATCCCAAAACCACGCCCTACACCCTACCCCTACACACTCCCCGTCCGTGACGGAGTGAACTCCGTAGAGTGAAACATGAGGCTCCCTCCTGTCAGATGGAGGGAGTAAATACAGCGACAAGCTTTGGGACGGCCTCCCCTCTCTCCGGCAGAAACAGGAAATGTCATAACTGTATGTAACAACGGTTTCAAATCAGCATCTCTTTGACAAAAAATGTAAATTAATAACTCAAATAAAACTCCAAACATATTTCATTGTGTTACTTTTTTGTAAAGCTCTTTTAGTTTTAAACCTGATGTTTATAAGCTTCTTAGTTTTTGCAACAGTCTGTAAATATACACAACTTTATAATATAATAAACATTTACCTTTTTTTTCTAAATAAAAAAAATATGAGGTTATCATGAGGTTGTTAACATCGCAATTTATCAGTATCGTTTAGTGGTTTTGCAAATAATTAACTCTCTGTTTTTGTATCATTCTGCGTTGAAGTACCTCCTCTTTGCCCAAATAATCTAGCGGTCTCCTTTTTTTCGACAGTTAGCTGTCCAGCTTTACCTCTCTCAATGTCCCGACAACAAACCTCGAAGCAGTCGGATCCAGCCTGTTTCAGTTCAACAACGGCGGTGGTGGCGGCGGTTTTGACAGTTTCTGCGGCCGCAGAGCTGCTGCTTTTGGGTTCATCTGGCTTCGCTGTTTCTATGATTGATGAAGGTCCAGGCTCCGGAGATGTGGATGTCAGGGATGTGACCTTCCAGTTGTTACATTTTGTTTTCTTCTGCGCTGGTTCTTCTGACATGTTTGCAAGTGTATATATTCTTTCTAGGTTAATGGCTGACACACACAGAACAACGTAACAAATAAACAAATCTAAGCTTTTGTATTGGTTGTCATTTACATGGATACATTTGAATGGTGTGACAATGTCCTATTTTTGATTGGGTTAAAATGTACATATTCTTCCTGATTTGTCTGCTTGCTTTATTTTACCTAATACAAAGTGACCTGCTCCATCGAAATCAGTTGCATTGACCCGAAGACACATTTTGAGTTGTATACACTGTTGGAAAGAGGAGATTCCTAGCTTTCTAATGATATCAGGATTGTTTTTGTACTCCAAATATTAAGCAAAAATATGTCACATTCAGAGGTCGCGTTAACCGAATATATTCCGTCTATGACGGATTTTTTTTAAAAATGACGGAAAGATCTGAAAGCAGTCTGTCATTTTGACGGATTAGAACAAACTCAGAACAGCGCCAAAGTTTCCCCGCAGCAGGGCTCCGGTGTTATGCCTTGTTAGTGATGGCCGTCAAAAAGGAAATTATGTAGTTTCTAGACCTAACTTTGCCGTAAAAATCATTGAAATGTTTGGGAGTTTATGCTTTACGCTGTGGCGCGCTCCCGCGAGGTGCAGTGGGCATGCATAACACTGGTGCTAACAGTTCACGAGCGTGCTCTCCCCCTCGTCAGTTGTTTACAGACGGACGGGTAATAATGGATTTTGACGGAAATGTTACGATCCTGTCCGTCAAAATGACGGGCAGCGAAAAGGTCCAGTGCAACCTCTGGTCACATTATATAATGACTGTTACAGAATCATCATTTTGAGAAAAAGGCCTTTAAAGTTTCCTCTTCTCTGGATCGATCTGATTGATTATTAGCGGAGCAAATGATCAAAATAGTACGGAGGGAAGATATTTTCATTTGGATTACTGGTCTGGGGGAAGCCCGCGAGTGTGTGTGTGTGTATATACGTGTGTGTGTTTGTGTATTTTTGCCTTTGTGTCTATTGTGTTTGTTTCCTGGGGGAAACACTTACGAGAAACACCGGCTGTTGTTATGCCTGTTGTGACGTTAAGTTACTCCGTTGTCCGCTTGTAATTATGCCGTTACAAGCTTCAAAGTTGTATTCATCATCTGAATTTGCCGAAACAAGTTTAATATTGAAGACTTCGTTTATTTGAAATCAGATAAAAACAAACTGTAACGGACCCTGCCGTGATATCTATGATTACGATATGCCTTACATTCATAATTTCAGCGGGAGGGAGGGGGTATGGCGCTGTGGAACAGCAGAGTGGCGAGTGAGAGGCGAGTTGTCATCTTCCCTTTACAAGCTTCACAAATGCCTGTAGCTAATGAGATTGAATATAACAATCAAAAATAACAAAATATACACAGCTAGATCAGATTATTGAAACGGGATTTGTACAGTGTTCTGCGGCATCTGCTGCTGCGAAAATGTGGGGCAGGGCTGAAAAGTGGGGGGGCCAATGGCCCCCTGGCCCCCCCGCTCCCGGCGCCCTTGAACCACGGTGTAGTTATGCAATGAATGAAAAACTTGGGTCGCAGGTTCCTCAACAGTGCATTACAAGACATCTATCAAAATGTGTCTATACCTCCACCATTAAACTGTCAAATTCTGCACATTTCTTATTCTATCTACATACATAAGAGTATAATTAATGTGTATAATATCAATTAAAATAAGTGCTTCAACATAGTTAACATTGCAGGAAAGCAAAGCAACCAGAGTGCTCTCTCGAACCGGCTTGAGTTTGCTCACGTGAAACGTGGGATGGACCCTCAAAGATCTGGACAGTTTGAGGCGCACAGAGACAGGGTTAATGACTCTTGAAATTGGGAAAGGACCCACAAACCTCGGTGCCAACTTCTTGGAGTGAACGTGTAGGGGTAGATCCTTGGTGGACAGCCAGGCTTTCTGGCCTGTCCTGTAGAGGGGGGCCGCACGCCGCTGACGATCCGCCGCTGACTTCATCCGGGTCGGGGTCCGGAATAGCGCCTGCCGAGCCCAAACCCGCCCAAACCCACCGACAGCGTCGGACCATGGCGTGCACGGATGGAACTTTGACTTCTTCCTCATTAGCAGGAAAGAAAGGAGGCTGGTACCCGTTAGCACACTGGAAAGGGGAAAGACCCGTGGCAGCCGAGGGGAGAGTGTTGTAGGCATACTCTACCCAGGTAAGGTGATCGCTCCAAGTGGTCTGCTTCTGGGACACGAGGCACATGGGGCATGTTTCGAGGTCTTGGTTCAGGCGCTTTGTCTGACCGTTGGACTGCGGGTGATAACCGGAAGATAAGCTGATGGTGGCGCCGAGGAGCTGGCAAAATTCCTTCCAGAAGTTGGAAATGAACTGTGGTCCTCTGTCGGAGACTATGTCACTGGGGAAACCATGGATTCTGAACACGTGAGTTAACATGAACTCTGCCGTCTTCTTGGCAGAGGGAAGTTTGAGCAGAGGAATGAAATGTGCCATCTTTGAGAAATGTTCTACCACCGT
Source organism: Notothenia rossii (assembly GCF_949606895.1). Classification (NCBI taxonomy): domain Eukaryota; kingdom Metazoa; phylum Chordata; class Actinopteri; order Perciformes; family Nototheniidae; genus Notothenia; species Notothenia rossii. The sequence continues at coordinate 48,916,477 of NC_136904.1, forward strand.
CAGGATGGTAGTGTTACCTTTGGAGGGCGGTAGTCCAGTCACAAAGTCCATGGAGATGTGCAACCATGGTCGCTGAGGCACTGGGAGGGGCTGGAGCAGACCCATCTGGGCCTGGGACGAGGTCTTATTCCGGGCACACACTGGACAGGCCGCCACGTACTCGGAGACCTCTTTTTTCATGGCCGGCCACCAGAACCGCTGCTTTATGGCAAACATTGTTCGTCGGACCCTCGGATGGCATGTGAACTTGGACGTTTGAGCCCAGTGGATTACCTGAGAGCGTAAAGACACAGGGACAAACAAGCGGTTGCCTGGACACTCGCTGGGTGCCGGGCTCACAACATTCGCCTGCTTCACATCTGTTTCTATCTCCCATGTTACCGATCCAACCACACAATTCAGCGGAAGGATTGATACTGGTTCCTTGGCATTATGTTCAGGCTCAAAGAGACGAGACAGTGCGTCTTGCTTACGGTTTTGTGTACCGGGCCGAAAAGATAATGTGAAGTTAAATCTGCTGAAGAACAGAGTCCACTGGGCCTGACGTGAATTTAGTCGCTTGGCTTTCCTAACATATTCTAAATTCTTGTGGTCAATCCAAACAAGAAATGGTTGTTCCGCCCCTTCTAGCCAGTGTCTCCACTCCTCCAATGCTGCTTTGACAGCTAGTAAGTCCTTGTTCCCCACATCATAATTTCTTTCAGCTGAGGTCAACTTACGCAATAGATAGGCACAGGGGTGCATCCTGTTACCCCAGAGGATCTCTGGGACAACACAGCCCCTATGCCCTCGTTGGATGCGTCAACCTCAACCACAAACTGTCTCTGGGGATCCGGAACAGTGAGTACAGGTGCCGTGGTGAATCTTTTCTTGAGGCATTGGAAGGCGGACTCGGCCTGGGAGGTCCAATGAAAAGAAACTTTAGAGGAGGAGAGAGCATGCAAAGGTGTGGCTACAGAACTGAAGTTGCGCATAAACTTCCGGTAAAAGTTGGCAAACCCCAGGGATTGTTGAACTCTTTGGATGGATCCATCTGCACCTGATTGGCGGTGACAATGTAGCCCAGGAAGGAGACAGTGGTTGCATGGAAGTAACACTTTCCAGCTTTCACATACAACTGATTCTCAAGAAGCTTCTGGAGAAATTGGCGGACATGCATGACATGAGACTGAATATCTGGGGAGAAAATCAAAATATCGTCCAGATACACGAAAACAGAAACATTCAAATACTCTCCCAAAATGTCATTTACCATAGCCTGAAAAACAGCAGGAGCATTACATAGTCCAAAAGGCATGACCCGATATTCATAATGTCCGCTTAGGGTGTTGAACCCCGTTTTCCACTCGTCTCCCTCTCTAATCCTGACGAGGTGGTAAGCATTCCTAAGAGAGTTCCTAAGAGTTTGGTAAAAACTTTAGCTGTTTGAAGCAGTTCAAATGCTGAAGACATCAGCGGAAGTGGGTGGCGGTTCTTAACAGTTATTTTGTTCAATGGGCTGTAGTCAATGCATGGCCTGAGCGACCCATCCTTCTTACCCACAAAGAAGAATCCTGCACCAGCAGGTGAAGAAGAGGGACGGATTATCCCCGCTTTCAACGATGAGGAGATGTAATCGTCAATGGCCGCTCGCTCCGGTCCCGAGATGGAGTATAAGCGCCCCCTAGGGATGTGTGCGCCAGGCAGCAGGTCGATGGCACAGTCAAAAGGACGATGAGGGGGCAGTGACAGAGCTTTGGTTTTATTAAAAATCTCTTTAATGTCATGGTAGCATGAGGGGACCTTGGAAAGGTCAGGAAAATCTGAGCTTCTATCAGAAACTGCAACAGTTTGTGGGACTCTACAGGACACGGTCTCTGAGCTGAGTTGGGTTACTGGGGCTTTGGTTACAGCATGGTGGGGAAAATAGCCGGACTTACAGGTCTGTTCACAATTCCCTCCCCATCCCTTAATTTGTCCTGAACACCAATCAATATGTGGGTTATGTGTTTTTAACCAAAATCAGCGGATGTTGTGCTGAATTGAATAGATAAAACTGCATTATTTCTACATGATTATTATCAATTGTCACTTGAATAGGTTCCGTACAATCAGTTACTTTACACATTAGTCTGCCATCTAGGGCGCTGGCATTGACGGGATGCTTGAGAGGGACAGTCTTAATATTAAGGCGTTTAGCTAAACCCCAGTCTATGAGGCTTTGATCAGCCCCAGAGTCAATTAGCGCCCCCAGAGTATGTGTCTGACTGTTAGCTGTGACTTTAACCTGGATGAGTGTGCAAGGAGGATAGTCAGAGGAAATCTTGCTCACCAGTGCCCTCCTCATGGTTGGTGAGCATGCCCTTTTCCCGGGCATGTCGCCTGCTGGTGACCAGATTGGCCACAGTAAAAGCAGCATCCCTCCTGCAGGCGGCGCCGTCTTTCCTCTGGAGGAATCCTTGTTCTCCCGAGCTGCATTGGCTCCTCCGGTGCCTGTGATGGCGCTGTTCCTGCTGGGCCTGATGAAGAGTGAAACAAGGGATCCCATGAAGGCTGCTTATCCAGAGAGCGCCCCTGGTGGCTAGGATGTCTTGTTGCAGTTTGGCACCGTTCTGTCTCTCTTTCTCTGAGGCGGTTATCAACTCGGATAGACATGGAAATCAGAGATTCAAGGTCTTGAGGTAGTTCTAGTGGAGCCAGGTGGTCTTTGATGGGTTCAGAGAGTCCATTCCGGAAGGCGTCTATTAATGCTGGGGTGTTCCAACCACTGTCTATGGCTATGGTACAGAACTCTATGGCATAATCTAATACTGGCTGTGGGTGCTGTTTGAGCTGCATGAGTACACGGGTGGCATCACCGGCAGGTGAGGTAAGATCAAAAATCCTGCTCATAGTGTCTTTGAATGCTGTGAAAGATCTACATATACTGGAGTCTCTTGACCACTCCGCAGTGGCCCATGCGGCAGCTCTGCCAGTTAAATGGGAGACCATAAATGCTATTTTAGCCTCATCTGACACAAACGCGGCTGGGTTAAGTTTGTAATGCAGGTCACACTGGACTAGGAAGGTTCTGCAGTTGCCAGATTCACCTGAATATTTCTCTGGCGATGCCAACCCATCACCCAAATCCCCTGACTATTCTCTCAAATCAGTATTTACAATCTTATATTCAAAGAAAATCAGTAATATCTTTAAAAACTACAAGTCCTTTTCTATCAACTGTGCACCGTTATGGTGTAAATATAACCTATCTATCAATTGGATCAAATATAAAAGTCAGCCGAATTAGTATTGATACTGCGAGGAGACGTATTGTGTGAAGAGAAATTGAAGATGTTGTTTAATTGCTTATATATTTATGATCCACGTCACGTATTCAGTTTCCGCGGCATTTCGTCCAGTTTTTCCAGAAGTCTTCTAAACAGGGCTCTATAAATAAAGAACTACGACAGATATGTAATATGTAATGCAGCCGAACTGTGTATTACAATGCCGTTATGTGAGGACTTTCAAAGAGAAAAGCAAGAACACACAGAATAAAGTTAAATGTTTTTCGGATTTCATATCGCATAGAAACCATATCCCAACGTGCATTGGGGCTAAACAATCCAATGACCGAGCTTAAACCATAGCTGAGGATCTTGGGTAATCAGCTGTGTATCTGTTTTTGGTTATTTTATTTTGAAATTCAGTTCCTGACGGACACCAAAAAAGCCAGAGATTATGGAATTAAACAAATAAATAAAAACAAGGATAATTGTGTGTTAATGTTGAGTGTTTTATATGGAAAATAATAACAAATTAGAAGGAAAAAAAGATTACAAAAAATACAGATTTCAGTATCCTGAGGCTCTGAGCCCCATTTCTTTTCCTCACAGACGGCAAAAAATGTCAGACATTATACGATTTAAAATTAAAAACAATAATCGTGACTTGATATTGAGTAAGAACCATAGACTGTATATATAAAGAACATGTTTTTATGAACCACACAGCTTCCGGTCTTCCAAGACACGAACGGACAAAAAGACGTGCTACAGGCACGAAACATACTACCAATAGAAATACATTGCTTTTAAAATCGTTCTGTGTGACACGAAAAAAGGCGAAATCATCTTGGTGAACACGAATCAATAGATTAAATGTCGTGACTATTACACGAAATGCCGTGAGACTGGGTTGACCCTTTGGGGGGATCAAACCCCTCTGCTGACCCTGTACAATCCCACTTATTACACAGCTTCTTTCTAGATACATAAATATTCTTACAAAACATAATGACTTCAACATGATTTTTTTTAATTTAACAATTATCGTTCAACTTTCGCTATGAAAAGATAATAAGCTGAACTGCGGTGACAGTACGTTAAAATGATAGCAAACTAATCAACGTTTTCTGTAACTGTCTAACTCTGTTGACATTTTCTCTGCCACAAACCAGTCTCCAAACACTGCAGAGCCCATACTGTGTTCCCTTTAGTGTTAACTTCCTGTCTGTCTTCTTCTGCTGTTCCCTTTAGTGTTTACTACCTGTCTGTCTTCTTCTGCTGTTCCCTTTAGTTTTTACTTCCTGGCTGCGATCGAATTGTCAGTTTAGCTTAGGAACCAGTGGCGGATTTAGGATTGTAGGAGATCCGGGGCTTAGCCAGGAGTTGTTGGAGGGTGCAGGGGTAAAGTGCTATTTTTTTAAAAGTGGGGTGTGGACCGAACATCCTTTAGGGGAGTCGTCGCCTCCTTTAGGGGGGTCCGGGGGCATGCTCTCCCGGGAAGATTTTTGTTTTAAATATTGAAGTTAAAAGCCTCAATCTGGTGCACTTTGAGAGCAACATTAACCCTACCTTAATAATACGTTAAAGCTGACAAAAGGCACTGGAGAACACTTATTCATTAACATCCTTTAATGAAGCAAACTAATGCCTTAACTCACTCAAATACAGTTGTTTACTTATTTCGGTGAAACAAATGTGCGTAGAGTTTTAAAGGATGCGGGTAGTCTAACCTTGATTCTGGCGCATTGCTTATGGTTTTATAGATCTATTCTCATCCACCATCTTTGTTTGTGACGTAAAGAGTGTAAGAGTCACGTTTCTGAATCGGACACTCTGAGTGGATGCAGTCACAGCCAATCGGAGTCGGATTCAGAGGGTTGCCTGTCAGTTCCGTTGTCTGTCAGTTCCGTTGCTATGGTTCCGTTGTTAAGTGTACTGAAACGAGAGCCGGTATAATTCCAAAACAATATAAAAATTGGAATACGTTATTTTAGTGTCTTAAAGGTAGACTGAGGTATGAAGGGTTAGCGTTACATCTTAGGATAATTTTTAGTCATGTTCTGTATACATACTAACATATAAGGGTATAATTAGTGTGGTTACTCCATGTTTACTAGCTATAACATTAACATTACATCACTCTTTTTCACTTCTTACTCAGTCAGCCAGACAGCAGATATCACCATTAGATTCACAAACCTGAAACATCATCCATTTCTTCACTACTGGTGATGACATTTTTGTCAGCTGCTGATACTATTGCTGCTGCTGCAGCTTGTGGCGCCTTTTTCAATGAAAATAACTTTCTAATATCCATAACTTTATAGGCTATTAGCTTAAAACTCGTCAGGCAGCAGAGCCATATGGCGCTGGGCACTAGGAAGGATAACTTCTTCTTCAGGGCAGGGAAGGCTACGCAGTACGCAGGCTACTGTCCCGCAGAGGCTGCCTCTCTGGTGGAATCCGGTACTGCACATTACTCCCGAGACGTTTTAAAAAAAATATATATTTTTTTTTTTAAGTGAAACATCCGGGGCTTTTCAGAAAACATCCGGGGCTTGAGCCCTAGTAGCCACCCCCTAGCGCCGCCACTGTTAGGAACTTTCCTAACGGAGTGAAATGACCCGGAAGTCCCTCAGTGGCAGCCATGATAAGAGCCGTTCGAATTCTCTAGATCAGGGGTGTCCAAACTTTTTTCACCGAGGGCCACATACAGAAAAATATACGAAGGGCTGGGCCACTCATAAAGGTGAGGTATATCGCCTCATAAGTTATAAGTTAGCAACATGTAGGTAAATGAGGCTCGATACATGAATATGCTTTAAGAAAAAAACCGCCTACATCACAGCTCTCTTATAGGGTTTCATTTATCTTGTTGGCAGCTCATCCCTTAAAAACCGAAGTCTCAGAGTGATTATAATAATATGACATAGGTTCTATTTCAAGCTTATTATGTAAATAAGTTATTAGGCTTTTTTGTATCAACTAAGATTTGTTAGAAAATGTTATCAACATGAATTGACTGAATTTATTTTAAAAGTGGGCTTATTAACACATGAATACTACTGTGTAATATATTTGTACATATATATTTAAGAAGTATAATATAAGAAAAGCACAAGTTTCATTTGTGGGCCATATATCATCATACTTTTTGAATTAGCTGAGGGCCGATTCAAAATGGCCAGCGGGCCGCATTTGGCCCCCGGGCCGTAGTTTGGACACCCCTGCTCTAGATGATAGGAAAGGAGCTTTGAAACTTCTTTTATAACCTCCTTTAGCTTAGGAAACACTGGACCTTCCTTTATGAAAGGAGAGGAGAAAATTCTGCCCGTTCATGAACGTTCATCAGTATTATAATCAAAAAGAGAAATATGAATGTTAGTTTTTACTGAAATCATCAAATAAAGTCAACATTTCACTGAGCTGTGTGGGGTTTGTTCAACTTTTAAAAGATGTTTGAATGGTGATATACGGACGTGTAATTAGCAAAAGCTTTATTGTTTATTGATATCAGACAATGATACTACAGTTTATTCAATTATTAATTAAATATTTCGTTTTGTTATTGCATGCATTTGTATAGTACTGTATCATGTCTGTATCATCTTTTGTTTCATTTGTATTTTCTTTGGTTTTAGACGCTCAAAATAAATAAATAAACTAAAACTAAAACTAATAGATGTTAAGGATTAACGTTTATAATAAATACATTTGTATTGATTATAGGATCTTTTCATACAATAATACTTATTGGGATTCATATGGATTAATACGTGTGGACCGGAGGGTGACAAGCATAAGTTTCACTTCACTTTTTTATTTAAATTCCAACCTTGGTCATGAAAAATATGATTCTCAGTTGTCCACGTTCATAAAGCATAAAACAACAGCATCAGAGCGCGGTGCAGAGTCTCTAGATGAGTTTACAGTAGTCCGCCCTTCTTATTAAACATCCATGTAGTCCGCTTTAGAAAAAAAATGTAGTTTCCCCACAGCAGCAGACGCACATTCATGACGTCCGCTGGCGCATCATAAATACGTAGATAGTGTAAGTGCAGTCGGATTCTCAAAGCACTGCAGCCTCTTCTCCTAAGTCCTTTTGATTCCTCCTATCCACTATTCCTTAACCCCGTGACGTTTCACACAGATGTCAAGGAATAGACAATATAAATAGACGATAGGGGCGGATCTTTGGACAATTCGACTGCAACCTCTGTCTGTCTTCTTCTGCTGTTCCCTTTAGTGTTCACTTCCTGTCTGTCTTCTTCTGCTGTTCCCTGTAGTCTTTACTTCCTGTCTGTCTTCTTCTGCTGTTCCCTTTAGTGTTTACTTCCTGTTTGTCTTCTTCTCTTGGTTTCTGTCATCCAGCTGACTTGGTGTTTCTCAATGTTGAGGACGCTTCCTTGGTAGGACATGTCTTCCGAGTCAGGTCCTTCAGAAGCGAGGCAAGAATCCTTCCTAGCCTCGGAAAATGAAGAATGGTGGAACAGGCTAACAGGTGTGCGTCATGGAGCGCGATTTCCACCAAAGATTTGGGAAATTGGTCCGTGCGCAAAGCATTCTGGGGGATTTTAAGACCGCGGAGGATGTGCAGCCTCGAAATTTCCCGCAACAAAGGTAGAATTCCAAGGATCCTGGACATTTGGAACAGTCCTTCGGCGGGATGACGTAGCATCCTTGAAATAGTGGCTCTGGAGTTGCCTTCCTCGACATTGAGAAACACCCTCTGTCTGTTAACTTCTTTCCTTCTTTTGCTCTTGTTTACTTTATCTTTTCTTTACTAGGGACAGTTTAGCCATCATGAACACAAAGTTTTATGCTCTCCACAAATATACAAATGAATTTCCATTTGTATATTAAAATAATGAATTATCGGTTGCCAAGTATTCAATGCTGTTTTCTGACTGCACATGTAACCTTAATCAGAGCGACCTTAGCAGTGGTCAGCTATCGAAAAAGGGCAGGCCGCTTATTGTCCAAATTTACCAATCAGAATTGAGTATTCAACCATGTGGTGTAATCAAATCTGCTGAGCCTGTGGTCAGCACTGCTTTGAGATGTATCACCAACACAGAGCTGGAGTTGATGGTCTGCTTTCACTGCATTGCATGGATTGTTTTTAGGCTACAGCCTGGATAAACTCTGACACAATGTCATCTTACATCAGCATTTGTTAGAACGTGTGTTCCGATTGAACCTTCTACACATACATACATGCCAACCTTTCCAAATCCAAAAGAGGTAGGTTTGCGCGCTGCAAATGTGCACACCCAAACTAGGTAATCAGAAGAAATGGAACCCTAGTAATTACATGTATAAACCATGTATTTAACATATATGTGACCTGCTCTCCTCTCTGAAGAACCAGCACCTTACCGTGGTAGAGAGGTTTGTGTGCCCTGATGAACCTGGGGGCTGTGTTGTCTGGAACCTTGTGTTCCTGGTAGGGTCTCCCATGGCAAATTGGTCTCAGGCAAGGGGCCAGACTAAGATTGGTTCACAAGACCTCATGAAAGACGACACACGAAGTGAGGACACCCGGCCCGGAGGAAGCCCGGGGTCCCCTTCTGGAGCCAGGCCCAGAAGGAGGACTTGTAGGCGAGCGTCTGGTGGCCGGGCTTGCCACGGAGCCCGGCCGGGCACAGCCCGAAAAGGCGACGTGGGCAACACCTCCGCTTCTCCGTCCCGCGGGCCCACCAACTACGGGAAACAGCGATGGGGTCGGGTGCGCTGCCAGAAGGGTGGCAGTGAAGGCAGAGGGTCTCGACGGACCAGACCCGGGCGACAGAAGCTGGCTTTGGGGACGTGGAACGTCACCTCTCTGGGGGGGAAGGAGTCGGAGCTTGTGCGGGAGGTGGAGCTTTTACCAGTTGGATCTGGTTGGGCTCACCTCTATGCACAGCGTCGGCTCTGGAACCTTACTCCTGGATAGGGGTTGGACTCTATTCTTCTCCGGAGTTGCTCAAGGTGTGAGGCGCCGGGCGGGTGTGGGGATACTCACAAGTCCCCGGTTGGGTGCTTCGTTGTTGGAGTCTACCCCAGTGGACGAGAGGGTTGCCTCCCTACGCCTGCGGGTTATGGGGGGGAAAACTCTGACTGTTGTGTGTGCTTATGCACCCAACAGCAGTTCAGAGTATACGGCCTTCTTGGAGACCCTGGAAAGAGTCCTGTATGGGGCTCCTTAAGGGGACTCTTTAATCTTGCTGGGAGACTTCAACGCACATGTGGGCAATGATGGAGACACTTGGAGGGGAGTGATTGGGAGGAACGGCCCCCCTGATCTGAACCGGAGTGGTGGTTTGTTACTGGACTTCTGTGCTAGTCATGGATTGGCCATAACAAACATCATGTTCGAACATAAGGATGCTCATAAGTGTACGTGGTACCAGAGCACCCTAGGCAGAAGGTCCATGATCGATTTTGTTATCGTATCATCGGACCTGAGGCCGTATGTTTTGGACACTCGGGTAAAGAGAGGGGCGGAGTTGTCAACTGATCACCATCTGGTGGTGAGTTGGGTCGAGTGGCGGGGGAAGCCTCTGGGGAGACCTGGTAAGCCCAAACGTGTAGTTCGGGTGAACTGGGAACGTCTGGAGGAGGCCCAAGTTCAGGAGGCCTTCAACTCACACCTCCGGCGGAGCTTTTCGGGCATTCCTGTGGAGGTTGGGGACATTGAACCAGAGTGGTCGGTGTTCAAAGCCTCTATTGCCGAAGCCGCGGCGGGGAGCTGTGGTCTCAAGGTCCTAGGTGCCTCAAGGGGCGGTAACCCTCGAACCTCCTGGTGGACACCGGTGGTCAGGGAAGCCGTCCGACTGAAGAAGGAGGCCTTCAGGGATTTGTTATCCCGGGGGACTCCCGAGGCAGTTGCAAGATACCGACAGGCCCGAAGGGCAGCAGCCTCAGCCGTGGCCGAGGCAAAGCAGCGGGTGTGGGAGAAGTTCGGAGAAGACATGGAAAAAGACTTTCGGGCGGCACCAAAGTTGTTCTGGAAAACTGTTCGACACCTCAGGAGGGGGAAGCAGGGAACCATCCAAGCTGTGTACAGTAAGGATGGGACGTTGTTGACCTCAACTGATGGAGTGTTATGGCGTTGGAAGGAGCACTTTGAGGAACTCCTGAACCCGACAACTCCGCCCTCTATGTTAGAGGCAGAGCTGGAGTATGACGGGGGATCGACACCAATCTCCCGGGGGGAGGTCACTGAGGTTGTCAAACAACTTCACAGTGGCAAAGCCCCGGGGCTGGATGAGATCCGCCCAGAAATGCTGAAGGCTCTGGGTGTTGAGGGACTGTCATGGTTGACACGTCTCATCAACGTTGCGTGGAAGTCGGAAACAGTACCGAAGGAGTGGCAGACCGGGGTGGTGGTTCCCCTTTTCAAAAAGGGGGATCAGAGGGTGTGTGCCAATTACAGAGGCATCACACTACTCAGCCTCCCCGGGAAAGTTTACTCTAAGGTACTCGAAAGGAGGGTCAGGCCGATTGTCGAACCTCAGATTGAGGAGTAACAATGCGGATTCCGTCCTGGTCGTGGAACGACGGATCAGCTTTTTACTCTCGCAAGGATCCTGGAGGGGGCCTGGGAGTACGCTCATCCAGTCTACATGTGTTTTGTAGACTTGGAGAAGGCGTATGACCGGGTTCCCAGGGAGTCACTGTGGGAGGTGCTGCGGGAGTATGGGGTGAGGGGGTCTCTATTCAGGGCCATCCAATCTCTGTACTCCCAAAGCGAGAGCTGTGTCCGGGTCCTCGGCAGTAAGTCGGACCCATTTCAGGTGAGGGTTGGCCTCCGCCAGGGCTGCGCTTTGTCCCTAATCCTGTTTGTAATATACATGGATCGGATTTCGAGGCGTAGTCGTGGGGGAGGGGGTCTGCAGTTCGGTGGACTAAGGATTGCACCACTGCTTTTTGCAGATGATGTGGTTCTGATGGCTTCATCGGTCTGCGACCTTCAGCACTCACTGGATCGGTTCGCAACCGAGTGTGAAGCGGCTGGGATGAGGATCAGCACCTCCAAATCTCAGGCCATGGTTCTCAGCAGGAAAGCGATGGACTGTCCACTCCAAGTAGGGAATGAGTCCTTACCCCAAGTGAAGGAGTTCAAGTATCTCGGGGTCTTGTTCTCGAGTGAGGGAACAATGGAGCGTGAGATGGGTCGGAGAATCGGAGCAGCGGGAGCGGTACTGCAGTCTCTTTACCGCACCGTTGTGACGAAAAGGGAGCTGAGCCAGAAGGCAAAGCTCTCTGTCTACCGGGCCATTTTCGTTCCTACCCTCACCTATGGTCATGAAGGATGGGTCATGACCGAAAGAACGAGATCGCGGGTACAAGCAGCCGAGATGGGTTTTCTCCGCAGGGTGGCTGGTGTCTCCCTTAGGGATAAGGTGAGAAGTTCGGTCATCCGGGAGGGACTCGGAGTTGAACCGCTCCTCCTTCGCGTCGAAAGGAGCCAGTTGAGGTGGTTCGGGCACCTAGTTAGGATGCCACCTGGGCGCCTGCCTAGGGAGGTGTTCCAGGCACGTCCAGCTGGGAAGAGACCAAGGGGTAGACCTAGAACCAGATGGAGGGATTATATCTCTTCTCTGGCCTGGGAGCGCCTTGGGATCCCCCAGTCAGAGCTGGTTGATGTGGCCAGGGAAAAGAAAGTTTGGGGCTCTCTGCTGGAACTGCTACCTCCGCAACCCGACCACGGATAAGCGGGAGAAGATGGATGGATGGTGACCTGCTCTATCGAAATCAGTCGCATTGACCCGAAGACACATTTTGAGTGTTATACACTGCTGGAAAGAGGATATTCCTAGCTTTCTAATGATATCAGCAGGACCGCCTCTCCCTACAGGCCAATCACGCAGGCTGCATGGGGCCCCGCCTTGTGCAGGGGGCCCCGCCCAGAGGGCCTCAGCTGCTGCGCGCAGTTCTCCGCTCAGTTCTCCGTTCAGTTCTCCGCGCACCCCCCGCGAGAGTGAGAGTGAGAGGTGACTAGGGGAGCACGTCTGTAACCCGACACCGTTGCAATGAATCGAGATCTGAACAATCACAGCTTTGATACGGCCACTAGTGCAGGTGAAAAGACAGTTTCAGTCCGGCGCAAAAAAGAAAACATGAAGTAACTAGAGCATCACTCGAAGGTGGGTTATTGTATGAGTCAAATGTACAACTTGCGAATGTTGTATAAGTCAAATTGCCAATTGCCATATTAAAACATCAGCTCTAATTCATGACATGAAGAAGGCAGTCTCTGCATAGCATATAGGCTAATGGAGATGCAGTTATTTCCAGCATTCTTTATTTACCATTCATTCAAGTATGTTATGCCTTGTATCTGCTAATGTACAGGAGGAAGAATGATAAACTGTCTGTCTAGTTGGCTTACATAACAGTTAAAGTTTATAGCTTAAAAAACATGGAGCATTTTTTCCCCTTTTATTCATTTTTATGTCAATTTGCACATTTCATGGTGATGCTCAGCCTCGCCCCTTAATTCCTAACAGTCATCATCATGTCAACCACAACACAGAGAAATACTGATAGAAATGTGTGTGTAGTTGTTGATACATTGCTGACAGAGGGAACTACATTTGAATACAGATTTAAGAAATATCAGTTTTTGAGCATGTCATAAGCATGTTTTGTCTTGACTATATTACAACTATATTATAATAAAACAATATAGTATTTGTATTAATGAATTGATTATCATTATCATTATTAGTAGAAGTAGTTTATTTGCATTAATTATATTTTAATCTTTTTGAGGCTAGTATTTGGCAGGAAATGCAGACGTATTCACCTGTAAATGCATACATTACATTACATTGCATTTAGCTGACGCTTTTATCCAAAGCGACTTACAATAAGTGCGTTCGATCAACAAGATACAAACTTGAAGAAAACAGAATCATATAAGCACATCAGGTTTCATAGAGCTAAAACATTTCAAGTGCTACTCAACTGGTTTTAGATAAGCCAGCCCGTATATAAGTGTTCTGTTAGCAATTCTTTGTTAGTAATTCTATCGATCGAAGTGGAGTCAAAAGAGATGAGTTTTCAGTCTCCCTCGGAAGATGTGCAAGCTATCTGCTGTCCTAATTTCAATGGGGAGCTCATTCCACCATTTTGGAGCCAGGATAGCAAACCCACGTGTTTTTGCTGATGGGAACTTGGGTCCCCCTGGCAGTGCGGGTGCAGCGAGCTGTTTGGCTGATGCAGAGCGGAGTGCATGTGCTGGGGTGTACAGTTTAACCATGTCCTGGATGTAGGAAGGGCCAGATCCATTCGCAGCATGGTACGCAAGTACCATTGTCTTGAAGTGAAGTGGCATACTGAACGACATACATGCACATTTACCATTTACCTCACTGTATAAAAAAGTAACTGTTGATAATAATAATAATAATAATAATAATAATAATAATAAACAGGAATTATATTTGCAAAGTAGCCTACTTTGTTTCCAAAACATTTTTTTTCACTCCTGTCGGTTGGGGGGGGGGGGCCTCATCTCACAATGTCGCTTGGGGCCTCAAGTTGGCCAGGGGCGGCCCTGGATATCAGGATTGTTTTTGTAATCCAAAAATTAAGCGAAATATGTCACATTATATAATGACTGTCACCGAGTCATCATTTTGAGAAAAAGGCCTTCAAAGTTTTCTCTTCTCTGGAATCCATCGATCTGATTGATTATTAGCGGAGCAAATTATCAAAATACTACGGAGGGAAGATATTTTCGTTTGGATTACTGGTCTGGGGGGAGCTCGCGAGTGTGTGTGCATGTGTATACGTGTGTGTGTTTGTGTAATTTTGCGTTTGTGTGTATTGCGTTTGTTTCACGGGGGAAACCCTCACGAGAAACCCCGGCTGTTGTTACGCCTGTTGTGACGTTAAATTACTCCGTTCTCCGCTTGTAATTATGCCATTACAAGCTTCAAAGTTGTATTTATCATCTGAATTTGCCGAAACAAGTTTAATATTCTGAAAGCCAAGACTTTGTTTAATTGAAATCAGATGAAAACTAACTCTAACGGACCCTGCCGTGTTATTTATGATTACTCTACGCTTACATTCATAATGAGCGGCTCACATATTGCATCATTTTATGCATTTTTCAGAAAAAGTGGTAGTTTGGTAAACAGTGACATCAACGACATGTCTGGTCTGTAAAATGCCCGAAAAGTAAAAGAATGGGAGATAAATATCCCAAATTCTCCACATTTCATTATATTTTGAGTGGGTTTCTGGTCCTCTTTCAGTTGAGACAGTGTAGATGAAGGATGTGTCAGGATGTAGAACTCTTGTGTGAACATTGGATGAAGCCAGGTTCATATTCTTGTTTCATGTTGTTGACATATTAGAGTCAAAGGTTTGCACAGAGCGAGATATCTTTGTGTTGCGCCCAGTGGCGTTTTCTCCTGGAGGCCAAGGGAAGCCAGGCTTCCCCTGTTTTTTCGGATTGTAGTTATAATTTTAATAAATACATAAAAACACTTTGTTTAGTTTCGGAAATTCTTTGTTGTGTGTTGCTGCTGGCTCGTCTCTCCCCCATTCTCATTGAGTATTTTACAAAGAGTGAAACAGCTCCCCCTAGATGTTATGGTGAAACAGTAGATTGCACTCTCTGTTGCGAGAGGAGGCCAGCCGAAATGTGCTTCCCTTGGTGAAAAAAAATTGAGGGATTGACCAATCAGATGAGGCTCACGTCATGTCCCTGCCAACCTGTGATTGGTCAGGGCCATGCCAAGGGAAGCCAGAGGCGTCTGGCTTCTCTTGCCTCACAATCCAATCAAATCGCATCAACTTAGTGGTGCAGTGACGCGTCCCAAAAAGCGGAAATAAGCTGCGCTCGGTTTCCTTCGACAAAAAAGCAATGGGATTTCTCCATAGGGTTTTGGAAAATAGCTGGAAATAAGGTCTGATGAAAACAAACCTGTTAGGTAAATGCACATTTTGTTCAGTCGGATAATATCCACATGTCTACCCTACTTTTATCATTTTCGAATCATAAATCTAATTGATAGATTATAAAAGGGTTTTAGGACGCGTCACTGCACCACTAGAAAACAACTCCATCGATCAAGCTGGCTGAAACTTTCTCTCCCTCTTCGTCTCATGCTACCTGTCACTCTCCTTTAACTCCTCCGGTGACTTTCTTTTATTTGAAGATAGTTTTTTGCCCGGCGCTCACGGGCAAACGGGAGCCTGCTCGCGCTGGCTCCGCAGTAAACAGCTGTTTGCTTTTCACCCAACAACGACAACCGCCTCACGAAACGCTATGTTGTAGCGTTAATAAACTAAACAATTTAACAACATTGCTTGTCAAAATACCTATACCACAGGACAATTTTTTTTTTTTTAAGCAATATTTTTAGTGGCCCGAGCGGGCAAGTGGAAAGTACGTTATGCTGGCCCGGGGTATCTAAATAGTGCTTCCGAGCCAGCGGGCCATTTATAATGTCGAGCCCTGCTCTCTGTCACTGTGCATGTGTGTAATGTTTGTGTGCAAGTTAGACGGGGCCTGCGTGTGTGACTGTGTCTATGAGGGAGAAAGGAAAGCTCATTTTGGCCGCGGCGGGAAATTGATTTGACAACATAAAACTCGATGTTCACGATGTAGTCATTTACGACATCGCATGTAGTGCAATCCACGATGTATTGTGTAAACTCGATATATCGCCCAGTCCTAACTGTGCTCTGTGCTCGTCTCTGATAAAGTGTGATATAAATAATGTAGAGGCTTTCAGAGTGCTGTAGTTCACTAAACAGAGACCTTAACGACATGTTTGAGGTATAAAATGTCAGAAAAAGGGAAAGAATGGGAGATAAATATCCCCAAGTCTCAAAATTGTATAATATCTTTTGTGTGTTTGTGGTCCTCTTTCAGTTGAGACACTGAATGTGAAGGATGCTTCAGGAAAAGACTAAACACTGGATGTCTTTCAGCGCCAACATGTGTTTTCGAGACACTGATATTAACAGGGAAACCCTGCAGGACTCAAATGCCTCGTCTCTTCCCTTAAACTCATTTGGGAGTGATTACTCATCAGTCCCGGGGGTAGCGCTGCCTTTCCTCTGCACGAAAGGCAGCGTTATCCTCGGTCTGCACGTTGTGTCTCTTTAAGAAACACAGAGGACTGTTTATATGATGGGATCAGAGACACGCTGCAAACGGTGTCCGCCAAAAGTCGAGTCCAGTGTCTATGTAGTGTCATTTTTATTTGTTATAGTTTGGGAAGATTGAAAATCGGTAGGGAAGGTCAGCTAAGTCGGTAGGCGGTAGAAACATGTCAAAAGCGGTAGACTACCGCCCAAATCGGTAGGGTTGTCAGGTATGCACATATACATAACAAGAAGAATCCTGGTTTGCAGCTCCAGGCCTCACCACACTAACCATGTGTCCAACCCACTCTCTTCAGTCTGCGTACAAATGACACGACTTTACACATTGGAAATGCGTGCAATAGATACGCAGAAGTCTGATTTTGCATGCATATGATACGCTAACCATTCCCATTGAGATTTGAGGCCGAGTTTTGCGTGCATATGATACGCCACGTTTTGTCCGGTCGGGTCTTGGTAGACCGGAAGCTGTGCGGTTAATAAAAATATGTTCTCACCGGTTCTTAATCAATATCAAGCCACGATTGCTGCTTTTATTTTAAATCGTATAACGTCTGACTTTTTTTGCCGTCTGTGAGGAAAATAAATGGTGATCAGAGCCTCATAATAATGAAATCTGTATATTTTTCAATATTTTTTTCCTTCTTTTTAGTTATTCTTTTCTAAATAACGCACAGTTATTTACTCAACAATAACACACAATTATCCTTGTTTTTATTTATTCGTTTAATTCTATAATCTCTGGCTTTTTAGCCGTTCCTCAGGAACTGAATTTCAAAATAAAGTCACCAGAAACAGACGTAGGCCTATAAGGGACATTTTGAGCATCTTTGCGATACACAACACAAACCCACTGAACTAATTACCCAAGATCCTCAGCTAGAAACTCGGTGATTGAATTGTTTAGCCGCAATGTATGTCGGGGTATGGTGTTAATGCGATATGAAATCCGAAAAACATTTAAAAAAAGAAAATAATACTTAATTCCGAGTGTTCTTGCTTTTCTCTTTGCAAGTCATCACATAACGGCATTGTAATACACGGTTCGGCTGCATTACATATTACATATCTGCCGTAGTTCTTTATTTATAGAGCCCTGCTGAGAAGACTTCTGGACAAACTGGAAGAAATGCTGCCCAAACTGTATACGTGACGTGGATCATAAATATATCAACAATTAAACAACATCTTCAATTTCTCTTCACACAATACGTCTCCTCGCAGTATCAATACTAATTCGGCTGACTTTTATATTTGATCCAATTCGTAGATAGGTTATATTTACACCATAACGGTGCAGAGCTGATATAAAGGGACTTGTAGTTTTTAAAGATATTACTGATTTTCTTTGAATATAGGAATGTAAATACTGAGTTGAGAGAATAGTCAGGGGATTTGGTTGATGGGATACACATCTATGCAATCACAATTTCAATAGCTTACCATTAAATGATGGATATACCTTTCTGTCTGTGATGTTTTACAAATCAGATATTAATGTGTAGAAGTAAAACATGAGAAATAGTATAGCAATATCCTGTCAAATTATGTAAAAACATGAATAAAACTACTCAGATGTTATAAATACATTAGTGTCCTACACTAATAATACAAAGTTATTATTAGTATGCTGTGTGTACCTTGTGTGCACTGCCTAGTGGTTAAAGCACGTTATTGAATTATTTTTGTTGAATAATGTTATTTTTGTTGAATAATGTTATTTGATGAAAAAAATATTAAGAGTACATACTTTCATAGGGGGAAAGTAGAAGGTCAATGATAGAAATATAGAATATAAAAAATCAAGAAGATACTGTAAGTGATCTCTACAATAAAACAGTTTAGTGCAGGATGTACAAAGATATTAATATGAGGATGTGCAAAACAGACAAACTAATTAACCTTTATTAACACATTAAAGAATAATTAAGGTTAAGGTCTTCTTTTAAATAACAAAAACGCTTTGGGGGTATCTACTAGGGATGTAACGATACCAAAAACTCACGGTACGATAATATCGTGATAAAAAGTTTTGTTTTTACTTGCATTTTTTTTTCTTTATTAAATAATAAATCTGATTTGTACAGCATTTTAGTAGAATAGTAGTATTTTAAAGTCTCAACAATATAATAATCAGACCCTGCAATAGAACAAATAAAGTTTCACTTTAGTTTTTCAAGTAACTCAACTCTAACTCACTAACTCACTCACTCAGCATCATCAAGGTTATCTTTTAGGAATATGACCATGTCCACATTTCCAGGTAGAAGCTGGGATGTTTGGGCGTTTACAATATCCCCTGCTGTGGAAAAAACTCTCTTGCTTGGTACTGATGTTGCTGGGACAGAGAGAATATGCTTTGGCCATGGGTGACAGCAGTGGGGGAAACTGTGCATTGTCTCTCCACCACTTCAAAAACAATACCGTTTTTGCCAAGAAGGTGAGGCTTATTGACAGGGCGAGATATAAATATACTGTTGGTACTTGTCAATGTCTCTAGATATGTGCATGTAGCCCTGTAAATATGATGTCCTTTTGTGTTATCTGTTGTTTTATGTCCATGTTGTAACCTACTTGCCTGTACCTTACCTTGCTTGACCTGTCCACTCCCTTGAAAAAGAGATCGATGAAATAGCGGTAGATTTTGTCAGTCTCACGACGGTATTGAGACATTTATTTACCGCGATATCGCGATATTTGATATATCGTTACATCCCTAGTATCTACACATAAATATTAAGCCTGACAAAGTACTTAACGTCTAATATATTGCTTTCCTGCAATGTTAACTATATTGAAGCACTTATTTTAACTGATATTATACACATTAATTATACTCTTATGTATGTTGATAGTATAATACATTTGACAGTTTAATGGTGGAGGTATACACACATATTGATAGATGTCTTGTAATGCACTGTTGAGGAACCTGCGACCCAAGTTTTTCATTCACTGCATAACTACACTGTAGTTGTGTATATGATATGTCAATAAACCTTTTAAAATATAGAAATCTTGAAAGGGATGTGCAAAATAGCCATTATATACAGTCTTTAAATAACTATTAGTAGAGAATAACGAGTAATGAATATACTTTATAGAGATCTGCAGATAAATGTTTAGTCTTCTCAAGCACCAACTATCAAATATCTCTCCTGATTCTTGGCACTTGACAATCACCTTTCCCTGAATTTTACTCAGGTGTAACTAAAGCCTAATTTAAGGGTTGTTTATATTTCACATCATTAATCAGAATCTGCAAAGTAAATAAAATAAATGTAGTGGAGTAAAAATACTAGGTTAACCTCTGAATTGTAGTGGAGCAGAATTACTAAGTAACAATGAGCTGTGTAAAACACAACAAAAAATGTAAAACATGTAATTAATAAATGGGTGAAAATCGCTTGTGTCCATGATGGGCAGCATTAATATATACCCCATGTGGGTATTTATTAATGCTGACCGTTATGTACACACCAATGTGTTTCCTATCGCCTAAACCTCCAGGGGTGTACACAGTTTAATACTGGCAACTTCTAATTGTGGGAAAAACGAAAACGTCTTTTAAAACTACAATTTCCAGTAGAGACGTGCCATAGAACAGGGGTTCCCAACCTTTTTCCCAGAGATCCCCCACAAATGACTCTGTTGGAAGTTTCCCCCCCCCCCCCCCCCACACACACACACAAGGGTAAGTATTTTGTTATAGGAGGATGAAAGCGTAATTAAGGAGCACTATTGGAGTGACTTTGAAGGTTATTGGACTCAGGATTAATTCATTTGGATTCCCGCTGTATGAAGAAATTAAAGGACGGCGCAAGTGGAAACAATTCACAAAGGGATTAAACTGTTTAAAACACATGCTCAATGTAAGCCGGATTTTGCCGATGTGTTTATGTGGATTCAAAAGTCATAAATACTCTACAAAATGGAGGAGACCGATCTGATCGGAGCAACTGTGACAAATAATCCAACTGAAACCGGCATGGACAATGACTATGTTTTAAAAATGCGCTTATCCAGACAAGCCTGGTTTGGACACTTTACGGGCAGAAGAAACATTTCTTGAAAAAATTATACATTTCTGTCTTTTTATGCCTTTATTAGCTACTAACTTGAATTTTTATTAAAATTAATTAATCAATTATTTGTTATATTTTATTGTAATGTAGAGACAAGGCTTTTAGTGACAATCACATGGGCGTAGGAAGCATCCTGAATGTGGGGGGGACATTTTTAACGGGGGGTTGGGGGGTCCCCCACCATGAAAAACAAAATAGATTTCCTGTATTCTGGTGCATTTTAACAGGTGGTTTGATACTTTTATGTGGCTATACTAGCATGAGGGAATTGATGGGTGCATTTTGTAATTTCATCCAGTAGTAAAGAAAGGAAAAACATTTGATTATTAATTCAGAGCCGTCTTTGAATTAATAAAAAGCAGTTTAAATCTTTTGTACATTTATATACAACAATAAATATTTGTGAGTGCATTGAGAAATATTGTTGTGGAGAGTCATTTATACTGTATAGACCCTTTTTGTGTTTGTATACAATGATGACGTAGAACGTATGCGCGCGCATGGTGGCAACAGAAGGATGGCATGATAAACAGCTTGTCAAGCTACGCAAGGGGATTATCAACTAAAGATCGTGAATGTTACCTTAACAAGTTGACTTTGATAAATGGTGTCCGACTTCCAGATCCGTGTTCTATTGATGAGTGGGTTGAAGACGTTAGCAAGTGGCCGAATATACAGTGGTCAGATATATATACCTATTTAATTGAGAAACCGAGCGTGTACACCAGAGAGAAATTACGAGCCTATAAGTCAGTGGATGCTTACGAATACTTTGTCTGTGGTCATGTACAGAACGTCAAATACCATGACATAGACTCAGAGTTTTGTATTTTGAGATCAGAAATTCTCCCTAGTCAAAGACAAGGACACAAGACAACGATGTATGAGGCTTGGGTCATAATCAACCAACGAGAAAACTACGTCCTCACAGCGAATTGCACCTGTATGGCGGGGTAAGTAGCCTATTATTTGGTGTTGTGGGCTTGTAGGTAACAGTTCAGGGGTGTGTTACTGTCCTTTCAGCTGGCTATTACTCTCCTTTCCATATCAAAAATCGTATGCCTTGCCCTGTAACTTTCTCATCATAACCAGGGTTTGAAACTAACATGTTCATGAACAACAACACAGTGACAACAGGGTTCAAAATGTCAGCAGCCAATATCATTCAGTTACATTCAAAACCTGATTAAGCTTAGGATACTCACATGTCTAGTAAGTTATATGTTTACCTACTTCATAGCCAGAGCCGAGATTTGTCTGAGAGCAAATGTTACTTTCAAGCCCAGTATGTTTATTATGATTTTGTGAAATTTCAGGCTTGGGTCATGCTGCAGCCATGCAGCTGCAATATTATTCAAAGTTGAGCTCTATGTTAGGATGGGAAAGACAGAAAAAGCACTGGTTACTTCTGGAGTGTGCATGTGGAAAGACATCGGCAGGAAAGAAGTCAGACCAGCTCCATTGAGGGAAATCAGCTTCCACAAACCAAAGAGGCTTGGCAGGCAACTTCCAGCAGCTTCAACATCTGCTAGGAAGAATAGTATCACACCCAGAGGCATGTAATAGTTGACAGAGCCTAGATAAGTTTCCTTTTGCCATAGTGCATTTAATTAATTCTCAGGATTTCTCCTCAGTGTTTTGACACCATAATGTAGCCTGAGAAAGGTGTTACTTGGTGATGCAGAGATGAAAAGGCCTATAGACCAACCATCATGACTTTTTGTAAACATACACGCTCAGTTTGAATAGTTTCAGTATCATTTGTTATGTTAGTTTGAATATGTCTGTCCTTTTGTCTTCAGATTACTGATTCTAGAAATTCGATTGTTTGTTATCTACAGCTTAACTGGTCTGGTTTTAGAATAATTCAGTCATTATTCTTAAAATGTGAACATTATGCAGCACACTAATTGTGTATTTTTGTTGCTCTATTATCAGTGTTGACAGATGATGACATCCGGGAACTGCGGGATGTGAACCCAGGTGCTGCAGTGCTGACGAGCCTGGAAAACAGTGACACGGATATGGCCAGATATGGTGTTAGATGTCGGTTATGGATTGTCTTTCCCTGTTTGTTAAAGTTGTATTACAGTTGAAACAATGAATTCATCATCAGCCTTTTCTTTACATTTGATGTTGTTATTGACAGCTGTGTCTAGATGCACTTCAGTGCAACAAGATATTTTAAGTTTTATTCTGTAATGCTATATATGTATCCATAGAGATAATTTGCGACCTAAAATTATTATTTACTGTTTACAACATACAGAACCAGTTTGATTCTAATATATTGTACATACTCCTACTTTTTATGTTGTTAATGTTTAGTGGCACTTTAATGGCACCTGAATGGAATGAAACTCTGTTAGTAACAACATTACAAATAAATGTGATACTGCACTCTGAATTGTTGAGATAATCTGGGGGGGAAAGGACCATTAGACACACCAGTGGCAGCCAATGTGGGGAGGTTTATTAAAATGCATTCAGTTTTAAGTACAGTAGGCCTATATACATGTTTTACAAATGTAAAATCACTTTATAAGTCATACATGGTTATGTGTAACTCATTTGGGAACAACACTCTTACAGAGGTTTGTGAGGGCACCACATACAATAACAACATCATCTAGTATGTCAACCTGCGACAAAGGAATAAATGTTTGTAAAATCTTAAAGTTTTTCCACCGACCAATAACTCGCTCTACATGGATCCTCACACGAGAAAGTTGTCTAGATGTGTCCACTTCCTGTGCAGAAAGCTGCTTCTTTCCTTTTGTGAAATGAGGGATACGAAGGGTTGCACCATAGGCCGCAAGCTCATCTCTGATGAGAAATCCTCTGTCTGCTAAAACCTCATCCCTAGGCTCCAAAAGTTTGAGGAAACCTGACTCCTTAGTGATCTGCTTGTCTGAAACCCGTCCACCCCACCCAGGAGACAGAAAGGAAAATGCACCAGCTGGAGTGATGCCGATCAAATATTTAATGGTGTTGTTGTGTTTATAGTTTGACCATGTCTGGGCCCTGGAAGTCAGATTACTGGGTCTAGCTATGAACATTTCTGTGCAATCTATTATGCACCGGCATCTTCTAAAGTTGCGCTTGAATATTTTTGGCATATTTTTAAATACTGCACGCTTACTTGGCCATTTAATGAGTGGCTTGAGGACCAAGGCCATAGCAGGGACCCAGCTCCGCAAAATATTTGATAAGGTGGTTTTTGATACCTGAAATCTATAAGCCAAGTCAGTATTACATAGGCCCAACCTTAATTTCATCAATATAATCAATAGGTGGTCCTCTACTGTAAGTTTGTTGTGAATTCTTTCTACGCTGCCCATCATTTTTGTAATCAGCCACTCAAAGACCACAGAGGTCAGTCCTGTGAGAAAAATCAATTGTCCAATATTGCACTTAACAGTGGTGTAGGAGAATCTAGATTTTTGAAGCTCCTCTTTCAGCTTTACATTTTCTGCTCGTAGTGTGTCAAACTCCTGTCGCAGGTTGACATATTCCTCCTGAAGTTGACTGTATCTCAGGTTCAGATCATCGTACTCTCTCTTTGGAACTGGGATATCCTCTTCAGCTTTAATATAGAAAAGTGAAAAATTAGCATGTGCTGCAACCAATGCAAACAAGTTCACAATTCAGGGGTTCTCACACATTTTTACCAATGAATTTTCAAAACTTTTCCATGACAGAAGAGAAGATACATTATCGATCCCAGGGGGAGATTTTTCCTCTGCATTTGACCCATCCAGGGGCCAGTGTACACGTCACACACAGACATACATAGCAATTGGAGCAGTGGGCCTGGCAGGAGCACACACACACTAGGAGCACACTGACTCTTTCAGTGAGGGTGGGAACCCGGACAATCAATCAGTTAATTGTAAGATGATATATTCATATATTCATAAATATATTCATACCAGGACAATGATCCATGCTGCATTCTTGTTCTGGATCCATGCTGCATTCTTGTTCTGGAGTTTCAGAAGTAACACGTTGATTTGCTGCAGTGTCAGCTCTCCTCCTTTTCCTATGGTACCTACAGTAACAGCAGAAATTCATAGTTAGACTAATCCATATCTGAAAACAGCAGCTGTAGGCACCAAAGCTTATGCAAGAGAGGTAAACAAAACAAAAAACAACTGAGAGGATGTCAACTCTAATCTTACCTGTCCATTTTTGAATTTGGGTTCTGGCTTTTTTTTGTGTACATGAACACAGATGGCACAAAATCAGGACTACTAGAGTCCAATGATGCCTCGCCTGCAAAAATAAAACACAAACACGTTTGTTTAGCCTAGCAAGCTACGAGGCAAATCTAACGCCAGCTTATCAAACTTTAGCTGCATTTGATTATTATTCTACATCATACAGACAATCACTAATGTAAACAAGGCTCTCCCGTAAAATCAAAGAGTAGGCTAGATAACCTCATTACCTGATATAAAGTGGGCGCTGCAGACGCGAGCATTTTTGATTATGTCCTCATTCCAGTCCACACGTTTAATCACCTGCAGCCACAGACGCCGCCGGTTGCTCTGAAATGGTCGTGGTCCTCTCGGAATCCTATAAAACTTTAGTCCGCCGGTGGAATAGCGATTCGTACAACCGTATACGCAACAACCAGACATGTTGATGCTGGGTACACTTTGTAAATGCTTGCTAACCAGTTGCTACCTCGTCTTTGTCATTCAGAACTGCTTGAAAACAACACCACTTCCGTTGCCCACATGCGCGCGCAACTTTTTGATGACGTCGGCTGTAAAAGGGTCTATATAATACGCAAAATACATTTGTGAATCCTTCTGTGAGCATTTATTAATATTGAGACTGATCTGACTCCATACAGATGTTAAGTTCACCTAGGAATGGTATCATTGACTTAAATGTTCAAATAAATGTTGCTCTTTTGTCTATATTGGTCATATGATGCCCCTTGACTGAAATGTTTCCTTTTCAATATCCCGACTGATTTCCTTAAAATTCTGGGATGAGAGTCCACATCACAATTGACTCTAAACTGTAATTTCCCTTTCATCACTCAATTCAGCAATGGACCTCTCTCCACTGTCCCTGTGTTCTGCCTCTGACTCACTCTCAAGCGCCTAGATGTCAAGAGAGGTGGTGAAGTGATAATTGTTTATTGAGCAGTATACTATTTCACATTGAATCATAACAAGTCATACTGAATAAATACAACTGACTCTAAAGTAAGTCCCAGTCTGTGACATTGGACATTTTGAAGACTCAAAGTCCCAAGCAGTAGGTAAAATGTTAGCTAGTCTATGTAATGTGCACAGAAAATAAATAGTTAACTGAATACTGGGATGGAAATTGCCTATAAGCACTCAGTAAAACATAAACACACACAAAAAGTTTCTGAAAGATAAGAAGTATAATTAAAACATAATGCACATTACCATTTTGAGAGAGAGTACCTAAGTTAAAGAACTTTTAAGGTTTATGAGTATTAACCCGGTTATGATCATATTGGAGATATGGTGTTTACACCGAGCACAGAGAGATCGGGTTATTCATGTTCCCTGTTTACATGATAAATACTAGTAACCTGGCATTTCGATGCCTTTTCTCATCTAAACTATTCAGTATTCGTATCTCTCTAACATGACATAAAGACGAAACTCCTCTCTAGAAGTGAGACGCTTTTGCCACCGCCGCTGACATCACTGTTAACTGATTAACTGCTACCAGCTGATGACTTACTTTCCTCTTCTTTGAATTTTTTTTTCTTATGTCCATGTTGTCTGGGGGAGAAAACATATCAAACCAAGAGATCGTCAGTGTTAGACTGACTGTTGAGCGGCCCAACCAAGCAAGGAGGCAGAGGCAGAACGTCCAAAAATATAACCGGTGTGGGCATTTATTAAAACATGACGCACAGCCTCAATCCTGCTGCTGCTGTTTCACGTGAGCCCAGCCTGCAGCCACCAGGATCTCACACACCCACTACCAGCTTCTCAAGACACAGCACCTAAATACACACACAGACTAACAAGACACAGGTGATGGGGGAGCAATTAGACACAGGTGAGGGGAGGAGCAAACACAGGGCACCAGGTGAATACAATCGGATAATCAGCAGGAGGGAAAACAGAG
Source organism: Notothenia rossii (assembly GCF_949606895.1). Lineage (NCBI taxonomy): Eukaryota > Metazoa > Chordata > Actinopteri > Perciformes > Nototheniidae > Notothenia > Notothenia rossii. Next base: position 48,943,055 of record NC_136904.1, read on the forward strand.
ACGACCGGAAACAACAGACAAGATGAGGGGTGAACACTTATATAATTAATGCCATTTAATAAATAGCAGTAACGGCGTATTTTCTCCTAAAGCGCACAGTACCCGGGATAGACAGTCTTGGCTTCCTTCAAGTCCTTGAGTTTCGAGAACGGACATAAAAGATCCCTCCCCTGAGGCTATGGACAGAATAGATCCCTCCCTTGAGGCTATGGACCCTCCCCGAGGCCATGGACCCAATATATCCCTCCCCTGATCACGGCGACGGCACCCAGCTCTGTCCTGCAAGTCCTCCTTCAATTCTGTCACCCGGGCCTGCACTCCCTCCAAACTCGAGGTGCACGTTCCTCCGGCTTGTCTCTTGTCTCCTCCTGCTTGTCTCGCGTCTCCTGCTGCTTGTCTCTCGTCTCCTGCTGCTTGTCTCTCGTCTCCTGCTGCTTGTCTCTCGTCTCCTGCTGCTTCAGCAGCCATGGCCCCCTGGTCAGTTCCAGGCATAGCCACCCCCAGCCGCGGTTCCTCTCTTTGGTCCCTCTTCTTTCCTCTCGTCAATTTTACCTCCTCACTTGGTCGAATCCCATTTCTAACACCAATTGTGAGACTGACCGTTGAGCGGCCCGACCAAGCAAGGAGGCAGAGGCAGAACGTCCAAAAATATAACCCGGTGTGGGCATTTATTAAAACATTACACACAGCCTCAATCCTGCTGCTGCTGTTTCACGTGAGCCCAGCCTGCAGCCACCAGGATCTCACACACCCACTACCAGCTTCTTCTTCTTCTTTAGTGTTTATTGGCGGTTGGCAAACCACATTTTAGGTGCATTACCGCCACCAACTGGACTGGAGTATGGACAAGAGACTATGCAGAAAACAATAAACAAAATAAAACAAACAAAAAACAAAAAAAATAAATAAAACCAAAACTCTAGATTATTTTAAATGTATCAATTTCTCTAAGAAACGTGATAAGCTCACAATACATATTGCCTGATGTTTTCCCTAACAGCCCTGATAGCGAAAAGTCAATGTATTTTGCTTTCTTCAGTGTTTGGAAAAGCACATTCCTCTGAATACTATATTTCCTGCAAAGCAGCAAAACATGTTCAACCGTTTCTGGCTGGCTACAGTGTGTACACTTTCCGGTTGGATGCTTTCCTATTACCCTTAATGTATGATTGAGACCTGTGTGACCTATTCTCATCCGAGAAATTACATTTTCCTCCCTTCTTTTAAACCCCACCTTCCTTCCATCACCCACATACCTTTGAATGTTATAAAGATGTCTTCCTGTGTCACTAAGGTCCCAATGATCTTGCCATGTTGTTTGCGCATATATATGTATGAATGTTTTAACCTCTGCTTTGCTGAGCGGAACTTCAATGTCTATATTCGTAATTCTGAGTGTTTGTTTGGCCAGAATATCCACCTGTTCATTACCCTCCACACCAACATGAGCAGGAACCCAGATGAAACGAGTTGATTTGCATTTTATACAAAATTAGAAATATTTCATTTATTATGTCCATTCTAGATGAAGATCTACCTGATCGTATACTCGATAAAGCTGAATAGCTTTCAGATGCAATTAAAGTATTATGTATTCCTTTCTCCTCTATCCATTCCAATGCCAATACCAATGCCAACAACTCTGTGGTGTATACTGACACATGGTCTGTTACCCTTTTCTTTATATGTGAATTACTCACTGGGATATAAACTGCTGCCCCAGCACGCCCTGTCTCTGGATCTTTGGAGCCATCTGTAAATATGATTGTTGAGTCTGAGTGATATCTTGCAAAATAATTCTGGACTATGCGCCATACTGGTATTTCTTTCTTTTCCTTCAACTCTTTTTGTATATTGAGGTCTACACTTGGCAATGGGAATAACCAGGGTGGAATGGACGATATTGCAACTGTAGGGCAATACTGTATTTGATTCAAGCCTATACTTGCTGCTTTAACATCACCAATCCATCCGAAACTTGTTAAATGTGACTCATTGTGCTCCCAGCAGTCTTTCAAAATACTTTTCGCTGGATGACTATCACCATGCCCCTGAAGGTTTACCCAGTATGCCAACATTAACTTTACTCTTCTTATCCTTAAAGGCATTTCTCCCATTTCTACCTGTATTGCTGATACTGGAGATGTTTTAAAAGCTCCACTACAAATCCTCAGGGCCTGAGCTTGTAGGACATCCAGCTTTTTAAGGTTTGATTCTGCTGCTGCCATGAACGCTATACACCCATAATCAAATACAGGTCTCATGAGTGCCACTACCAGCGTCTCAAGACACAGCACCTAAATACACACACAGACTAACAAGACACTGGTGATGGGGAAGCAATTAGACACAGGTGAGGGGAGGAGCAAACACAGGGCACCAGGTGAACACAATCGGATAATCAGCAGGAGGGAACACAGAGACGACCGGAAACAACAGACAAGATGAGGGGTGAACACTTATATAATTCATGCCATTTAATAAATAGCAGTAACGGCGTCTCGTCGTTACAGTCAGCTTTGATTTTCGCTGTATTAACCATTTCCTGAACATTTGGTGTGTGTGCCTTACCTCTGCTTCCGGCATCGCTTCATACAACAGATCTGAGCTGTCCAACTATGACAACACTCCTTGGACATGCGCGCTATGTGAGAATCTGCCTTGGTACAAAGTACCAGTGAAAACATAGTATGGAGTTTCATTGATTTGGGCATTCTCTCAATAAGCAAGTGATGGATTTGGATTTGATGGATTTTTGATGGATTTGATAGTGAAGCACTGACACAGCGCTCTACAAAGTGCGGTGAGTGGATAGACCGATTCACAGACTTTCCACATGGTAGAAGTAGGGGGGTCTAAACTAATCATTTGAAAAAGTGGGGGGGACTTGTCGCACCCTCATATAATGGCTGCGACGCCCATGATTGTGTAACAATTATATGTAAAAAAAAAAAAGTCTAAATATGGTATTAGGCCTCAAATCATCTGAGGTCTGGCGCACCCCCTGCGATTTTTGGACCCCCCCCTAAGGGGGCACGCCCCCCAGGTTGGGAACCACTGCCATAGAACATGTTGCGAAACCCATGTGCAAAACACAATAGCCAGCATGTGTAGTTCTGGTGGGGCGTTCAAGTGCAGTTTTGGATAGTCTGCCGTGGTTTCGTTAAAAAAAGGCCGACATTATACGATTTTAAAATAAAAACAATAATCGTGGCTTGGTATTGAGAAAGAACATATTTTTATGAACCACACAGCTTCCGGTCTACAAAGACCCGACCGGACAAAAATAAGTGGTGAAAACGTGGCGTATCATATGCAGGCAAAACTCGGCCTCAGATCTCAATGGGAATGGTTAGCGTATCATATGCACGCAAAATCGGACTTCCGCCTATCTATTGCACGCATTTCCAATGTGTAAAGTCGTGTCATTTTTACGCAGACTGAAGAGAGTGGGTTGATGTGCAGCAATTTGACTACATCCTGCAACACCGTGTCAGCAGGGGAGGCTAGAGGATATTACAACCAAAGAATCAGCACTCGCACCTCGCAAGGGGATGTGTGCCCCCCCGGCTCTTGTGCCGCTACACCAAGGACTGCAGAAACTTGCAGAGGACACAACGCAGTGTTAATTTCGTCAATGAAAACTATGACGAAAAATGTTCGTCAACGACCTTTTTTACATGACTAAGACGAGACGATGACGAGCTAAAAATAGATTCTTGATAACGAAAACTTTGACGAAATGTATATTTAGTTTTCGTTGACGAGACGGGACTAAGGTGTTAATGGTGGACTAACGGACATTCAAAATGCAGGGTATTTTCCCCCAATTGTCCGTCTTGTCTGTCAAAATGCATCTTACGTTTCTAACTTGCAATATCATTATTTCCGCTCTCTTTACTCCAGAAGAGCGATCTCCCTGTGTCTCTCTGTGTGCGGGGGGCGGGGCCTAACAGACACGCTGCAGCGGCACACAGAGATCTGCCGGGGACGGAGCGTTCAGAAGGGAGTGGGACACATGCTGGAGTCCTTCAAGTTTGAATGACTTTGTATACTGCAGGGTAGCTTGTGAATTTACTCCAGGTGGAACTAAAGTCTGATTTAACACTTGATTAGATTTCACATCATGCATCCACATCTGTAAAGTAACTAAAGGTATTAAATATATGTTGTGGAGTAGAAACACAGTAGCAACACATTTAAATACTCCAGTAAAGTACAAGTACCTCAACATTGTACTCAAGTACAGTACAATATTTTAAAAATAATTATATATATTTCATTTATTTCACATTTTAAATAAAGCAATTAATTCGGTTAACAATTTGTTAGTTTTTCCCTTTAAAAAATAACAAAAAGTAAATACAAGAATACGTTAAAGTACCAGATAAATAAGCAGTATCGGTAAAGACTAGTAATACCGTAGAAAACCTTAACGATACCCATCCCTAGATATTACACAAGTAAAGTGTTAAGAGAGTGAAATGTTGCTTTACGAATTTCAACACTTGATACTGTCACATTGATTCCAATTTCAGATAGCCTACCTGTATTTGCCTAACTGAATTTGTTTAAAGAGAGAAAACATTTTGACTAAAAGTTGACTAATATTTAATTTTTCATCGACTAAAAGTAAGACTAGAACGTTTTGAGTTTTCGTCGACTAAAACTAGACTAAAACTATGAAGGATAAGAATGACTCAAATGTGACTAAAACTAATAACCATTTTCGTCTAAAGACTAAGACTAAATCAAAAACAGCTGCCAAAATTAACACTGACACAACGGTTATCGGCCTCATCTGGGAGGGTGAAATATATGCATACAGATGGGTATTGAACATCTGGCCCTTTGGTGCTGCCAGAACAACCTGCAGCTGACAGCACTGTCTGCTGGAAGCCTTCAGGTATCTATGATCCAGTTTTCTCCATGACCATCAGAGGCACAATCAACAAAGGCCCAGCAGAGGATTTACATTCTTGGCCAGCTGTGGAAGTTCAACCAACGGTCCAGCTGATCTCTGTGTTGGGTTCAGCCACCAAACAGATCAGAAACGCACTACACTGATCCTTTTCGTAGCCATCCCTGTCAGGACTGCAGAAAGAATCATTGACACCAATCTGGTCTCCAATCATGACTTATTGACCTTTAGAGTCAGGAAGCTTCACTGCGGAGCATCACGCTGTTAAACACTGTATACCAAAACGAGCAGACACAAGTAACTGTTTTACTAGAGCACTTATGAACACCAAAGAGATACACTTATGAACATGGGAGAAGGAAGTATGATGAATGGATGAAGTGCAGTGGACATTGAGACGATAGTCCCACAGCATCCTCCGAGCATCCAGCCAGTGAGCCAAGGGCTGCTATAACCTATAATGCTATTCCACTACCCAGCATGCTCCTGGCCTATGTCTAATCCCAGGAATATAAGACTCAGACTAATCAGCAGCAGGACTGTGTGGCTTCATCCTGGATTTCTAGATGAAGCTGTTTAGTAGCAGGTGGACCGCAGGACAGAGCTTAGGTTTTAAAATTGTAGCATCATGGACTAGGCTACAACTGCATTTCATTGTGAAACCGTAAACCTAACTAAAAATGATCAATGGTATATACTCCAGCACTCACAATAAGTATCACTTTACTAAATGTATCATTTGTCAACCGTTATCGCTGGACATAAACATTGTTGTTGGACATTTCTTCAAAACCCCTGTTAAATTCAGTGACAACGTTTTTAATTTACATTTTTAGTTAGCCTTTAGTCTGAAGTCGCCAACCATGAACCAAAGCTTCAATGGCTCAGGTCCAGCTGAGGACATTTGGTCTCTACAATGTTGCTTCTGACAGTTCCTAGAACTGGTTTCATGTTAAGCTGAACCTCTTTGCACCCAAAGCTTGATGGCTTCCCATCAAATAGCCTAATATTAATATTAGTGTGTTATTATAATGTTATATTTTGTCCCGTACTACCTGGTTCACCTGTATGGTGGAGCTGTAGTGAGACACTCTGCAGTTTGAGTGCCAGAGAGAGAGAGAGAGAGAGAGAGAGAGAGAGAGAGAGAGAGAGAGAGAGAGAGAGAGAGAGAGAGAGAGAGAGAGGAGAGAGAGAGAGAGAGAGAGAGAGAGAGAGAGAGAGAGAGAGAGAGAGAGAGAGAGAGAGAGAGAGAGAGAGAGAGAGAGAGAGAGAGAGAGAGAGAGAGAGAGAGAGAGA